>NC_080079.1:62550286-62868067 GCF_949987535.1 Balaenoptera acutorostrata
ATACATGCTGAGTGAAAAAAAGCCCATTTTGAAAGGTTACATATCTCATAAGCCCATTTATACAACATTCCTGAAATGACAAACCTATAGAAATGGATAACAGATTAGTCATTGCCAGGGGTTAGGGAGTGGGGAGCAAAAAGATGGGTAGGATTTTAAAAGGACAAGAGGAAGGATCCTTGTGGTGATGGAACTGTTCTGTATCTTGACTGTGGTGGCAGATACAGAAGCCTACACACGTAATAAAATTCCATAGAACTAACGCACAGACACACAAATGAGTAGAAGTAAAACAGAAAATCTAATAAAATCTCGGGATTGTACTGATGTTAATATCCTGGTTGGGATATAGTACTACACTTTTGCAAAATGTTACCACTGGGGGGAAATGGGTAAAGGGCACGTTGGATCTCTCTGCAGTATTTCTTACAACTGCATGTGAACCTATAATTATCTCAAAATTAAAAGTTTAATTTGAAAAAATAAGTAAATTTTAAAATGCTGAACAGAAGATGAAAAGTATAGTGTCTGCCTATTGCTACCATGTTCCCACTGTCTGTTCTTATCATGGTCAGTACAACTAGAACATCCCACCATTAGACATATGCATTCTTTTTATCAGAATTCTTTGGGTTTAACTAGTTATAAGTCCACTTAATTATAAGAATGTAAAGTCCTCATTTTTTCCCATCTTGTTTACAAAGAAATTATTATAACTTTGGTTCAATATCCAATACCTTAACTTTAAATTTTTCAAAAATAACTTAGTAACTATACTATGTCTAAAGCACAGTGCTATCCAATATATTTCCAAGAGAAATATGTGAGCCACGTATACAATTTTAAATAGTCTAGAAGCTACATTAACAAAAGAAAGAAAACAGGTAAAATTAATTTTAATAAAATATTTTAACACAATATATCCAAAATGTTATCATTTCAACATCTAAATAATCTGATGTGTATTTTACACTTACAGCACATCTCAATTTGAACTAGGCAAATTTCAAGTAACCTGTGGCTAGTTACTACCACAATGGACAGCACAGACAAAGCATTTCACTCAACTACTAGTTTCACAACTCTATTTAGAAAGAACATTAGGGTACTCTGCAACTATTACTTCCTTCTTTAAAAAATATTTACAATTTTTTTTTTTTTTCCCCACACCGTGCGGCATGTGGAATCTTAATTCCCTGACCAGGGATCGAACCCGTGCCCCCTGCAGTGGAAGCACGGACTCCTAATCACTGGACCACCAGGGAAGTCCCTAATATATTTACAATTTTTTAAATCCATTTTTAATCATCTATTCTAGAATCCTGCCTGTGTCACTAATCTCTCTTTGGTCTGCAAATCTACTTTCTTCTCTTTCTCAGAAGAACCATCTTCAATTTTCCAGTATTTCTCTCATTTTCTAAGATTTCTCAGATAATTTCACACGTAAGTTATCTGTACCACAGATAACTTCATATGTAAGTTCTGACTACCATGTAGTTTATTTTTTTCTGGGATAACTCTATGCGCTCCTACAGGCTCTTCACTATCCTCAGACTATCTTTTATTAGTGTCATTTTCATCCTTCAAGTCAAAGGAGGTTCTTTATCTGAAATGTGAATAAGAGGTAAGAAATCATGCTTTCATTGTCATCTGTTTTAACATCATTAAATATAAATAGCAATCCTATACTTACTTTTTCCTATTACTCCACAGTTTAAAAAATGTTTTTGTTGTTTTTGTCTGTTTAGACGCGTCATCTCATTTTGAGCTCATTCTGATAACAATCTAAAGTCACTCTTGATTGAATATCCTCCCCACTGGTCTTTTGTAAATGTCTGTTTTAGATCTGGGTAAAGCAAGAAATTTCTTTTGTAGTATGCATCAGTCTTTAAAGAGTCCTCTTCCAGTTCTTACTCATAATTTCCAATTAACATTGCTATTATTTACTTTTGAGGGATTCTTCTTTCCTTCTTGTACCACATTCTCATTTTAAGCCTCTGTTCACAGATTCCTATTTTTGAGTTATTTAAATGTAACTTTCAAAATAATTTCCCAAGTTTTCTTCAACAAGCACATTTTACCATTATAATAAAAAGCTAATTAAAAAAAAAAAGTACGTCCAGATTTGCTTTGTCTAACCTTCTGTGAAATTATATTATCAGAAAGTCTTGTCAAGATTGAGCTAAATAAGACTAAGACCATCTAAATCGAAACATATTATATAGCAGGTACCATCAACTGAGCACTAGCTTATGTGCTTTTCATACGTTGCCTCGACAACCTTACCAGGTAGATTTTATCCATCCCTTTTTATAGATGAGAAGACCAATGTTTAGTGAGATTAAGGTGGCTTGTCCAAGGTCAACCAAGGAGAAAATGGTAGATTTTGAAACCCAGTCTGGCACCAAAGCCTGTGTGAGCTCTCTCTACCTTTCTTTCAGTACTCTTTACAGATATTCTATTTATTTTTTCCCATTTAATACTAATCAGGCATAAGAGCTCTTACTGAAAGATTACACTCATTAAACCCACTAAATGTAGAGAAAAAAAATCAAAAGGACGTTTTTGGTCTCATGGATGCTCTCTCCTGTAATTTAATCAAGCTGAGAATACATTTAACAGCCTCCATTTGCTACTACAAAAGATGGTACATATGATAGTTATGTAAATCATTCTCACAGTCCAGTTAAACCAGTTATGAATTCTTTGAATACCAAATTCATTTTGAGGGAGAGCAAAACAAACATAATCTAAATGTTACACACAAAACCTTGCAATACTAGGTACAAATGTTTCTTATATTCCTGGTGAGGGACTGTGCTGAAGGAGTGTGCCAGAAACCAACAGCATTTGTTTGACACATTTAGCAGTCATGCCTTCCTTGCTCAGTCCGATTCCCACAGGAATTAATGGGATTTAATTCAATTCACCGGATCCTATAACACTTGATCAAAATTTATAGTGCTTTATAATTTCTTCCATTTATCTGTCTGTACATCAACAATCTCCATTTTACTTTTTAAAAAACATGACTTACTCTCTTTATGACCAACACTTTAAAAAACTGAAAGACACTGAAAAGGACACATGACTGCCTTCTTTGAGAAAAGATTCTCTGAGTTATCAGTTTGAAAAATGAATGGATGATAGATTCATAATGAAGAAAAGCTTTAAAAAGGCATTCCTACTATTATGACTCAACAAGAGAAAGACAAACAACCCAAAGTAAAATTGTGCTAAGGATTGAATAGGCATTTCTCCAAAGAAGACATACAAATGGTTAATAAGCAAATGAAAGTATGTTCAACATCATTAGGTATTAGGGAAATGCAGATCAAAACCACAAAGAGATACCACTTCACACCCACTAGCATGGCTAAAATAAAAAAGTCAATAACGAGTGTTGGTAAAGATGCAGAGAAATTAGAACCTTCATAAATTGCTGTTGGGATTGTAAAATGGTGCAGCCTCTTTAGCAAATAGTTTGGCAGTTCCTCAAAAAATTAAACATAAAATTATCCTATGACCCTGCAATTCTACTCCCAGGTATATACCGAAATGAAAACATACATCCACAAAAAAACCTGTACAGGAATGGTCATAGCAGCATTATTCGTACTAGCCAAAAATGGAGGGCTTCCCTGGTGGCGCAGTGGTTGAGAATCTGCCTGCCAACGCAGGGAACACGGGTTTGAGCCCTGGTCTGGGAAGATCCCACATGCCGCGGAGCAACTAGGCCCGTGAGCCACAATTACTGAGCCTGCGCGTCTGGAGCCTGTGCTCCGCAACAAGAGAGGCCACGGTAGTGAGAGGCCCGCGCACCGCGATGAAGAGTGGCCCCCACTTGCCGCAACTAGAGAAAGCCCTCGCACAGAAACGAAGACCCAACACAGCCATAAATAAATAAATTTAAAAAAAAAAGAAAGAAATACAACCAAATTAATTTAAAAAAAGAAAAAAAAGGAAACAACCCAAACATCATTTAACTGATGGATAAATAAAATATGTATATCCACACAATGAAATATTATGGATTATATTATGCAATAAAAAGAATGAAGTATTGAAGTATGCTATAACGTGGATGAACTTTAAAAACATTATGTTAAGTGAAAGAAATCAGTTACAAAAGCCCATGCATTGTGTGATTTCATTTAAGTGAAATGTTCAGATTAGGAAAATCCGTAGATATAAGAAAGTAAATTAGTGATTACCAGGGGATGGATATAGGAGGGAACGGTCAGTGACTGCGAATGAGTACAAGATTTCTTTCTGTGGTGATGAAAATGTTCTGGAATTGGATAGTGCCGAACTCTGTGAATATACTTAAAACCACTGAACTGTATACAAAAGGTGAAAACTATGGTACATAAATTATATCTCAAGAAAGCTGTCACTTAAAAAAAAAAGAGAGAGATTCCTATCATTTGACACTGAAGTTAAGGACAGCCATAGCCTCCCAATATCCAGTCCATGGGTGCTCACTGACAAGAATACCAGACTGGAATAAAAGACTCTAAGTCTAAACGAGGTAGTAACTTTTGTTTTCTCACAGGCTTGTTCTCTGTACGTCTTTAATTATTAACATTTTTGGCCATTTAAAAAGGATGAGACAAATGATTTTTTTTTCCTTTTAAATACTCTGAAGAGAAATAAATACAACCAAACATACCAGAAAAAAAAAAATCACAGCTGTTTTTTGAGCTCAGAAAAATGTCTTTAGACATTCTGCTCTGACTATATCTTTTCTGCCTTCTTTTAGACTGTATTCTTCTAATTGTCATTTCTAATAATGTCTGCTGGCCATATCCTGCAGGTACTTTCCAGAGAATGCATCCTTGTACAGTTTCTGAATATGACCTCCTTATCCTAAATATGCAGAAAGTTTTAACATAGTTTCAAAATGAGAAGATAAAATCTCTTTTCCTTGTGTGCATATCCCTTGGATTTTTCCAATACTACTTTTGTAAGATCAGACAAGATAATGCATGTGAAAGTTCACGGTGGGCAATGTTAATTGCTGTAATGGCTGATGCCTCAATAACTATTTCACCTTTTCCCCATTGTGCAGTAGCAGTACCGTTTCTGAATTTGACCCTTGTCTCACATGTGAGCTGTGATTAGCCTAAGCTAGTAGTTTTGAAACTGCCAGACATGACCTATTCAACTGTCAAAAAATCAGTTTAGTAGAGGGAGAACCAATTTAAAAAAAAAATAAGTGTAATACAAAAAATATCAGAGTTCATTGTGCAAAGTAAGGATAAGTATTATTTCATAGAATGATTGTTAACTTGTCTGTGTATGTGTATATGTGTGTGTACTGAATTTTGATGTAAAATATATTTCTTGTGGCTTGTAGTTGATTTCTTTTTAAAAAGGAGTCTAAAAAGCCGTTTTCTATCACTTCATTATATAATGCAATTCTTTAATAGGAAAGATCTGTCAGTACTATTTGGGGTTGGAGACTTTTGCTAATCTGAAGCAGTCACTAGAGCTAGTGCATTACAAGTAACTGTAACCACAAAACACTGTTCCTGTACATCAAGGGAAGAGGGATAAAGAAGCAATTTATTTCAAGGCCCACCGGCTTGGGGCACTGGAATGAAAACAGAAGGCTTAGTCCCAATACTTACTGGCACATAGTCTTTCTAGTATTTGTTATCTTTGCTTGAAACCTCATGCTGTTCTCCTCCTAAACAGTATATAAATAATTTCAGTCACTCCATGATATCCAACAGCTTATGGGGTTTAATAACACAGAAATCTCTTTCTTTTCTCCACATCTATAATTACAGCCCTACTCTCAACAGGACATCTCAGGGGAAGAAAAAGGAAGTAAGATGAGCATCTTCAAACTTCCATTAAAACAAAACCATCTCTCCATAATCTCACACTATAATCCCTTGCACTGAACACACTCCAGCAATATCAGCCATCCTTCTGTTCCTCTAATAGGCCAACCTCATTCACTATCTTGTGCCCCAGCCCTTCAACCTGATCCCAAACCAGGGCCTTTTCATTGTTCCCTCTACTGAAATATTCTTCACCCTTATCATTACATGGATTTCTTCTTGTCATTTAGGTCTCAGCTTAAGTACCTTGACCCCAGAAAGACCTTCACTGTACTCAAATATAAATTAAACCTGCAACCCTCTCTACCGTATCAGATTCCCCGTGGTTTTTAACTACCTAGCACCTTTAAACAGCTTCCATGTTTGGAGAATTTCTCATCTCATAAGTCCTGCCTCTCCACATCAGAAGTCAGAAATTCACTTTCCCAGCCTCTCTTGCAAACAGGAAGCAGGTATGTGACATATGTCTGTCCATCAAACACATCCACATGACATTCCAATCAAAAATATGATACAATGGAGACACCATGTTTTGGAATCCATTCTGAAGAACATTTCAGAGAAATATCAGCTTTCTTTCAGACACAGAAATGGCAAAGGTCCTGGCAGTTGCATCTCATACTCAGCATAGACAATGCAAATTCAAATACCTGTTCTCAGTGGCAAAAGCAGTAGAGTCACCAGTGGTATAATTTGGGCAATGTTCCTAGCTAAGTAGCGTCCCTCAACAGATGAATGGATAAAGAAGATGTAGTGTACACACACACACACACACACAATCAATGGAATATTACTCTGCCATAGAAAAGAATGAAATAATGCCATTTGCAGCAACATGGGTGGACCTAGAGATTATCATACTAAGTGAAGTAAGTCAGACAAAGAAAGACAAATATTGTATGTTATCACTTAGATGTGGAATCTAAAAATATGATACAAAGGAACTTATTTACAAAATAGAAATAGACTCACAGACATAGAAACTTATGGTTACCCAAGGGGAAAGGGGGGAATAAATTTAGGGATTTGGGATTAACAGATACAAGCTACTATATATAAAATAAACAGCAAGGACTTACTATATACCATAGGGAACTATATTCAATATCTTGTAATAACCTATAATGAAAAAGAATCTGAAAAAGAATATATACATAGCTGAATCACTTTGCTATACACCTGAAGCACTGTAAATCAACTATACTTCAATTTTTAAAAATGGGAAAAAAATTTTTTTTCTGTTTTAAATAACTAGAGGGGGTTCTGCCGTTTGCAACTAAGGTATCAGATTCATTCTTCGTAAATGTTTTCATCAGATTCTTACTGTCTGCTATTTTCTTATTAATTATTTTATTTATTGGCTGCCTCTCCCCACAAGAATATAAACTCCATGAGGATAGGGACATCGTCTAGCTTGTTCATCCCCATATATCTAGTATTTAGAATAGTGCTGCACATACAAGAGGCATTCAATAAAAACTAAAAAACAAAACAAAACAAAAAACAAAAAAACCCTCTTTACTGCTACATAAATGCATAGTACTTGGGAACCAGTTTGAAGAAATTCAAAATATCAGTGCTATAGGAGTTAAGAGCTAAAAAGGATCAGTGTGGATTGGAGATGTCAGAGGCTTCATGAAGGAGCTGGCACCTGAGTACTGAAAAGATGGACTGTATCCATCTTTCTACAGGGGTGTAGAAGGGGAGCTATATGACTTCTAAAGGATGAGAACAAATGAATAGCACTGGGAATGAGTGTGGCAAACATGAAATATGGAATTAAGGAAAAGTGTGTTGAGCTGGGTGGAAAATATCTTAGATATGCAAGATAGGCAATATTATGAATGGCTCTGAATGCCAGGCTTGAGGAATGGTATATTTGATGATGTTTCAAGAACACTAATCCTCAATGAGCATTTTCATCTATTCTTTATTCTAGATGTTATCAGCTGTGTAAAACTACAACAGCTACCCACACATTTTCTACAGCATTCCCTTTATGAACATTGGTGCTCTATATTTATCTGTTCAAGCTGAGAGACGACCAGAGAAAGAGATTCTTTAATTAATCCTCCTGTAACCAAGCGAATACCCAATTTAAAGATAAAAATCTATTACCAAAATGGCCTTTATTTCCCAACCTCATCCCCAAAGTCAGATTTTAAAAACTGTCTCAATTCCATTTACTCTCTAGTCTATTAGACTATTACACTGGTACCAAGTACATGAACTACAGCTTTGAGTAGGGAATTTTATTTTGTATTAAAGCAACACAGCCACCCAGAACACAGAAAGACAATCAGTTTTATAAGGATAACTCTTCAGATAAAGTCTTTTAAGAATCCAGCAAATCCTGTAACTAACAACTACAAAAAGGCTACATAATTATATTTTATGGTCTTCCATGAATCAGCAGGGACCTTAGAAAGACTCTCTTACGTAGTTGGTTTTAGAAAACAATCTGACAGTAATAATTAAATATTACTAAATATACATATATCATACGTATACATCCTTTAAACCAGCAATCCCACTCCTGATTGCTGAGGAGTGGGAAGTCCTGAATGTGGGACTTCCCTGGTGGCGCAGTGGTTAAGAATCCGCCTGCCAATGCAGGGCACATGGGTTCAAGCACGGGTTCGAGCCCTGGTCCGGGAAGTTTCCACATGCCGCAGAGCAACTAAGCCCGTGCGCCACAACTACTGAGCCTGCACTCTAGAGCCCGTGAGCCACAACTACTGAGCCCGTGTTCCACAACTACTGAAGCTCACGCACCTAGAGCCTGTGCTCCGCAACAAGAGAAGCCACCGCAATGAGAAGCCCGCGCACCACAATGAAGAGTAACCCCTGTTCGCCACAACTAGAGAAAGCCCAAGTGCAGCAATGAAGACCCAATGCAGCCAAAAATAAATAAATAAATTTATTAAAAAAAAAAAAAAAAGAGGGCTTCCCTGGTGGCGCAGTGGTTGAGAATCTGCCTGCCAATGCAGGGGACACGGGTTCGAGCCCTGGTCTGGGAAGATCCCACATGCCGCGGAGCAACTAGGCCCGTGAGCCACAATTACTGAGCCTGCGCGTCTGGAGCCTGTACTCCGCAACAAGGCCGCGATAATGAGAGGCCTGCGCACCACGATGAAGAATGGTCCCCACTTGCCGCAACTAGAGAAAGCCCTCACACAGAAACGAAGACCCAACACAGCCAAAAGTAAATAAATAAATTTTAAAAATGGGAGGAGTCATTGTATGCATTTCATAGAGTTCTTGTGAAGTGGATGTGAGTTACTGCATGTAGATTTCTTAAAAAAAAAAAAAAAAAGAATAACTGTGCCACAAAAGATGAATACTACAATGTTCACAGCAACAAAAATGGGAAACAAAGTAAATGTTCATGGGCAAGGAATTAACTAAATAAACAATGGTACCAGCTGCACCAGGGAGTAATCTCATATATAATGCCATATTTTATATACCCATTAAATGAATGACTTAGAGCCACACTAATTGACTTAGAGGAAGTTCTACTAATTATTACTGAGCGAGAAAAACAAGATACAGAAAAGAAGGCATAATATGATCCAATTTTATAAAACAAAGTTAAATGAAAAACACTAAATACATGCATGTAGGAGAGCGTGTGTGTATGGATAGGTAGGTAGACAAGAAAGAGATAGGATAAAGATTCAAGTACGGAGAAAAATAAGGAAGGATAAATACTCATGGTTACCTTGGAGCAAAATGGAACAAAAAGAGAGAAAGGAAATTAGGCAAGAAAGGAGAAAAGAAATAAATTCATAGTTATATAAAAATATATGTAGACATTGAAATTAATATCTTTAAAATAAAAACAATATGGAAATTTAAAAGAAGCGTTTTTAGAAAGCAGCTAATCTAACCTTCCTGATCATCCAAACATTCATTTATTCAACACTCAGTGCCTATTTTGTGCAATGAACAGGAACAAGGGTTGGTATCTCCTTTCCAGTAACAGATCTAATAACAAAGAATCCATCTAGTCCCAAGGATACCCATTCAGTGTTAAAGCTGACATAATCAAAGAAAATTCTTGCATGTGTTTAGCTGAAATTTGCTTCTCCATAAGGAGAAGGAATGAATCTAATCTAACCTCCATGCACATAATTGTCTTCAGATATTTTAAGGACTAATATTTTATTCACTCAGCAACTACAGGTAGCTCCCTACTTTCATACATAATACAGCCCTTAAAATGTGCCTAGAAGTTGAATGTGTAGATTCAGACTTAAGGGATTTAAATGTTAAAAAAAAAAAATGACGAACTAAAAAAAAAAAAAAAAAAAGGAGCTCCTATTAAATCACAAAGAAAAAGACCAATATCACTATAATAGTTAATAAATTGGAGATCTGGTGCACAGAGAAACAAACAAACAAAAAACAGTTCTTTAAATAATGCTCAACTTCACTTACTTAATGCAAATTAAATATACATTGAGGTACCATTTTTTCACCAAAGAGCTCCTGTTAAATCACAAAGAAAAAGACCAACATCACTATAAGACTTAAGAAACAGGATACGTGGTGCACAGACAAAAACAAAAACATAAACAGTTCTTTAAATAGATGTTCAGGAACTTCCCTGGCAGTCCAGTGGTTAAGACTTTGCCTTCCAATGCAGGGGATGCAGGTTCAATCTCTGGTCAGGGAGCTAAGATCCCACATGCCTCACAGCCAAAACACCAAAACATAAAACAGAAGCAATATTGTAACAAATTCAATAAAGACTTTAAAAGTGGTTTATGTCAAAAAAAAAAAAAAAAAGTGGTCCATGTCAAACCAATCTTTAAAAAAAAAAAATTGATGTTCAACTTCAGTCACTTGATGCAAATTAAACATACACTGAGGTACCGATGTATATTTAGACACAGTTTGGTGTTGTTATCGAAAGTTGGTAACACTTTACAGGGGCAAAGATGTAAGCAGACAGTAATTCTCATACCTTCTGCTTTTAGGAACACATTCTATAATCTCACACAGGAGCAATGATGAATGCACAAAGTTATTTACTATAGCAATGCAAATAATAGCAAAAAAACTGGAAACAAATGTATAACAGAGGGAACTAATTTTTTTTTAGTACAAGTACACACCTACATGAAAGAATCCCAAGCTATAAAAACACCAGATAGCAATTCTAAAAGAAGAGTTTATATGATGATTATTTCTTTTTTTTCTTTTTTTTTTAAATTTATTTGGTTGCACCGGGTCTTAGTTGCGGCAGGCGGGTGCCTTAGTTGCAGCACGTGGGCTCCTTAATTGTGGCACATGGGCTCCTTAGTTGTGGCATGCAAACTCCCAGTTGTGGCATGCATGTGGGATCCAGTTCCCTGACCAGGGATCGAACTCCGGCTCCCTGCATTGGGAGCGCAGAGTCCTATCCACTGCACCACCAGGGAAGTCCCTATACAATGATTATTTCTTAATATTCTTTTTTTTTTAATATAGTCAATTTACAATATTGTGTCAGTTTCAGGTGTACAGCAGAGTGATTTTTTTGTAGATTATATTCCATCATAGGTTATTACATGATATTGAGCATAATTCCCTGTGCTATACAGTAAATCCTTGTTGCTTATCTATTTTATGTACAGTAGTTTGTATCTGTTAATCCCATACTCCTAATTTGTCCCTTCCTGCCCCTCCCGTTTGGTAACTATAAATTTGTTTTCTATGTCTGTGAGTCTGTTTCTGTTTTGTAAATAAGTTCCTTTGTATCATATTTTTAGATTCCTCATCTAAGTGATATCATATATTTGTCTTTCTCTGTCTGACTTACTTCCTTAGTCTGATAATCCCTAGATCCATCCGTGTTGCTGCAAATGGCATTATTTCATTCTTTGCTATGGCAGAGTAATATTCCATTGATGTGTGTGTGCGTGTGTGTGTGTATGTGTGTGTATCACATCTTTATCGGTTCATCTGTCAGTGGATGCTTAGGTTGCTTCCATGTCTTGGCTATTGTAAACAGTGCTGCAATGAACACTGGGGTGCATATATCTTTTCAAATGGTTTTCATTTTTTCTGTTTATATGCCCAGGAGTGGGATTGCTGGATCATATGGTAGTTCTATTTTCAGTTTTGTAAGGAGCCTCCATACTGTTTTCCACAGTGGCTGCACCAATTTACATTCCCACTAACAGTGTTTGAGCGTTCCCTTTTCTCCACATCTTCTCCAGCATTTATTATTTGCAGATTTTTTTTAAAATTTTTTATTTATTATTTATTTATTATTTTTATTTTTGGCTGTGTTGGGTCTTCGTTTCTTTGTGAGGGCTTTCTCCAGTTGCGGCGAGTCGGGGCCACTCTTCATCGCGGTGCGCGGGCCTCTCACTATCGCGGCCTCTCTTGTTGCGGAGCAGAGGCTCCAGACGCTCAGGCTCAGTAGTTGTGGCTCATGGGCCCAGTTGCTCCGTGGCATGTGGGATCCTCCCAGACCAGGGCCCGAACCCGTGTCACCTGCATTGGCAGGCAGATTCTCAACCACTGCGCCACCAGGGAAGCCCTATTTGCAGATTTTTTGATGACAGCCATCCTGACTGGTATGTGTGGCTTTGCTTTGCATTTCTCTAATTAGCAATGTTGAGGATCTTTTCATGTGCCTGTTGGCCATCCGTACGACTTCTTTGGAAAATGTCTATTCAGGTCTTCTGTCCATTTTTTGATTGGGTTGTTTGTCTCTTTTGAGTTGTATGAGCTGTTTGTATATTTTGGATATTAACCCCTTGTTGGTCGCATCATTTGCAAACATTTTCTCCCATTCCATAGGCTGTCTTTTCCTTTTATTGATAGTTTCCTTTGCAGTGCAAAAGCTGTTAAGTTTAATTAGGCCCCATTTGTTTATTTTTGCTTTTATTTCTTTTGCCTTGGAGGCTGATCTAAGAAAATATTGCTATGATTTATGGTAAAGAATGTTTTGCCTATGTTCTCTTCTAGCAGTTTTATGGTGCCATGTCTTACATTTAGGTCTTTAAATCATTCTGAGTTTATTTACAAAGTATACTGTGTGAGGGGATGTTCTAATTTCATTGTTTTACATGCAGCTGTACAGCTTTCCCAACACCACTTGCTGAAGAGATTGTCTTTTCTCCATCGTATATTCTTGCCCCCTTTGTCATAGATTAATTGACCATAGATGTGTGGGTTTATTTCTGGGATCTCTATTCTATTCCATTGATCTTTGTGCCTGTTTTTGTATCAATACCACATTGTTCTGATTACTGTAGCTCTGTAGTATAGTCTGAAGTCTGGAAGGGTTATACCTCCAGGTTTGCTCTTTTTTCTCAGGATTGCTTTAGCAATTCTGGGTCTTTTGTGGTTCCATATAAATTTCAGAATTATTTGTTCTAGTTCTGTGAAAAATGTCATGGGAAATTTGATAGAGATTGCATTAAATCTGTAGATTACTTCGGATAGTATGGCCATTTTAACAATGTTAATTCTTCCAATCCAAGAGCACTGGATATCTTTCCATTTCTTTGAATCATCTTCAATTCCCTTTATCAGTGTTTTATAGTTCTCAGCATATAGGCCTTTCACCTCCTTGGTTAAGTTTATTCCTAAGTTTTTTGTTTTGTTTTGTTTTGTCTTGTTTTGATGCAATTTTAAATGGGATGGTTTTTTCACTTTTTCTTTTCTGCTACCTTGCTGAAATCATTTATTAGTTCTAATAGTTTCTGTACGGAAATTTTAGGGTTATCTATATTGAGTATCATGTCATCTGCAACTAGTGACAGTTTTACCTCTTGCTCTCAGTTTGGATACCTTTTATTTCTTTCTCTTGTCTGACTGTTGTGGCCAGACTTCCAACACTATGTTAAATAGAAGCAGTGAGAATGGGCATCCTTGTCTTATTCCTGAATTTAGTGGGGAGGCTTTCAGTTTTTCACCATTGAGTGTGATGTTGGCTGTGGGTTTGTCATAAATGGCCTTTATTATTATGTTGAGATACGTTCTCTCCATACCCACTTTGAGTTTATTTCTTAATGTTCTTGATTACCAAATCTATAGACAGAAGGATAAGCTTTCCAACAGCCACAGAGGAACCTGACAGTCTTTACTAAAATAGCGAAAGGTTTCAGAAGACAGCATCTCAAACAGATGGACTTTTAAAGATGCTTTAAATAACTTTATTGTAATTTGTGGCTGTTATTTTTGAGTGTATAAGAATGTGGTCAGGACAGTAACCAATTCTGTTCACACAGTAACACACAACAGAAGGATCATCACAGGGGTGTTTTTGTTGTTATTGTTTTCAATTTTCCTGAAACTTTTTTCAAAGGGAAAGAATGTTTATTCTTTAAAATTCTCAGTGTCTTACAGTTTTCTGCATACAGGTCTTTTGTCTCCTTAGGCAGGTTTATTCCTAGGTATCTTATTCTTCTTGTTGCAATGGTAATGGGAGTGTTTCCTTAATTTCTCTTTCAGATTTTTCATCATTAGTGTATAGGAATGCAGGAGATTTCAGTGCATTAATTTTGTATCCTGCTACTTTACCAAATTCATTGATTAGCTCTAGTAGTTTTCTGGTAGCATCTTTAGGATTCTCTGTGTATAGTATCATGTCATCTGCAAACAGTGACAGTTTTACTTCTTCTTCTCCGATTTGGATTCCTTTTATTTCTTTTTCTTCTCTGATTGCTGTGGCTAAAACTTCCAAAGCTATGTTGAATAATAGTGGCGAGAGTGGACAACCTTGTCTTATTCCTGATCTTAGAGGAAATGGTTTCAGTTTTTCACCACTGAGAATGATGCTGGCTGTGGGTTTGTCATATACGGCCTTTATTATGTTGAGGTAAGTTCCCTCTATGCCTACTTTCTGGAGAGTTTCTATCATAAATGGGTGTTGAATTTTGTCAAAAGCTTTCTCTGCATCTGTAGAGATGATCATATGGTTTTTCTCCTTCAATTTGTTAATATGGTGTATCACATTGATTGATTTGCGTATATTGAAGAATCCTTGCATTTCTGGAATAATCCCCACTTGATCATGGTGTATGATCCTTTCAATGTGCTGTTGGATTCTGTTTGCTAGTATTTTGTTGAGGATTTTTGCATCTATGTTCATCAGTGATATTGGCCTGTAGTTTTCCTGTTTTGTGACATCTCTGTCTGGTTTTGGTATCAGGGTGATGGTGGCCTCATAGAATGAGTTTGGGAGTGTTCCTCCCTCTGCAATATTTTGGAAGAGTTTGAGAAGGATAGGTGTTAGCTCTTCTCTAAATGTTTGATAGAATTCACCTGTGAAGCCATCTGGTCCTGGGCTTTTGTTTGTTGGAAGATTTTTAATCCCAGTCTCAATTTCAGTGCTTGTGATTGGTCTGTTTATATTTTCTATTTTTCCCTGGTTCAGTCTCAGAAGGTTGTGCTTTTCTAAGGATTTGTCCATTTCTTCCAGGTTGTCCATTTTATTGGCATATAGTTGCTTGTAGTAATCTCTCATGATCCTTGTGTTTCTGCAGTGTCAGTTGTTACTTCTTTTTCATTTCTAATTCTGCTGATTTGAGTCTTCTCCCTCTTTTTCTTGATAAGTCTGGCTAATGGTTTAACAATTTTGTTTACCTTCTCAAAGAACCAGCTTTTAGTTTTACTGACCTTTGCTATCGTTTCCTTCATTTATTTTTCATTCATTTCTGATCTGATCTTTATGATTTCTTTCCTTCTCCTAACTTTGGGTTTTTTTTGTTCTTCTTTCTCTAATTGCTTTAGGTGTAAGGTTAGGTTGTTTGAGATGTTTCTTGTTTCTTGAGGTAGGATTGTATTGCTATAAACTTCCTTCTTGGAACTGCTTTTGCTGCATCCCATAGGTTTTGGGTCGTCGTGTTTAAACTGTCATTTGTTTCTAGGTATTTTTTAATTTCCTCTGATTTCTTCAGTGACCTCTTGGGTATTTAGTAGCATATTGTTTAGCCTGTGTTTGTATTTTTTACAGATTTTTTCCTGTAATTGATATCTAGTCTCATAGCGTTGTGGTCGGAAAAGATACTTGATACGATTTCAATTTTCTTAAATTTACCAAGGCTTGATTTGTGACCCAAGATATGATCTATCCTGGAGAATGTTCCATGAGCACTTGAGAAGAAAGTGTATTCTGCTGTTTTTGGATGGAATGCCCTAGAAATATCAGTTAAGTCCGTCTTGTTTAAGGTACCATTTAAAGCTTGTGTTTCCTTATTTATTTTCATTTTAGATGATCTGTCCATTGGTGAAACTGGGGTGTTAGAGTCCCCTACTATGATTGTGTTACTGTCGATTTCCTTTTTTATGGTTGTTAGCACTTGCCTTATGTATTGAGGTGCTCCTATGTTGGGTGCATAAATATTTACAATTGTTATATCATCTTCTTGGATTGATCCCTTGATCATTATGTTGTGTCCTTCTTTGTCTCTTGTAATAGTCTTTATTTTAAAGTATATTTTGTCTGATATGAGAATTGCAACTCCAGCTTTCTTTTGATTTCCATTTGCATGGAATATCTTTTTCCATCCCCTCACTTTCAGTCTGTATACGTCCCTAGGTCTGAAGTGGGTCTCTTGTAGACAGCATATATATAGGTCTTGTTTTTGTATCCATTCAGCCAGTCTATATAGTAACAAATGTAAAATAGATAGCTAGTCGGAAGCAGCTGCATAGCACAGGGAGATCAGCTCGGTGCTTTGTGACCACCTAGAGAGGTGGGATAGGGAGGGTGGGAGGGAGAACTCAAGAGGGAGGAAATATGGGGATATATGTATATGTATAGCTGATACACTTTGTTATAAAGCAGAAACTAACTAACTCTATTGTAAAGCAATTATACTCCAATAAAGATGTTAAAAAATAATAATAATAAAATTCTCAAATGTGCCATCAACAAAATCTATTTTGAAAATTGTATTATAAACACAAGCAATGTACAGCCACTCTTTGGAGTATTATGCTGTCATTAAATGTTCATGACAAGTTTGTTAAATATTTGGTAAAAGGCTAAGCAAAGGAAGCAGAATATAGTTACATACTTTTATGTTGTATATAAAGATCAATGATTCTTTTATCAGAGTCAAGATGAACTCAATAAAAAAATGTGTGGGAACTTCCCTGGTGGCGCAGTGGTTAAGAATCCGCCTGCCAATGCAGGAGACACAGGTTAGAGCCCTGGTCCAGGAAGATCCCACCTGCTGCAGAGCAACTAAGCCTGTGCACCACAACTACTGAGCTTGCGCTCTAGAGCCCGCAAGCCACAACTACTGAGTCCGCGTGCCACAACTACTGAAGCCCGTGCAACTAGAGCCCATGCTCCGCAATAAGAGAAGCCACCACCATGAGAAGCCTGCGCACCGCAACGAAGAGTAGCCCCCACTTGCCACAACTAGAGAAAAACCTGCACGCAGCAATGAAGACCCAATGCAGCCAAAAATTAAAAAAAAAAAAAAGTCTGGAAGGAAATACATAAAAATGTTAACAGTGATTGTCTCTCAGTAATATTTTCTTCTTCCTCCCATTTTTCTGTATATCTCAATTGTTATATAATAGATACAAGCTTTTAAAATGGATAATAATTCTGACTGTGTTAGAAAAAATAAGAATCACAGCATCAGACACAGGAACGGAAAACTAAGTTTATCTCTGTTCTCTCTGACAAATTTGGTAATTATTAAAAATGTTGTTATTAAAAAAATCTGTATCTCTGTACCTTTCCCTCAATTTTGCTATGAATCTTAAACTGCTCTAAAAACAGTCTTAATTTTTTTAAAAAACTCCAGAAGATAAACATTTTCTGAACACAAAAGTGACAGAACAAAGGAAGTTAAGCATTCATAAAAGAAAGGGGGCTTTTTCTCCAATGTTCAAAAGTCTGTAGGAAAGAAATACTGCAAATTTTATTTGGTGTCACTCAAGAAAGTAACACATACACTCATAAAGAAAACCAGACTTCTTCTTCATTTCTTAATTGTCTGCCAAGAAGCGACAGCTTTTAGTTCAAGTCATCCTTTTCTCTGACCTCTGTGAATCAAACCCCAAAACAAAAATGGGTTAATATGGTTACACCCAAAAGATTAATTTGAAAAAAGTAACTCTGGCTATCATGTTTTCAATTCTTACTGCACTGGAATTTTACTTGTAAAAATACTTAAGTGTAAAAGAAAGAAAGAAAGAAAACTCTGGTTAGTAACTACAGTTCAATCTTGCCACCTCAATGTAATGTTTGTCTATGCCTAGACTAAATCAAGTGGAAGGTTGAATTCCACTTCAGCATAAAAAACAGGCAGCAACTGACATCAAGAGGAAAAGGCAGCATCTAGTTCATGAGAAGTCATACACCTGCTAAATTATAATAAACTCAGTATGCTAAACTGGTCTATAAATCAATATTTATACATAAAAATGTCCCCATAAACCCATTTTAATCTTTGAATAAAGTGTACAAATCCCATTTTCTTATTACTTATCACAGATATTCAAACTCACAATGATGTTGTTATGAGATTAACACACTACCAAATATACAGTTTTCCATAAATATTGTTGCATTCCTCATAAGGAGCTTAAGTAAACAGTAATTTCGAGTTGCAATTACCAGTGACAGGCCCAAACTGATTTGTTTATATGTATTTCAGATATTTTCATTTCAACCAAAATGAAATGCTTCATTTTCAGTCTCAACAGCAAATATAACCATTATCCCCACCTACAGAAAACACTGCCTAGAAAAAGCAATAATGCATCACTACAGGATGGCATCAGACAGGTACAGAAACACTGCAGTGTATTTTGGAAATCATCTCAGGACAACCAATAAAATAAAAATTAAAAATTCGTTCCATACAAAGGATGTTCCCAGATGGGAAAATACACACACTCAATTTACATCTTTAAAAGAAGTACATATTAACTCATTCAACAACTTTTTGAGTGCCTATGTGTTAGGCATTCTTTTGGGTGCTAACGATTATATAGTGACGAAAATGCTCCTGCTCTAATGAAAGGTATAGGAAGGGAAAGCAAGTAATACATAAACATGCTATATGTTGGAAGTGCTAAGAAAAATAAAGCAGAGTAGTGGAGAAAGAGAGTGGTGAGTAGATGTAGGGGAAAGACTACACATTTACATAGGAAGATCACAGAAGATATCTGAGTACACTTGAGAGAGAAAAAAAAAATAAGCAAACCTGCATGTATTCAGGAGAAGAGCATTCTAACTAAGGAAACTACAAATTCAAAGATCCTGTGAGGTGGGTGCATGTCTGGCATGTTTGAGGAACAGTAAGGAGGGCAGTATCACAAGAATGGAGTGGGTAAGGGGGAAAGAAACAGCAGCTGGGGATGAGACGGGGAACCAAATGTTCAGCAGTGGTTAAGATGGAGCTTGCTGGAACCAGCTGAAGAGCAGACTGTTATACATTCTAGAACTTTGAATCCCATAGTGGGAACAATTATAGCTCAGAAATAGGCGTATGCTACAAATCAGAAGCTTTCCCGTCTCCAGAGATCCATTTTATCAGCACACTCCTGCCTGGAGGCCACTTAACATACTTTGTCTTTCACTCTGAGATCTGAAGCTGTTGGAATGGTTGTCTTCTGCCTGATGTCATCACTTCCACTGCCTGAGTTCTGACCACGGAAAACAAAAGGCAAAAGCAGGGAGGCTGATTTGGAGGCTGTTATAATCTAGGTGATATTTTGATGGTCTAAAACAAAATGCCAGTGGTGAGACAATGAGAAGAAGTCAACCTAAGTGTTCATCAACAAATGAATAAAGAAGATATGGCATATACATACAATGGAATATTATTCAGCCATAAAAGAATGAAATTTTCCCATTTGCAACAACATGGATAGACCTAGAGGCTAGTATGCTTAGTGAAGTAAGTCAGACAGAGAAAGACAAATACTGTATGTTTTCACTTATAAGTGGAATCTAAAAAATAAAACAAATGAACAATTATAACAAAACAGAAATAGACTAACAGATACAGAGAACAAACTTGCGGTTACTAGTGGGGAGAGGGTTGGGGTCAGGGGCAAAATAGGGGTAGGGAGTTAAGAGGTACAATTATTAAGTATAAAATAAATAAGATATAATGATGTAATATACAGAATAGGGAATATAGCCCATATTTTATAATAACTCCAATCACAATGAATGAATTCCAAACAATGAATCATATGAATCACTATGTTGTACACCTGAAACTAATATAATATTGTAATGCAACTACACTTCAATTAAAAAAAAAAAAGGTCAGGGCTTCCCTGGTGGCACAGTGGTTAAGAATCCGCCTGCCGATGCGGGGGACACAGGTTTGAGCCCTGGTCCCGGAAGGCCCCACATGCCACGGAGCAGCTGGGCCCGTGAGCCACAATTACTGAGCCTGCACGTCTGGAGCCTGTGCTCCGCAACAAGAGAGGCCACGATAGTGAGGCCCACGCACTGCGATGAAGAGTGGCCCCCACTTGCCACAACTGGAGAAAGCCCTCGCACAGAAACGAAGACCCAACACAGCCATAAATAAATAAATAAATAAAATTAAAAACAAAAAAGTCAAACTCTTGATATGAAGAGCAGTTCTGATGTGAATCAGCATGTGACAATAGTTATCAAGCTTCCTGCTTACAAATCAGTGATATGTAGCTCTAAGTTAAACACATCATTCCTGGTTCTGAATTCAGAAGCACAAAGAACTAAGACAGAGTCTTAGATGAGATGTACATTATATATCTTCAGCTATTAACAATTCTATTATCATTTCAAATGATCAACACATACACTTATTGTTATATACTGCAGGGGATATAAAAAACCCTATAATCCAAGCCCTCAACCTCAAGGAGGTTAAAAATCTAAAGACTAAACTAAATCATTCATATATTAAAAAAAAACAGGGCTTCCCTGGTGGCACAGTGGTTGAGAATCTGCCTGCCAATGCAGGGGACACGGGTTCAAACCCTGGTCTGGGAAGATCCCACATGCCGCGGAGCAACTGGGCCCGTGAGCCATAATTACTGAGCCAGCGCGTCTGGAGTCTGTTCTCCGCAAGAAGAGAGGCCGCGATAGTGAGAGGCCCGCGCACCGTGATGAAGAGTGGCCCCCGCTTGCCACAACTAGAGAAAGCCCTCACACAGAAACGAAGACCCAACACAGCCATAAAAAAAAAAAAAAAAAAAAAACAGATTCAAGGCAATAAAAGTAAAACAATATGTGGTCAGGCTAGTGAGTATTCTATAAACTGCCAGGAGGCAGGGAGGGGAAAAAAAAAATCACTGAACAGATGGAACTTGAGCTAGGCATTGAAGGATGAATAGAATGAGACTATGAGAGAGGGAAGAAAGGAACAAACAAGGGCCTTCCAAGCTGTGGATCTGCAAAGTGAAAGAGCTAGGATGAAGGTGGAAATGTACTTGGTGGTTAGGGATGGGTCTACTCAAGGCATTCAGGAGACAGAAGTTACAACTATAACTTGTACTAGCTTGGGCATGTTATTTGGAACCCTCCACCTCTATTTCCTCAACAGTGGTAATTACAGTACCTACTTTATAGGAATAAATTAAATAAAACTATGCATGTATGGTGCTTCACACAACCTGGAGGTTAATAAGCAATCACTGGTTATCAAAACAACATTATTATTAAAGGTGGAAAGATAGACTGGAACTCAATTTTAGAAGGTCCTGAATATCAGACTAAGGAATTTGTACTAAATCCTAAAGGTGGTGTCAACCAAAAGTTTTGTGGGAGGAAATGCTGACTGATTGCAGAGGAAACACTGAAAGTTTAGATGCTATTTAGACAGAAGTCCAGACACACGATAAGAGTTTAAATGCTACAATCCTGCAGCCTGTGGACCAAAAACCACAGTTACAGAAAGATAGAGAAGATGAAAAGACAGAGGGCTATCTACCAGATGAAGGAACAAGAAAAAACCCCAGAAAAACAACTAAATGAAGTGGAGATAGGCAACCTTCCAGAAAAAGAATTCAGAATAATGATAGTGAAGATGATCCAGGACCTCGGAATAAGAATGGAGGCAAAGATTGAGAAGATGCAAGAAATGATTAACAAAGACCTAGAAGAATTAAAGAACAAACAAACAGAGATGACCAATACAATAACTGAAATGAAAACTACACTAGAAGGAATCAATAGCAGAATAACTGAGGCAGAAGAACGGATAAGTGACCTGGAAGACAGAATGGTGGAATTCACTGCTGCGGAACAGACTAAAGAAAAAAGAATGAAAAGAAATGAAGACAGCCTAAGAGACCTCTGGGACAACATTAAACGCAACAACATTCGCATTATAGGGGTCCCAGAAGGAGAAGAGAGAGAGAAAGGACCAGAGAAAATATTTGAAGAGATTATAGTCGAAAACTTCCCTAACATGGGAAAGGAAATAGCCACCCAAGTCCAGGAAGCGCAGAGAGTCCCATACAGAATAAACCCAAGGAGAAACACGCCGAGACACATAGTAATCAAAGTGGCAAAAATTAAAGACAAAGAAAAATTACTGAAAGCAGCAAGGGAAAAACGACAAATAACATACAAGGGAACTCCCATAAGGTTAACAGCTGATTTCTCAGCAGAAACTCTGCAAGCAAGAAGGGAGTGGCATGATATACTTAAAGTGATGAAAGGGAAGAACCTACAACCAAGATTACTCTACCCAGCAAGGATCTCATTTAGATTTGATGGAGAAATCAAAAGCTTTACAGACAAGCAAAAGCTAAGAGAATTCAGCACCACCAAACCAGCTTTACAACAAATGCTAAAGGAACTTCTCTAAGTGGGAAACACAAGAGAAGAAAAGGACCTACAAAAACAAACCCAAAACAATTAAGAAAATGGTCATAGGAACATACATATCGATAATTACCTTAAACGTGAATGGATTAAATGCCCCAACCAAAAGACATAGACTGGCTGAATGGATACAAAAACAAGACCCATATATATGCTGTCTACAAGAGACCCACTTCAGACCCAGGGACACATACAGACTGAAAGTGAGGGGATGGAAAAAGATATTCCATGCAAATGGAATTCAAAAGAAAGCTGGAGTAGCTATACTCATATCAGATAAAATAGACTTTAAAATAAAGAATGTTACAAGAGACAAGGAAGGACACTACATAATGATCCAGGGATCAATCCAAGAAGAAGATATAACAATTATAAATATATATGCACCCAACATAGGAGCACCTCAATACATAAGGCAACTGCTAACAGCTATAAAAGAGGAAATCGACAGTAACACAATAATAGTGGGGGACTTTAACACCTCACTTACACCAATGGACAGATCATCCAAAATGAAAATAAATAAGGAAACAGAAGCTTTAAATGACACAATAGACCAGATAGATTTAATTGATATATATAGGACATTCCATCCAAAAACAGCAGATTACACGTTCTTCTCAAGTGCGCCCGGAACATTCTCCAGGATAGATCACATCTTGGGTCACAAATCAAGCCTCAGTAAATTTAAAAAAATTGAAATCATATCAAGCATCTTTTCTGACCACAACGCTATGAGATTAGAAATGAATTACAGGGAAAAAAACGTAAAAAAGACAAACACATGGAGGCTAAACAATACGTTACTAAATAACCAAGAGATCACTGAAGAAATCAAACAGGAAATCAAAAAATACCTAGAGACAAATGACAATGAAAACACGACGACCCAAAACCTATGGGATGCAGCAAAAGCGGTTCTAAGAGGGAAGTTTATAGCTATACAAGCCTACCTAAAGAAACAAGAAAAATCTCAAGTAAACAATCTAACCTTACACCTAAAGAAACTAGAGAAAGAAGAACAAACAAAACTCAAAGTTAGCAGAAGGAAAGAAATCATCAAGATCAGAGCAGAAATAAATGAAATAGAAACAAAGAAAACAATAGCAAAGATCAATAAAACTAAAAGTTGGTTCTTTGAGAAGATAAACAAAATTGATAAGCCATTAGCCAGACTCATCAAGAAAAAGAGGGACAGGACTCAAATCAATAAAATCAGAAATGAAAAAGGAGAAGTTACAACAGACACCGCAGAAATACAAAACATCCTAAGACACTACTACAAGAAACTTTATGCCAATAAAATGGACAACCTGGAAGAAATGGACAAATTCTTAGAAAGGTATAACCTTCCAAGACTGAATCAGGAAGAAACAGAAAATATGAACAGACCAATCACAAGTAATGAAATTGAAACTGTGATTAAAAATCTTCCAACAAACAAAAGTCCAGGACCAAATGGCTTCACAGGTGAATTCTATCAAACATTTAGAGAAGAGCTAACACCCATCCTTCTCAAACTCTTCCAAAAAATTGCAGAGGAAGGAACACTCCCAAACTCATTCTATGAGGCCACCATCACCCTGATACCAAAACCAGACAAAGACACTACAAAAAAAGAAAATTACAGACCAATATCACTGATGAATATAGATGCAAAAATCCTCAACAAAATACTAGCAAACAGAACCCAACAACACATTAAAAGGATCATACACCACGATCAAGTGGGATTTATCCCAGGGATGCAAGGATTCTTCAATATATGCAAATCAATCAATGTGATACACCATATTAACAAATTGAAGAATAAAAACCATATGATCATCTCAATATGCAGAAAAAGCTTTTGACAAAATTCAACACCCATTTCTGATAAAAACTCTCCAGAAAGTGGGCATAGAGGGAACCTACCTCAACATAATAAAGGCCATATATGACAAACCCACAGCAAACATCATTCTCAATGGTGAAAAACTGAAAGCATTTCCTCTAAGATCAGGAACGAGACAAGGATGTCCACTCTCACCACTATTATTCAACATAGTTCTGGAAGTCCTAGCCACGGCAATCAGAGAAGACAAAGAAATAAAAGGAATACAAATTGGAAAAGAAGAAGTAAAACTGTCACTGTTTGCGGATGACATGATACTATACATAGAGAATCCTAAAACTGCCACCAGAAAACTGCTAGAGCTAATTAATGAATATGGTAAAGTTGCAGGTTACAAAATTAATGCACAGAAATCTCTTGCATTCCTCTACACTAATGATGAAAAATCTGAAAGAGAAATTATGGAAACACTCCCATTTACCATTGCAACAAAAAGAATAAAACACCTAGGAATAGGGGCTTCCCTGGTGGCGCAGTGGTTGAGAATCTGCCTGCTAATGCAGGGGACATGGGTTCGAGCCCTGGTCTGGGAAGATCCCACATGCCGCTGAGCAGCTGGGCCCGTGAGCCACAATTGCTGAGCCTGCGCGTCTGGAGCCTGTGCCCCGCGACGGGAGGGGCCGCGATAGAGAAAGGCCCACGCACCGCAATGAAGAGCGGTCCCCGCACCGCGATGAAGAGTGGCCCCCGCTTGCCGCAACTGGAGAAAGCCCTCGCACGAACCGAAGACCCAACACAGCCAAAAATAAATAAATAAATAAATAAATAAGAAAATCCTTTAAAAAAAAAAAAACAAAAACACCTAGGAATAAACCTACCTAGGGAGACAAAAGACCTGTATGCAGAAAACTATAAGACACTGATGAAAGAAATTAAAGATGATACCAACAGATGGAGAGATATACCATGTTCTTGGATTGGAAGAATCAACATTGTGAAAATGAGTATACTACCCAAAGCAATCTACAGATTCAATGCAATCCCTATCAAATTACCAATGGCGTTTTTTACGGAGCTAGAACAAATCATCTTAAAATTTGTATGGAGACACAAAAGACCCCGAATAGCCAAAGCAGTCTTGAGGCAAAAAAATGGAGCTGGAGGAATCAGACTCCCTGACTTCAGACTATACTACAAAGCTACAGTAATCAAGATGATATGGTACTGGCACAAAAACAGAAACATAGATCAATGGAACAAGATAGAAAGCCCAGAGATTAACCCACGCACCTATGGTCAACTAATCTATGACAAAGGAGGCAAAGATATACAATGGAGAAAAGACAGTCTCTTCAATAAGTGGTGCTGGGAAAACTGGACAGCTACATGTAAAAGAATGAAATTAGAATACTCCCTAACACCATACACAAAAATAAACTCAAAATGGATTCGAGACCTAAATATAAGACTGGACACTATAAAACTCTTAGAGGAAAACATAGGAAGAACACTCTTTGACATAAATCACAGCAAGATCTTTTTTGATCCACCTCCTAGAGTAATGGAAATAAAAACAAAAATAAACAAGTGGGACCTAATGAAACTTCAAAGCTTTTGCACAGCAAAGGAAACCATAAACAAGACGAAAAGACAACCCTCAGAATGGGAGAAAATATTTGCAAATGAATCAACGGACAAAGGATTAATCTCCAAAATATATAAACAGCTCATTCAGCTCAATATCAAAGAAACAAACACCCCAATCCAAAAATGGGCAGAAGACCTAAATAGACATTTCTCCAAAGAAGACATACAGACGGCCACGAAGCACATGAAAAGATGCTCAACATCACTAATTCTTAGAGAAATGCAAATCAAAACTACAATGAGGTATCACCTCACTCCTGTTAGAATGGGCATCATCAGAAAATCTACAAACAACAAGTGCTGGAGAGGGTGTGGAGAAAAGGGAACCCTCTTGCACTGTTGGTGGGAATGTAAATTGATACAGCCACTATGGAGAACAGTATGGAGGTTCCTTAAAAAACTAAAAATAGAATTACCATATGACCCAGCAATCCCACTACTGGGCATATACCCAGAGAAAACCGTAATTCAAAAAGACACATGCACCCGAATGTTCATTGCAGCACTATTTACAATAGCCAGGTCATGGAAGCAACCTAAATGCCCATCAACAGATGAATGGATAAAGAAGTTGTGGTACATATATACAATGGAATATTACTCAGCCTTAAAAAGGAACGAAATTGAGTCATTTGTTGAGACGTGGATGGATCTAGAGACTGTCATACAGAGTGAAGTAAGTCAGAAAGAGAAAAACAAATATCGTATATTAATGCATGTATGTGGAACCTAGAAAAATGGTACAGATGAGCCGCTTTGCAGGGCAGAAGTTGAGACACAGATGTAGAGAATGGACATATGGACACCAAGGGGGGAAAACTGCGGTGAGGTGGGGATGGTGGTGTGCTGAATTGGGCGATTGGGATTGACATGTATACACTGATGTGTATAAAACTGATGCCTAATAAGAACCTGCAGTATAAAAAAACAAACAAAACAACTAATACTAAACTTTCATTGGGTTATTTGTATGGAAATATGTTAATATAAATGTTTCAGACATTACATGAAATTTCTAAAAATCTTATATTTGTATTTGTATGGAAATATGTATGGAAATATGTTAATATAAATGTTTCAGACATTACATGAAATTTCTAAAAATCTTATATTTGTATTTGTATGGAAATATGTATGGAAATATGTTAATATAAATGTTTCAGACGTTACAGGAAACTTCTAAAAATCTTATATGTTCTGGTATAATGTTATAAGTAATAATCCTAGTTATTACTTTAAAATGTATATCTCAGAAATAACTAATTTTCTTGTCAACTGCATTATTATGAACTTTCATCAAATCTTTAACCATGGTCATTTTTAAGTCTTTTGTCATTTACAGACAGTTCTGGGTGTACTCTGATGATTTTGCAAATATGTTCCTATAAAAGGGTTTCATCTTCAAGAAATTCATGGAAAAGACTCTGACAAGTACAGGTTTCTGGTAACTGACTGTACTGCTGAACTGAATGAATAAGCATTTTCAGAACTCTAATGAAAAACTGATGAACTCATAAAAGTGCTAACAAAAGATCAAGATGAAAAAAAAAATTAATTACATGGGACTGAGTGAACTGATGAGGATCAGTATAATTTTTGTGACTTTCTGTCTGAATTAAAAAAAAAAATCCCACAAGGACTCAGAGGCAAAGAATATACAAATCAATTTTCACTGCAAAGTAAAGGAGCTGTTACAGTGGAGGATTACTGGACTGAATATCAATATTATGACATAGTATGAGTGTGTTTCATGTTTGGTAATTGCAATCATTGTTGCTTTTGTTGTGGTCATCCATGTACAATGCTTGGTGTCAGTCTATTTATCTCTTGTAAAAATAAAATACAGTGTGTGTGTGTGGAAAAAAAAAAGAAAAGAAAAAAAGAAAAAATAAATAAATAAAAAAAAAAAAAAAAAAAAGAGACTCTAGCTACACCTTGGTCCCTTGCTGAATTAACTTTTCTTCACAGGGTGTTCTGCATGTAGCGAACTCCCTCATCAAAAAAAAAAAAAAAAAAAAAAAAGAGTTTAAATGCAAGTAAGGATAGTGATAATGGGAACACAAAGTACAAGATAAGTGAGATGAGAAAGGTAGACTCCAACTAAGATTTAGTTACCAAATAAAAGGGTGGGATACAGATATAGATATTACAGGTTTAGTTCCAGACCACCACAATAAAGCAAACATTGCAATAAAGTGAGTCACATGAATTTTCTGGTTTCCCAGTGCATCTGAAAGTTCTCTTTACTGTACTGTTAAGTGTGCAATAGCTTTATGTCTAAAAAAAATGGACATACCTTACTTTAAATATATTTTATTGCTAAAAAATGCTAACCATCATCTGAGCCTTCAGCCAGTCATAGTAGTAACATCAAAGATCACTGATCACAGATCACCATAACAAATATAATAATGAAAAAGTTTGAAATATTGCAAGAATTACCAAAAAGTGACACAGAGACATGAAGTGAGCAAATGCTCTCAGAAAAATGGTGCTGATAGACTTGCTCAACGCAGGGTTGCCACAGACCTTCAATTTGTAAAACACGCAATATCTGTGAAGCACAATAAAGCAAGGTAAAATGAGGTATGCAGTACTGAACTGCACACTTAAGAAACAGTTAAGAAGGTAAATTGTGTGTTATGTATATTTCAACCACAATTTTCTTAAGAGTAAGAAAGGGGTGCAAAGCAAAAAGGAAGAGCCAAAAAATAATTGTAATTCAACTAACTGGAAGAACAAAAGGTACCAATAAGAAAAAAACAGTAAAGTCAAGAAAAGGGGTGCCATTTGGGAAAAGGACTCTACATTCTGTTTAGGTTTGAAAGCTCACTCACTGATCTAATGACAATCAGAGAGAAGGAGAAATTCCAGCATGTATAAACACACCAATACACCCAAGTCACAACTACTTGGCTTATAAGTCTTTTCCATAATAAAGAATGGACGGACAAGCCTCATCCACCAGAGGGCAGACAGCAGAAGCAAGAAGAACTACAATTCTGCAGCCTGTGGAACGAAAACCACATTCACCCCAGAAAAACAAGTGAATGAAGTGGAGATAGGCAACCTTCCAAAAAAAGAATTCAGAATAATGATAGTGAAGATGATCCAGGACCTCGGAAAAAGAATGGAGGCAAAGATCGAGAAGATGCAAGAAATGTCTAACAAAGACCTAGAAGAATTAAAGAATAAACACCTAGAAGAATTAAAGAACAAACAAACAGAAATGAACAATACAATAACTGAAATGAAAAATACACTAGAAAGAATCAATAGCATTATAACTGAGGCAGAAGAATGGATAAGTGAACTGGAAGACAGAATGGTGGAATTCACTACCATGGAACAGAATAAAGAAAAAAGAATGAAAAGAAATGAAGACAGCCTAAGAGACCTCTGGGACAACATTAAACGCAGCAACATTTGCATTACATGGGTCCCAGAAGGAGAAGAGAGAGAGGAAGGACCTGAGAAAATATTTGAAGAGATTATAGTCAAAAACTTCCCTAACATGGGAAAGGAAAGAGCCACCCAAGTCCAGGAAGCTCAGAGACTCCCATACAGGATAAACCCAAGGAGAAACATACCGAGACATATAGTAATCAAATTGGCAAAAATTAAAGACAAAGAAAAATTATTGAAAGCAGCAAGGGAAAAACGACAAATAACATACAAGGGAACTCCCATAAGGTTAACAGCTGATTTCTCAGCAGAAACTCCACAAGCCAGAAGGAAGCGGCATGATATACTTAAAGTGATGAAAGGGAAAAACCTACAACCAAGATTACTCTACCTGGCAAGGATCTCATTCAGATTCAATGGAGAAATCAAAAGCTTTACAGACAAGCAAAAGCTAAGAGAATTCAGCACCACCAAACCAGCTCTACAGCAAATGCTAAAGGAACTTCTCTAAGTGGGAAACACAAGAGAAGAAAAGGACCTACAAAAACAAACCCAAAACAATTAAGAAAATGGTAACAGGAACATACATATTGATAATTACCTTAAATGTAAGTGGATTAAATGCTCCAACCAAAAGACACAGGCTTGCTGAATGGATACAAAAACAAGACCCATATATATGCTGTGTACAAGAGACCCACTTCAGACCTAGGGACACATACCGACTGAAAGTGAGGGGATGGAAAAAGATATTCCATGCCAATGGAAATCAAAAGAAAGCTGGAGCAGCAATACTCATATCAGATAAAATAGACTTTAAAATAAAGAATCTTATGAGAGACAAGGAAGGACACTATATAATGATCAAGGGATCAATCCAAGAAGAAGATATAGCAATTATAAATAAATATGCACCCAACATAGGAGCATCTCAATACATAAGGCAACTGCTAACAGCTATAAAAGAGGGAACCAACAGTAACACAATAATAGGGGGGACTTTAACACCTTACTTACACCAATGGACAGATCATCCAGACAGAAAATTAATAAGGACACACAAGCTTTAAATGACACAATAGAGCAGATAGATTTAATTGATATTTATAGGACATTCCATCCAAAAACAGCAGATTACACTTTCTTCTCAAGTGCACACGGAACATTCTCCAGGATAGATCACATCTTGGGTCACAAATCAAGCCTTGGTAAATTTAAGAAAATTGAAATCATATCAAGCATCTTCTCCAACCACAACACTATGAGATTAGAAATCAACTACAGGGAAAAAAATGTAAAAAACACAAACACATGGAGGATAAACAATACATTATTAAATAACCAAGAGATCAGTGAAGAAATCAAAGAGGAAATCAAAAAATACCTAGAGACAAATTACTACAAAACCCCGATGATCCAAAACCTACAGGATGCAGCAAAAGCAGTTCTGAGAGGGAAGTTTATAGCAATACAATCCTACCTCAAGAAACAAGAAAAATCTAAAATAAACAATCTAACCTTACACCTAAAGGAACTAGAGAAAGAAGAACAAACAAAACCCAAAGTTAGTAGAAGGAAAGAAATCACAGAGATCAGACCAGAAATAAATGAAATAGAAACAAAGAAAACAATAGCAAAGATCAATAAAACTAAAAGCTGGTTTTTTGAGAAGATAAAAAAAATGGATGAAGCTTTACCCAGACTCATCAAGAAAAAGAGGGAGAGGACTCAAATCAATAAAATTAGAAATGAAAAAGGAGAAGTTACAACAGACACCAGAGAAATACAAAGCATCCTAAGAGACTATTACAAGCAACTCTATGCCAATAAAAAGGACAACCGGAAGAAATGGACAAATTCTTAGAAAGGTATAACCTTCCAAGACTGAACCAGGAAGAAACAGAAAATATGAACAGACCAACCACAAGTAATGAAATTGAAACTGTGATTAAAAATCTTCCAACAGGGCTTCCCTGGTGGCACAGTTGTTGGGAATCCGCCTGCCAATGCAGGGGACATGGGTTCGTGCCCCGGTCCGGGAAGATCCCACATGCCGTGGAGCAACTAGGCCCGTGAGCCACAACTACTGAGCCTGCGCGTCTGGAGCCTGCGCTCCGCAACCAGAGAGGCCGCAATAGTGAGAGGCCCACGCACCGCGATGAAGAGTGGTCCCCGCTCGCCGCAACTGGAGAAAGCCCTCACACAGAAACGAAGACCCAACACAGCCAAAAATAAATAAAATAAATAAATTTATTTAAAAAATAAAAAATCTTCCAACAAACAAAAATCCAGGACCTTCCAGGCTTCACAGGTGAATTCTATCAAACATTTAGAGAAGAGCTAACACCAATCCTTCTCAAACTCTTCCAAAATATTGCAGAGGAAGGAACACTCCCAAACTCATTCTATGAGGCCACCATCACCCTGATGCCAAAACCAGACAAAGATGTCACAAAAAGAGAAAACTATAGGCCAATATCACTGATGAATGTAGATGCAAAACTCCTCAACAAAATACTAGCAAACAGAATCCAACAACACATTAAAAGGATCATACACCACGATCAAGTGGGATTTATCACAGGGATGCAAGGATTCTTCAGTATATGCAAATCAATCAATCTGATACACCATATTAACAAATTGAAGAATAAAAACCATATGATCATCTCAATAGATGCAGAAAAATTTTTGACAAAATTCAACATCCATTTATGATAAAAACTCTCCAGAAAGTGGGCATAGAGGGAACCTACCGCAACATAATATAGGCCGAATAAGACAAACCCACAGCAAACATCATTCTCAATGGTGAAAAACTGAAAGCATTTCCTCTAAGATCAGGAACAACACAAGGATGTCCACTCTCGCCACTATTATTCAACATAGTTTTGGAAGTCCTAGCCACAGCAATCAGAGAAGAAAAAGAAATAAAAGGAATACAAACTGGAAAAGAAGAAGTAAAACTGTCACTGTTTGCAGATGACATGATACCATACATAGAGAATCCTAAAGATGCCACCAGAAAACTACTAGAGCTAATCAACGAATTTGGTAAAGCTGTAGGATACAAAATTAATGCACAGAAATCTCCTGTATTCCTATACACTAACAATGAAATAACAGAAAGAAATTAAGGACACAGTCCCATTTACCACTGCAACAAAAAGAATAAAATACCTAGGAATAAACTACCTAAGGAGGTAAAAGACCTGTACTCAGAAAACTATAAGACACTGATGAAAGAAATCAGAGATGACACAGATGGAGAGATATACCATGTTCTTGGATTGGAAGAATCGATAATGTGAAAATGACTATACTATCCAAAGCAATCTACAGATTCAATGCAATCCCCAGCAAATTACCAGTGGCATTTTTTACAGAACTAAAACAAAAAATCTTAAAATTTGTATGGAGACAAAAAAGACCCCGAATAGCCAAAGCAGTCTTGGGGGAAAAAAACGGAGCTGGAGGAATCAGACTCCCTGACTTCAGACTATACTGCAAAGCTACAGTAATCAAGACAATATGGTACTGGCACAAAAACAGAAATACAGATCAGTGGAACAGGATAGAAAGCCCAGAGATAAACCCATACACCTATGGTCAACTAATCTATGACAAAGGAGGCAAGGATATACAATGGAGAAAAGACAGTCTCTTCAATAAGTGGTGCTGGGAAAACTGGACAGCTACATGTCAAAGAATGAAATTAGAACACTCCCTAACACCATACACAAAATTAAACTCAAAATAGATTAGAGAGCTAAATGTAAGACCGGACACTATAAAACTCTTAGAGGAAAACATAGGCAGAACACTTTATGACATAAATCACAGCAAGATCTTTTTTGATCCACCTCCTAGAGTAACGGAAATAAAATCAAAAATAAACAAATGGGACCTAATGAAACTTCAAAGCTTTTGCACAGCAAAGGAAACCATAAACAATATGAAAAGACAACCCTCAGAATGGGAAAAAATATTTGCAAACGAATCAATGGACAAAGGATTAATCTCCAAAATATATAAACAGCTCATGCAGCTCAACATTAAAAAAACAAAAAACCCAATCAAAAATAGGCAGAAGACATAAATAGACATTTCTCCAAAGACATACAGATGGCCAAGAAGGACATGAAAAGCTGTTCAACATCACTAATTATTAGAGAAATGCAAATCAAAACTACAATGAGGTATCACCTCACACCGGTTAGAATGGGCATCGTCAGAAAATCTACAAACAACAAATGCTGGAGAGGGTGTGGAGAAAAGGAACCCTCTTGCACTGTTGGTGGGAATGTAAATTGATACAGCCACTATGGAGAACAGTATGGAGGTTCCTTGAAAAACTAAAAATAGAATTACCATATGACCCAGCAATCCTACTACTGGGCATATACCCAGAGAAAACCATAATTCAAAAAGATACATGCACCCCAATGTGCACTGCAGCACTATTTACAATAGCTAGGTCATGGAAGCAACCTAAATGACCATCGACAGATGAATGGATAAAGAAGAAGTGGTACATACATACAATGGAATATTACTCAGCCATAAAACGGAACGAAATTGGGTCATTTGCAGAGACATGGATGGGTCTAGAGACTGTTATACAGAGTGAAATAAGTCAGAAAGAAAAAAACAAATATCGTATATTAACGCTTATATGTGGAACCTAGAAAAATGGTACAGATGAACTGCTTTGCAAGGCAGAAATAGAGACACAGATGTAGAGAACAAACGTATGGACACCAAGGGGGGCAAGTGGCAGGGGTGGTGGTGGTGGTGGGGTGAACTGGGAGATTGGGATTGACATGTATACACTTATATGTATAAAACAGATAACTAATAAGAACCTGCTGTATAAAAAATAAATAAAGTAAAATTCAAAAATTCAAAAAACAAAAGAAAGAATTGATAGACATTGTGACTTGGTTTCTCTATCTAATACAGACTAAAAAGAAAAGATGTCTTTTCTGAGGCATTCCCCAAACCTTGTTACAATAAAGAGCAGCCATTAACACCTACTTTATTCATCTCATTATACAAAGAGGACTATAACAGCTCCAGTAACACAATGGCACTTTGATAACCCTATAATTCAAACACCATATATTCTAGGATATAAGGTTAATTTGTTCAGTTTTTTTCTCCATATAACCCGCAAATGTTAGCAGTGAATTTTCTGTGTGTGTTTTTCAGAGTTGCTATTACTTTTGTACACTTTTTTCTTTAAAGAATAACATAAATACAGAAAAATATATAAGCTTGGTGAATTTTCACAAAGTGAACACACCCACGTAACCAGTACTCAAAACAAGAAACAGAACATTACTAGCACCTCAGGAAGCCCCTTCATATCCCAATCCAAACACTTTCACCATCTCCCACAAGGGTATTCAATCTCCTGACACCAAATAGTTTTACCTGTTTTTGAAATTTATGTAAATGGACACTCTTTAGTGTCTGGGTTCTTTTGCTCAATATTATATTTGTGAGATTGACACATTATTATATATAGCTGTTCTTTGTTCACTGTGATCAGTGTTTAACATTCATTGTGTGATTATGCCAGAAACTTACCTACCCATTCTACTGTTGATAGGCATTAGGAAAATTCCAGTTTGGACTACTACAATTAGGCCCACTATGAACATTTTGTCCATCTCTTTTGGTGACTATATGCACACAATTTTGTTGTATATAAATCTAGAAGTGGAACTGCTAAGTCGCAGAACATCCATGTGTTTAACTTTGATAAATAACTAATAAACTTAAGGAAGAAAATAGTTTAAGGTCTTTACAGAGAAATTTGAATGATTAATGATTCATCAGAAGGTGCTGACTTCAAAAACTACTTTCAGAAGGATAAACATACTAAAATAGGACAGTTGACCCACACTGCTTCCAAAGAAAGCAATTTACTTTTGAATATTTTCACCAGCAATTCTGCATGTGACAATAACAGAAATAACCAAGTCTGTCTTATCCTTTCTGGAATTGATGATGCTAAAAATTTAGGATCAACAACTGAAAAGCCATTATTACCAATAAGGTAAAGTAACCACCTTCTTGACAAGTTACAGAATATAAATGTTACAAGTCAGAACTCTGCAGCAGTTAAGCCTGTACTCATTTAATCACACTCCTGGAAATTAAAAGAGACTTCAAAACTAGTTTAACCTTCAGGTGGTCATATAAATGCCTTCTACATCAGTGAACACACTAATAAAAATTCATTTAATCCCGGAACAGAAAAAGAATATTATGCAAAGACTAAGAGAATCTGAATAAAGCATGGACTTTAGTTAATAATAATGTATCAATATTGGTTCATTACAAAAAATATGTATATATAGGTTCATTAATTATAACAAATGTACCATACTAATGTAAAATGTTAATAATAGGGGAAATGGGGATGGGGTATATATGGGAATTCTGTGTACAATCTTAGCCATTTTCCTGTAAATTCAGAACTGTTTTAAAATAAAATTTATTTTTAAAACTCCATTTAAAACTCTGTAACGTAATCTGCAGATTGTAATACACCTGCTAAACTCCTCTCAGAATGCAATCCAAATGCACTTTGAGAGCTGAAAGACACCCATACAGACATACATACACACACGCATACATACAATCCTGCTATCTGTGAGCTTAGACACATAGATACATGAAGGAAGCATTCTATCTGTGCCAATTTTAGTTTTGCTTCTAGCTATAAAATTATTATCAAGGCTCAGACTTCTTTTTATTCCAACTAACCTAACCTTCTTTGAGTATACACTATAAGCACTTAGTGATTCATTAAGAAGCAATTCCCCAGTTATCGTCAAATGATACAAGTATCTAAACTCCAAGTAAGGTCAATTCTCCAATATATCATTTCTTTGTGGTTTAAATCATTGAGTCTTTGCTTTTACTTCACGGAAAATAAAGGAAAAAGACTGTGCCTTACAGCCAGTAAGGAAAACAAGTAGCCCTAACATGGTATAAGGCCTAGTAGAAGGAACCCTGGGCAACGAGGCAGGAGACCTAGCTTCTAGCTTCAGTTCTATCTCTAATCTGCTACCTAATGAATTCAACTGCGGTTCTACCAAGTTTATATCTAAATACAACTTAAAGTTTGGTTCTTTTATAGCAGAAATCAAACTTTTTCTTTAAGAGCCAGGTATTTTAGGCTTTGTGGGTCACATGGGCTCTGTTGCAACTCAACTCTGTCGCTGTAGTGCAAAAGCAGTCATAGACAACATGTAAATGACAAATATATCTCTTCCAATAAAACTTTATTTACAAAAACAAGCAGTGGTCTCGGCTGTAGTTTGCCAATCCCTATTCTGTAATATCAGGGGCAAGAAAATCAATTGGCAAGATTGATTTTGTAAAACTACATCATGAGTGCACACTGAAATAAACTGTGTTTTGTTGGCAGGGAGAAAATGCTTATGAATCAGGATCTTCACATACCTGAGAATGTTCAAGTTTCCCCTGCGTGAACAGGTCACATCACCAATACCTAAGACAGAGCAGGAAAACACTCTCCCTTACATGGTTGTTAATGACATAACAGGGGGTGTGTTAATTTACATAGGCAAAATTTACAAGGTGACCTGCAAAAGTAAAATACCAGGTTTTAGCAACTTTAGCAATAAATACAGAAACCCAAACCTCATTAACACCAACAGTCACTTCTTCCTTACAGTAAGCTAAATAAATTCAGAAAATTGCCAAGGTCATTGGCTTCCCTGGGAGAGCTGTTCAGTTTCCATGTAACTCAAGTGGTTTAGACCAGCAGACGCTTGGTCATCCATAACCTGTTAAATTTCCCGGAGGCCAGAGTAACTAACTGTTTGTGCTAACGTAGAAGCTCTGATTCATTCTGGGATGGGACAGGGGTTGCTCATCGCTATAAATGGTCTAATCAAGCCAAGATCAGATCTATCCTCCCTTAGGGTCTACCTTAGTAAAAATGTTCCATTCTGTGATAGTCACCTTGCTAAATGCAGCATCATGTTAGCTACCAGGTATTCAATAGCAGGCTGGAGCAAAGAGCCGGCCCACAAGGATCAAGCAAGTGCCTTTTTAAAAACTAATCTTAAGGAGTTCGAGTTCCTCTCCATGGCTTTGCAAAGTAAGCAAAAACCATGCCAAATAGTAAAAAAGGCACTTACTTGACTCCCACAGTCCAGCTCCACACTCTAGCAGCTAAGATGTCACTGGCATGGTACATGGAGAGTGAGGTGGAAACGATATCTTGCCAACCACTGTAGGAATGGTAGTGAAAGACCTAAAAGAATAGAAAAAAGTAAAGTCAATGTCAAAGGTAAAGGCCTTCCTGAGCCTGCTGACATGGGTACCTCAGCATATAATGCCGAAAAAGAAAAGAAAGTCTGAAAAGCTCTTGTTTAAGTCATTCTTAGCTACTGGTTATTACAAGTTATCCTTAGGACAAGAGGGCACTTTTAAAAGAATATGAGTTATAACCTAGAATAAATCCAGGCTGGTTATGAGAAACTCTGAAATAATACTTTTTTTCTTCAGAGAAAGAAAGTATTAAATCTTAGATAACCACATAGTAGGCTCATCGAGAAATAAAAACAGAGAATCTGAAGCAACAACTCATAAATCAATACTTCTAGAAATAATATTAAGGGGAAATTTTTTTTCACCCCACCTCTACCCTTCCAGCATTTGAAAAACAGATAGAACCCTGATAAACTATGAAGAAATAAGAAATATTTTTAAAAACTTAAGGGGTCCCTGGCAATAGAAGTCTCAGGCTACCCAGGTTCGTTCAGCAACTTTCATTAATTTCAGAAACAAGTTTACAAAACTTAGAAATCTTGGTACAGTTAAAAAAAAAAAAAATCCAATTCAATTGCCTAGCTATACAACTCTCTGGTTTAGGAGTCCTGTTTTAAAATGCTTGACTCTTGGCCAATTAGTCAGAGATCATTCAAAAACAAGAACAGCAATTTTTAAAAGCCTGTTTACATACCTATCTCCTCTCTCCATACCTACACTATTTATGGGTGAAATAATTTGTGGAAAAAAATTAGTGTGATTTGCAAGAAAAATAGCAACAGTGAAACAACAAAAATCATTCTTAATTAGCAATATCCTCTCTCCTCTTTCCATCTAATTATTCCTACCAAAACAAAACAAACAAAAAACACTCTTCTTTTACTTGCAGGTCCATTCAGCACCCTTTCCATCAGAACCACAATGGAAAAAACAAACAGACAGTTGAGTTTAATCATTCTTGAGGCATCAGAATCCATCCAATAAGAAAAAGCAAATAATTTAAGTTTTCATTCTAAATAAATTATAGCCAAAAGACTATTCTTGCACTAGCCCTTAATTCTAATATGCTTAAAGTTGGGTCACTTTTTTAATAGATAGTCTGGTGATTCAAATTGCCTAGGCCTCAATTAATTTAATTAGAATGAGATATTCACTGTTAATAGCATATCTGACCACACTACATCTTGGGTGCCTAACTAATGTTTTCTTCTTAATTTTGGCTTGTGTTTGCTTTGCCTTAGCTACAGTCCCTGGAAAGCATCCCATTTATTAGTGTTTCCCTCGCTGAATCAGCATTTCTGGTTAATGCATTATAGCAAATCATTTGGAGGGAAACCTGAATGAAGTTCTGTACTGTGTATTCTGCAAAATTGTTCAAACCATATCAAATATATTGCAAATAAAAGACAGCATGAAACTGGGAAGAAAAAATATTTATCAGAGATTTTTTAAATCAATGACTACAAAGAAAGAATATACACTGACATATATATATATATGATTTATTACTAAAACAAATACTTATTTCACACCAACTACCTTCCTCAAAAAGAAGTACTTCCCCTCAGACCCACACCTTGTTTTTCCCTTACGCCATCAAAACCATGACACAATCCAAGAACAGTTTTGTTTTTAACCATATAAGTGACATATCCTTTTACAAAATAAAGCAGGTAGTTCCAAATTGCAAATTATTCCAAACACAGAAAAGAAACAATGAATAAATACCAACAAGTTTTCATCCACAGCTTGTCTGCGTTTGAAAAATCTGAGAATTTTAATAGAACTAACCAAGCTTTTGCTGCAGCTCAGTCCCTCATGAGCTCACTGTAATATAGCAGATGCTGTTCTGCATTTCGTACAAGACACGTTCATCTGTGTAATGAAACATTACTCTTCTCCGCCTTTTCTGGGGAAGTATAAAGGGTTTTCCCAGGAAAACGATAAATGAGGACATTCCACACCAAAAGAGGAAACTGGCTTTTTTGAAAGTCAAAACAACATTCCTAATCTAACTTTTAAAATGACATAACATATTTCTCTTTCCTGTCCCCCTAAAACATTCAGCTAAAAAGGCTTTCAGTCAACAGGAGAATAGTTAAATATGTGCAATAGAGAAAGAAACACCACATAGTTAAAAATGAATGAATCAGAACCACAGGTATCAACTACATAATTAAAGCATTAAGCAAAAAAGAACAAATTGCATAAGGATATTATACAGTATAATATCTTCTAAATAAGGTTTAAAACATGTTTACAATATTGTATGAGATATATATGGCATAAACACATGCACGGGAAACACCGAACTGGAGAGAATGTTACTTTTGGGAAAAGGGGAGAGGAAATAGGATTGAGGAAGGAAACTTGGGGTAGCCATTACAGTTGTATTGTTTAATTTCTCAAGCTAAAGGAAATACATTATTCTACTTGTTTTTATAGATATTACATACTTCATAATTTAAAAAGAAAAGACTTTCCCCTTATATGTTTGACTGAACACAACATAATTTCCTTATGAAGGACATCCACCTTCCCCACCCCCACCCGCAAAAAACAACAACCCTCTGTGTTGCTATGGCCTTTCCAAGTGAGCTTCTCTGAGAGCCTGCTCCCCAGTAGTTACTTTCTGTCTATTCTTCTATTAGTGCTGCTACTTTCTGATGCTGGCTGTGATGTGACCTGGGATCCATAACTCAGAGCCTCAGCTTGTCTCTACTTTTAATCTTACCAAGAATACTTGTATTAGGCAAGAAAGCTATTACACATAGTTCCCTTTCATGTTCCCCCTTTTACTGCTAAAAGCTCTAGCAATCATTAAAAAAGAGAGCCATTATGTATCTAAAGCTCACCAGATTTTGTGGCACTTGGCCAAGCTATGAACTCTATAAGTAGTTGATTCTGAATCAGTCTACCAATGCAGTCTGAGATATTAAAATTAAAGAAAGTACTGACTGGAGTTCAATTCTCCTTTTAATAAATGAATATTCCAAAATTCTGTAATATGGTATACTACAATTCTGTTCTACCATCTCAACTGTGCATGAACAACATTTTGTTTTGAAGCTTAAGTCAGAGCTAGAAATGGAAAAAATAAATTTCATTTTCTTTGGGGTTAAAATGAGAACAAAATAAGGAAACAAAACCCAATTATTAACATGCATATAGATGAGACATTCACACAGCATATACCCTTGGGATCCCCTCAGAAACAAAAAAACAAACAAAAAAATCACTACTACCTCTTTCTGCTCAGAAAACTCATTTTTCCTGTCTGCTCAGCAGCTTCTATTCCCAGCACTCAAAGATCAGGGCAAGAGAGGTAAGAAAGAGAAACTGACAGAGATAGACATAAGCTGGTATTCTTCTGTTTACAAAAGAAATGTTATTCCATCAAAACCAAATCAAAAACTTTCAATTTTCTTATTAGGTTTTTACTATTTTTTCCACTCCAATCTATCTTTAAATACTTCTTTAAAGTATTCTGATATCTATACTGTTTTAAAATGAAAAAAGAGGTTTTTATCACACTTGGCCACTTGCCACAGCCCTGCTTCACAGCAGCTAGCAGAATTCTGGCAGTACAAGATACAGGATACAGTAGGGGTAGAACGGAAAAACAGAATATTAGCTCCAAAATAAACACCTCCAAAAATCTGTCATCTTTGGAAATATATATCTGTTGGGAATCTAGAGTTGGCAGCACCTTGTTCAAATAGTTCCTTTCTCTCTTCGGCAGTGCCCAGCCCTTCACTCTTCTCTCTTCTCCCTCACTTGCTCCAAATACCTGCCAGGTAGTTGTCATTGTGTCAATTTCTTAAATTACCTATAGCATAACAGCACTACAATCTTTTTCCATTACTATTTTTACTTAGCGTTTTATACAGCCATGCTTATTTCAGCACAATCTGTGCACTCTTTTAAGATTATTAGCTGCTGCCTGAATCAAAGAAAAGTAATTCCTTCTTCATAGTTCTATGATTCCTATTACTGCAGAATCTAGGCAGAGAACAAGATGATAAACAGCCGCATTATTCACCAGATTGAAGAATTCAGACAATGGTCCCTAGGACTTTTTAACTCAGTGTTGGACTCTCATTTGTCCAACACTGACTGAATGTCTACATTCATGACACTGTATTAGACTCAGTTCACAGAGTTTGGGAGAACAGACTACTACCGGCAATTAATCACTTGTTAAGATTTTCCCACTGGGGATTCCTGTAGTGTAAATACAAAGAAACATTTTCTGTTTCAGGCTGGCAGGCCAGAACTCAGAATTAACAAATTACTAGCACAGTCCTGTCTCCCCTCAAACACTCCAGCATTAACTGCTTTTTTCCTCCTCCCCTCTCTCCAACTCTCTGAATTCCCCACCACATCTTCACCTCTTCCCCAACTCCCTCAGCAGTTTGAACTGGAAAAAGAAGAAAAAAGAGAAAGATGGGAATAAAGGCTTGATGAATTATGAGGAATGCAGGGTAAATTGTTCATCAAGATGTCAGAAAGTAACTATGCAAACTGTCCTGAAAAGGAATTGGAAGGCTCTTTTTCTTCACTGCAAGCCCTTGGCCCTTGTGAGAATAAGCAAATATATGTCCGTCTGTTTATGATTTTATACAAGCTACCCAATGAAACAACATAAAAGTTACTTGTCAAGTGTTATATAAAAATGATACATAACTTAGAATTAAAGAAGCCCTTTAGGCTCACCTAATCAAGCATCCTTGTTTAATCAACAAAAATAATAGGATCAAAGAGGTTACATCACTTGCTCAAGGTCAAACAGCAAGTTAATGGAAGAGAAAGGAGCAGAACCCAGACCCCTAACTATTATACCACATGGCACCTAATTCTCTTCAATTACTTACTCTTTATTTTGGTGACTGCGAAACACACACACACACACACACACACACACACACTCTTACCACTTCCATCTTTTCATTTATTTAACTATCTCAGAAAACTATTAAAAGATTCTGTGATGGTACAGCTATTCTTTGCTCCCATAAGATTTCAAAAGGTTCATCAAATACAATCTCCTCTGGTAGAGCAGATACTGTAATGTCTCTAAAAAATTGTTATAATTATCAAGTAAATACTTACCTTTGTATTATAACACCTAGAAGACCAAAGAATTATGTGCTCTCTAAATAAAGCAATCCAGTAAGGTCCAGTCAATTAAAATGTTAGAGAATCACTCCAAATAACTTGTTCTCAATTTTATATATATATATATAATAATGCTCTTGAGAAACTGGAGTGGCAGAAGCAGTAGGAATCTTGTGTATCTACATTTATAATATGGGAAGAAAAACTGCTAAAATTTTACTAAGATTTCATGCTTAGGAATGGCTAGTTATGTTGTTTGTTTTTTAAAAAGTAAGACCATCATACATATAATGGTTACTATTCCCTAAAGGGAGTCAAATATTACAAAAATGGAAAGTTAGAGAAGACAAAGTTCAAGAAAATTACTCAAAAGTATTCCTCTAGTTAATGAACATACTGTTAAGAGTTTCTGCTTTGGGAGAGTATAATACACAGGACACATTCTTTCAGCAAAGATTTGCTGAGTGCTCATCATGCTATGTGAACTTTTTCATACTGCTATGCAAATCTTCCAGATTCTGATAGTATGAGGTAGGGGTGGGGAGGCAGAAGTAAGGGGATAAGGTGGGTGTCTGATTTTATATATAAATTTTTTAGTCATTTAAAAATAATTAAACCAGATTTTTTTTTAAATACAAAAGCAGAGGTGTAGAAAAGACAACAAAGAAGAATATTTCACACGATGATAAAAAGGAACACGCAAAAAAGGTCAAGAAATAAAATTTCAGTACCTGAGTAACACAGTAACACAGGTCTTGAATTGAACTGTCTTTCTACCTAGTACTTAGTAGCTGAGTGATAGAACTTGACAATTGGTTGTGGACTATCAACTCTACTTCCTAAATCTCCCTTCTCTCTATTCTCTTTTCTCCATCCTCAAGGCTGCTGTCCTAGTTCAGACATCTTTTGCCTGGTCCATTAAGATGTTCCTTACTGGTGTCTGTCTTTCCAGTCCCATCCTCTCCAATTAAGCCTTCACAATGCTGCCAGTGTGACCTACCTAAAAGCACAAACATAACCATGTGATTCCCTTACTTGAAATTCTTCCAATGCTCACCTACTGAAAAGTAGTATTTTTCCCAACTGTGGCTTAAATTGTAGAATCAATTTAAATGAGTCCCAACCAGAACTTCCTTAAGAAAAGAGAACAGAAACTATGCATACATAGTAAAAATATTGCTTCATGAGACTTTTCCTAATTTTATGCATACATGCATGTGCTCAATCATAACATAAAAGGTATTTCTACTGTGGGTTGAGTTTTTTAAAAAACCACTGAACTACTTCATAAAATGTCAGCTCCTTCACCAGTCCTTTCACAATCTGATCCCTCACCACAGCAAGTGGTGAAGAGACAGGCTCTGTAGCCAGACTACTTGGGTTTATATGCTGGGTATGCCACTCGCTAGCTGTGTTATCCTAGGCAAGTCATTTACTAGCTATGTGTCACTAACTGTCTGGGCAAATCACTTAACCAATCTGATGCAACTCAGTTTCACTATCTGTAAAATGAGGATAATAACAATACCTACTCATAACAATATCTACTCATAGGGTGTCACAAGAATTAAGTGAGACTGTGTACACTGCTTGGCACATGGTGCACTTCATAATATTAATTATTATTGGTATCACTGCTACTGTCCAGCCTAATCTTCAGCTATTCTTGCCCATATCCAGTTGTAACAAATTACTGGCTGTTTCTCAAATACATCATACTCCCTCATATTGTCATGTTAGATACTAGTGCTGCCTGGAATATGAACCAACCTTTTCAGTCCCCCACACATTATATTTCCTCATATTTCAGCTCAAGCAAGGCCTCACCAGTGAAGCCTTCCCCAACATCCTCGGGTAAGTCTAAGTGCTCCCACTGACCTCCATAGGGAAAAAAAAAAGCACAGCCAGTTACAGCCTTGTTTATAGTCTTGTCTCCTGGCCAGACTGTGAACTCTTAGAACCACAACAGAAACATCTCTCCTTACCAGCACAGTGTCTCACAGAGTAGGAGTTCCCCAGATATATTCTGAATGACTCTAGGTATTAACCTTTCTAGGTCTTTATTTTCTCATCTGTACAATGGGGATGGTATTTTGCCTGAAGGGTTGTTGTGGAGTATACTATACAATGCTATAAAAGCGTTTGATATAGATGCAATGCTCAGTAATTACCAGGTTTACTGGGTGGGACTTTTTAGAATCTTAAACTAAATTTCAAAGATTTGGAGGGGGTGGGGGGTAGGCGTAATACCTTAGACTCTTATCAGTTAATACCTGGGGGGGAGGGTAGAGAAAGAGATTTAAGAAATGTAGTCAGTGGGAGGGATGGTGAGGTCTCTTGGAAAAAACTGCAGTAGATGCTTGAGAAAGGAACAAAACTGAAGGAGCAGGTGCTGAAAAGGAAGGAAGACCCACACTGACAACCAGCATGGTACAGCTTTAATTCTAGCCAGACGTAGGCTTAAATCCCAGCTCCAAAACATTTGTCCATCTTTGCATCCCTATCATTAAAACAGTTTATGACACGTAAGAAGAAATGAACCTATCCCGTCCTCAATTTCCTCAAACTAGCACAATATATCAAACTAGCACAATAATACCTCTTATAGGGTTACGGTGAGAATTAAACATGGAAACACAGTGCCTTTAGCTCTTAGATGCTTTCTTCTATATCTACTCCTCTATCTTTACAGGTCAGGTAGTTCAGCTAACCTATTTGCTCTCCTGTTATTTTATAAACTATCAGTTGCATTAACTTTCTCTAAAGTTTAAAGCAGACATTAATACTCTTAAACATCCTGTAACATCATTTACTATAGGTAAGTAAGAAGTATTATACAAAGTGGGCCTGTCTGAGAAGGCAAAAAAAGAATTTAAAAAATCTTGAAACCTGTAAGGTAGTACGGCTCAGGACTGTACATTTGAGACTGTCCTCTGGATAGCATCATACACCCAATGGGCTCTGCTCAGCAATTTTCTGGTGATTATTACAAGTGTTCTCCCCAAAATAAAGTGGACAATTAATTTAAAAAATGTAAAAACTGAAAACTTTAGTAACGAAGCATAAAAGGTAAACACCTCACTCTTTTGGATTAATATTATTAATGTCATTAAAGAACTTTTGGAAAAGCCTCTTATTTTTAAGAGAGATGTCAAAATGCAATGTCATATTATCCAATTATTCCAGACTGTATTAGAAAAAGTTCGGTTTTAGTATGCTATTAGACCCAGTCGGTGATATAATTTACCAAGTTATGCTCTTATCAATAAAAAAAAAAATCAAGCCTGTACACGGTTTAGGAGTCAAGAATTCACTAAACTTATTAAAATTACTTTGCTTGAAGTCAACTTTCATTTTTACACAGGCTGTCTCAATGTAAGCGTTTAACAAAGTGCAGTGAAATAAATAGATTGTTTCCCTTTTGTGTTCAGCTGCAGAGGTCAAGTTTTTTATCAGATGTCCTCAAGCTTGATCTAAATCAGGGAGTAACTATTCAAGATTCAGTTTGACTTTAGGGTCTTACTGGAAGAATCTGACCCCAATTCACTTTTTTTTTTTTAAAGGAGGTTTTTTTATTCAAAGGTATAACTGGATAAGTAGATTTGTTTACAACCATTCTTACGAAATACTTTAAAAAAAAATACAACCAACTTCTTTGCAAATAGCAGACACAGACCTCAACTATGATGACCTAATTTTTGGTGGATAATGTACATGATTAGGCAGAAATAGGCAAGCTCACACTGGTAGATTAACTATCTCAGTCAAAACTCTGCTTGTGGCCCCCGCTTCTCGATCGATTTCTGTTCTCACTTTGTCTTCTACCATCTTGTCGACTTCCTGACCGACTGCCCTGTCGACTCTGTCTACCTGACCGGCCACCAGATCGACCACCTGACCGGCCACTTGACCAGCCACTCCTCTGTCTGGAATTAGAAGATGTGTTTCCATCATAATATTCTTCAATTTCAGGCAACTTGGCTGGCACTGAGAGTACCCAGTCTGAATCATGCCACTCTGCCTGTAACCATTCTGACTCAGTTGTGGGAACATCAAAGCAAATGCCCATATTTCCTTTTAGGAGGCACATTCTGGTAATTTGGGACATAGCATTACTACTCAACTTTCTGTTAAGTTCTTTCCAAGCACAGCTAACATCCTGTATTTCTTCTGGGCTTCCAGAGTCATGGTCACAACCCCCTTATCAGAGGTGATCAAAGAACGTGGTTCAAAACTTGATGCGCCAGAGATGTGGGCTAATGCTGCAGCCAGTGAGTCCACTGCCCCTTTCTCTTCTATCAGTCTCTGAGCTGATGGTCGGAAAAAATCAACAGCAGCATAAGAAACGGAAGCCAGAGACCTGATGGCATCCATGCTTTTAGATTTAACTAAATCCATTGTAGAAGGAACACCTACACGTTTAAAAGTAATTCCTGCTTTTTGTTCCACATATCTTAGTTGACCTCTTTCTCTTGGTTGATAAAAACATATGCAAATCCCTGTCCAGCCAGCTCTATCTGTGCATCCAGAGCGATGAATATAGGACTCAACATCCTGTGGAGGTGAACTCTGAATAACCAGATCAACCTCAGGAATGTCCAAACCACGGGCAGCAACATTGGCTGCCACCAAAACTACCCTCTCTGAAGCCTTTCAGTGTAATTTCTCTTTGTGACTGTGCGATGTCCCCATGTAAACACTGGGCATTCTGTTTTATGTGTGGATTCATGGCCATATCAGTTACATTCTTTTTGGTCTCACAGAAGATAATAGCCCTCCCTTCAGACCCACTGTAGACTTGAAGGACATCTCCAATAACTGCTGGCCTCTGAGATTAATGGCACTGGATGGTCAGATGTTCCACAGTAGTTGCAGCCTTTTGAGTCATTTTCCCAACAAGGTCAACCTGTTCATATCTGGATTTCATGTATTTTTTTGCAACTTTGTATACCCACTGTGGGCAAGTTGCAGAAAAATGTAAAGTCTTAGGATTGTCTTCAGAATCAGTTTTGTAGGATTCGTGGATAATATCTTCAACTTGTTCAGCAAAACCTAAATCTAACATTTGATCCACTTCATCCAGCACAACGTGGCGCAGTTTAGAAAGATCTAATTGGCCGCTCTGCAGATGATCTTTGATACGAGCAGGAGTCCCAACCAAGATGTCAGTACCATTTCAAAAATGATTAATTTGGCTTTGATACGATGTTCCACCATAAAAACACGCCACACTGAGTTTCCTAGTTATATCTTTGAAGTCTTTCGCTACTTGGTTTGCCAGTTCCCTTGTAGGAGCCAAAACAAGTACCTTTGGTGAGCGGCTTTTTTTAATTGTCTCTTGATTTCTTTGGAGTCTTTCAATCAAGGGGATGGCAAAAGAGAATGTCTTTCCTGTTCCTGTCCGTGCTTGAGCAATTAAATCTTTTCCTTCATATACAGGACCAAAAGTCTTAACTTGAATAGGAAAGAGATATGTTACCCCTAGACCTTTCAGAAGCTTTATAATCTCTTCAGAAATAGGGAAATTGGAGAAGGCTCCTTCCTTCTGTTCACGTATTAGGGTCTCTTCTAGGTTATTATCACTTGATTTATGAGTAGAACTATCTAAGGATGACACTCGCTTTTTTTTTTCATATTCATCAATATCTCCATTTGACAGATCTTTTCTTCTTGACTTATGAGATTTAGAAAATTCATCTGGAAGTCTATGACATCCTTCCTCAGTGTCACATTTAGCTTCTCTTTCATTTTAGCTTTTTTGGGGTTTGGGAGCATCCAGGTCATCTACAACACCATTTTCTCTTGTTTCTGATTTCTCATCTGAGTCATAATGGTGCCTTGACTTCCTTCTATCACTCCAGCATTGTGTAATATGTTTTCAGCTTATCTTGTTTAAATCTTCATAACAACGCTATAAGGGAAGTACAAGTCCATAATCCCTTATCCGAAATTCCGACATCCACAGAGCTCTTTTGCCTCTCCTTCCTCTGGCTCTCGGTCTCCTCCAAAGGTGCTTCCAGCTCCATAATGTCCCCGCAGAGGAGTTTCCCAGGCATCATTCACTGCCACCGCTGCCACCGCCTCCCTCTGGGCACGGCGGCCACAACCACCTGCGGGCAGCAACAGGGTGAAAGGAAGCGGGGGCAGGGCAGCCTCCCAGACAGGGTCGTGCATCACTTCCCCCAATTCACTTTTAAAAACCAGTCTCAGCTTAATCATTTTTAGAATGAAACACAGAATTTTGTAATTTCATAGGAAAAGAACTTAATGGGAAAACCAGCAGATGTGTGAGCCATTTTCAGCTCTGCAGTAACTTGCTGGGCTACCAAGGAAAAAGCCACTTTACTGTTCCTGAACTTTTATTTCCTTAACCTTGTCTTGTCGAGCTCTAAATTTTAGGACTCTTTTAAGTACATGTCTTCCATGGTAACATCTTAGTTTTCCTAATAACATGTTGTTCCAGTATTGTATTAATCAGTCAAATAAAGAATAGAGGATTCCCCTATATTGAGTGGTCATCTTGAGATCTTAAAAGGTAATCTTGTCCTTAATCACAGGAAAACAAACAGTAATTTTTTAAAGAAAACCCAAGGCGCACAAAGCTAGAATATAAAAAGAAATAAAAGCAACATCTTAGTAGTTACTCAGACTATGGTATCAACGAAGTGCTACTATAGAAGACCATAACCACTCCTTGATTTCCCTTTCAAACAGTAGGCAGCCCCAAAACCAAAATTCACATTCAATTTATTGTCTTCAACATACACCATTCTTTTTTTAAAAAATTAATTAATTAATTTTTTGGCTGCATTGGGTCTTCATTGCTGCATGCCAGCTTTTTCTAGTTGTGGCGGCGAGTGGGGGCTACTCTTTGTTGTGGTGTGCAGGCTTCTCAGTGCGGTGGCTTCTCAGTGCGGTGGCTTCCCTTGTTGCGGAGCACGGGCTCTAGGCGCACCGGCTTCAGTAGTTGTGGCACACAGGCTTAGTAGTTGTGGCATGCGGGGTCTAGAGCACAGGCTCAGTAGTTGTGGCGCATGGGCTTAGTTGCTGCGCGGCATGTGGGATATTCCTGGACCAGGGCTCGAACCCGTGTCCCCTGCATTGGCAGGTGGATTCTTAACCACTGCACCACCAGGGAAGTCCAACATACACCATTCTTTTTTTTTTTAATTTATTTATTATTTATTTATTATTTATTTTTGGCTGTGTTGGGTCTTCGTTTCTGTGCGAGGGTTTTCTCTAGTTGCGGCAAGCGGGGGCCACTCTTCATCGCGGTGCGCAGGCCTCTCACCATCGCGGCCTCTCTTGTTGCGGAGCACAGGCTCCAGACGCGCAGGCTCAGTAGTTGTGGCTCACGGGCCTAGTTGCTCCGCGGCATGTGGGATCTTCCCAGACCAGGGCTCGAACCCATGTCCCCTGCATTGGCAGGCAGATTCTCAACCACTGTGCCACCAGGGAAGCCCCAACATACACCATTCTTGATGCTGCATTTCTATTTAGATTCCCTCTTAGAGTTCCATAAAGCATAAAATAGAGCCCCTTGAGACTCAGAAAAGTTCAAATCATCAGAATTTGTTGACTAAATCCAAATTTACTCATTCGACTATTTTATGGGGTTCAAAATAAGCAAGATTTTAAGATAAAGTTTCCATAATAAGTCTGCTCTAAGCATATTTATCCACAACCTTCAAAATCTTAATATTATCGTCAACTAAAACAACAATAAATCTAGACTCTGATTCAAACATATATTCCTAATAATCTGGGTATTCATCATACTTTTGCTTCTTTGGGTAGAAAGTGTTTACCACTGTAGAGCTAATCCAATGTTACCAACTCTCTGCATCAGTCCACCATAAAGAAGTGTAATATACAACCAAAGACAGCACTGGCAATACCAAACTTAAAGCAATAACCCAAATGTACCTAAGCAACAGGTCATTAAACAAGTCAAACCAGGGGGGGAAATAGAGCACACCTTTTCACTGGCAAGCAGACAAAAGGGTGCGTATTCAATTAATGTTTGTCTGAGTGTTATCTATGTACCTAGTACTGCTCTGAAGTCTGTGAGAGACAAAAAGGTAACAAGATACACAATCGCTGCCCAGTAAGATAAGGTACTCACAAATGAAACATTTAGAGAACAAGCCAGTGTCAATCTGTGTCCTGAAAATAATAAGTCCTATCAGCATTCAGAGAAGACAGAATAGAACAATGGAAAGGGATTAAGAGCTAGGAAACACACACATGAAGATTCAGACTAGGATTTCTCCTTGAATCCACCTCCATTTAAAAGAATTTTTATCCCAGATGTCATTAACCACAAACATAACAGAAAAGTCACTTCCCTCAGTTCCCATTAGGTCCGTTTTCTCATCTGTAAAGTGAGGAAGTTAGATTCAAACAGGAGTCAAAGGTCACAGTCTCTCACCTAAAATGAACCTTAGAGGTTAGAGGGGTGGTTAAGACTGAAATTCCGCTACAAAAACTGCACAGACATTTAATATGGGTATATGAGACACTGGCTTAAGTACAGTGGAGTATTTGTGCTGGGTGGATCTGGCAAAGTAAGACTTAGCCAGATCATGAGGAGCCCAATTAAAGAACTGGGACTTACCTCTGTGTCAGGCAATGTAACCTCTGTTAAAACTTTCAGGTTAAACTGAAATGACATCACTGCCAAAGAACTACAATGCGTAAAGTAAAAAGGGACAGCCACAATCTATAACAGTATAATGACAGACTTAAGTAAGAGATTTAGCAATTCAGCATAGCCGTTGACCACTAGGAAATGCCAACAGTCAGGCTGTCATAATCAGAGATGAGACAGTTTGATTTAGCAAAGGAATTACACAGCTCACAATAAAGGCAGTTCCCCTCAAAGAATCATCCTTGAAAATAGTCACCTTCACTAACCACACAGAAAAGCATGTAACAAACATTTTACATGAGACTCAGTTACAGTCACAAGCTGGGAAGCAATAACAGGCTCTTCACATAGGAAAGGAAAAATTACACTAGATGGTGCTACAAATACTGAATAAGCCCCTGCATCTTTTCTCCTATTTACTCAGTTGAATGATGTTTTAATTGGGGGGTGGAGGGGGGGGTACAAGCTATGTTTTATTACTTTGCAATCACATTTACCTATATTAGTTGAACTGTATTGCTCTGGACTTGTTCTTCAAACTTGGAAAAAATGAATTTCAAAAAACATACCTCTCAAGCAGAAAATTAACCAGTACTATAATTGGTTATGTCCCCCTGGCTCTAATTTACCATACCTACTACAGCAGATCAAAAGTGGCACAAGCAGGACTTGTGATCTAGTCTGACACAGAGTGCCATCTGCTGCACATACACAGGATGTCACCTATGCAAGATTCAACCTTAGTGTCTCTCAGGGACCTTTATAAGAGCCAGTAGTTTGTTCCTATATTGCCTAATACATGTGCCTCAAACCAACAAAGGAGAATTCTCATTCATGGGGTTTTGAAATACCAGCACTTTCATAACAAACAGTAAGTTTTATAAGGGAGGAGAAAGATGTGAAGGAGCAATTGCACTTTATAATAAAAAGAACACAATAAGGGGGTCAGAATATCTGGAGTGGGTGGGAGTCCTAAAACTGTTGTATATTCATCGTGTAATCCTGGCCAAGTCTCTCCCTTTCTGGGTCTTAATTTCAAGCATAAAATGTCAACAGTTAAACAAATCTCTAAGAAATACCTTTCAAATTGAGTCTTGTGAGGAATCATAGAATAACAGATGGAGACAGCTAAATACATGATAGCTTCGGAGCAATCGTAGAAAAAGAAAAAAACTGTTTACATATTTTAAATAATCAGGCACAACTTTTTTCAAAATCTTACAATTTTAAGTTCATTTGCAAGTCACCATGCTTATAACACTTCTGCCCTTCAGAAATAACACTTCATTTTAGCTGTGCTTTCACCTCAAATTCAGCACATCACTTTTATCCACCCCAGAATAGCACAGAAAAACACTTTCATGAAGCACCCGCACAAGGAAGGCACTCACAGACTGACAGATTCACACAGTGGAAAATATAAAAGGCACTAATTTCAAAATGCTAAATGAATACCACACCCAAATAGTCTTAAAAACAAACTTCGAAGTCAGAAGATGTATTATCAAAATACAGAGATAAAGACAACTTGGGAAATCTTTAAATAGTTTGAGGGGGAGGGGAATGCAATCAGATTTTTGGATTGCCTTATGTTTTGTTTTGTTTTGTTTTTAAAGACAATCAGATGTTTCTATTTATTTATTTATGGCTGTGTTGTGTCTTCGTTTCTGTGCAAGGGCTTTCTCTAGTTGTGGCAAGCGGGGGCCACTCTTCATCGCGGTGCGCAGGCCTCTCACTATCGCGGCCTCTCTTGTTGCGGAGCACAGGCTCCAGACGCGCAGGCTCAGCAATTGTGGCTCACAGGCCCAGTTGCTCTGCGGCATGTGGGATCCTCCCAGACCAAGGCTCGAACCCGTGTCCCCTGCATTGGCAGGCAGATTCTCAACCACTGTGCCACAAGGAAAGCCCTCTGCCTTATGTTTTTAAGAGAACAAAACACATAACTGGAGGCTATGAAACATGCAAATCTAAACTGAACTGTGGAAAGCTCGGCTCTCACCCAAAAGCTTCAGCAAAGCAATATGTCAGTATGCCAAAATGAAGAAGTACAGTTTTCTCGTAAGAACGAGGATAGGGTCCATACCTATGACTAATAATAACAATACCATCTTGCATTTAAAGAGCATTAGTTCTTTTCACTGCTCTTTCAGACACTTAATTTTATGCTGTCATCAGTCTTGGGATATCCTCTGAAAAGCTCCAGTTCAGTTTCCCCTCAAGAGCTATGTGATCAGAACAAGACAGGTGGGTGTATTTGTTGAGAGCTGAAGATACTAGTTTCTGCTATCAGGCTGTCTGCAGTGATTCTCTTATTACCACACTATACAACTTAGCCCTAGGAAATGAAACCTACACTCTTTCTCTTGGAGTTGGCCAGAGACCAACAGTATGGGTCTAGAAAGTCCAAGGGAAGAGAACCTGCTGACTTGTTAGGTCAAGAACCCCATGCATGCCAAGTTGATCTCTTGCAACTGAAAAAGAAACACACACACACACACACCAAGGCTGTTCAAATAGAAACTCCTGTGCGTTGCCAGCCAATGAAAGCCAGCAATAACTGGTTAATACAACCACCAAATCCCTGCCGCTGTGAACAACTTGTCATATTCTCTTCCCCTCTGCCTGCTGCCCACCTTCCTTCTTCAGGCACACGTGAACAAGCTTATAAACCAGCCCTCCAAAAGGACCACCGAGGACCTTTAAGGAACTAAGAGGTTGGAGCTTGCCTTCTGAAGCAATGCAGCATCCATCGCAAGGGTGCTGTTCCCCATGCCCACACGCAGGAAGTCACATAGGGGGATAAAGTTTGATTTTCCGTCTTGCCCGTTCCCAGAGGGTCGAGAAGAGAACTAGGGAGCGGCCCCGCTGGGGTCCTGGGTTGCCCTCCGGGGGACAGTTCCCAGCAGTATGGCACTGCCACTCTCCTGACACATACACAAGGCAGCCGCGGCAACTCAGGACACCCCAACCCGCCTGGAGGAGGAGGGAAAGGGGACAACTTGAACGGGGCTCAGTTCGAGAGCAATGGGACAGAGCTGTTAAGTAAAAAGGAGGGAGGGACCGAGATCGGGGGCGGGTCAGAGAGAGGTTCAAGTCCCGTCCCTTCCCCGCCCTGGTGTCCCCGGTCCTCCGGGAACATCCCTGCCGTCGCCCCTCCTCCTCCTCCTCTCGGCTTCCTCCGCCCTGCCTTTTTTCCTGGTTGCAGCCGCAGGCGCCTGAAGGGCACGGCGGCTCCTCGGTGCCCGGCAACCTCGGGAGTGGCCGCGAGTTGAGGTAACTCGCCCGCTGCCCCGGCGGCCTGCCCGCCAGCGGATCCCACACGCCAGCGCCGCCCCGCCCTCCCCGGAGCCCTCGGGCGCGCTCGCTCACCGTCCGGTGGTGCTGCTGCTGCCGGTGGCGGCTGACGCCCAACGCGGGGAAGCAGCCCACAGTCAGCGCTCCGCAGCCGCCGGCGCCTCCGCCGCCTCGGGAGGAGAGAAGCAGCAGGAGCGATCTACCTGCGGCGGCCGCCATCTCTCAACTGGAAACGGCGCCGACCCAGGCAGCGCAGCGGACGGCCGGGGCGGAGCTAAGACCCGCCACTCACCGGCGCCGGTCCAACTGTCGCCCTTGACTGAGTTCATGAGGCGGGGCTTCTTGCAAGGCCCAATCGACAGGCGGGAGAACCACACTAGCGACTGCCTGTCACTTCCAGAGTTACCTATTGTGGGACATAGTCAATTACGGGCAAATTCTAGGGAACCGGTAATTGGCACCCGAGCCCCTCAGAACAGCAGCAATAGAGATGGCATATTCGATTCGGCTAATCCTCACCAAAGATACAGCTAAAATAAGGGTAACTGGGGAAATGGATATTTGTACAAAGCTCTGTGCTTCGTGTTTTAAGTTGGCAAAATAGACACCAAATTAGTAATCATTAGCTAGGTATGTTGGAACTCCCAACGACACGCCCAGAGTTATCATTCATAACTAATGGTATTTGGATATGCTGAAATTATCCCATCATGGAGTGATCTAATGACTGTGATATGTAGCATAGTACAGGAGGGGTAGAATGATTATGATACCAAAGTCCCAGAATGAGTACATGTTATCAAAGTGAATTAACAGATCTGTATACATTTCAGATACTCAGTTCACTTTTACAGCACCTTTATACTGATATTCTTACACTCTCCAGAAGCAACACTCTATTTTCTTACCACTTTTGACCTTATGTGCACTTATTAAACTATAGAAACAGAGCATGCTGATAATGTAATAAAAATCACGTACAGGTTACCTTAATGAATTTTCATAATTTAGCTAAATTAGCCATTAGAATACACTTTGGAATAACCCTTTCTCTTGAAAAATCCTTCCACAGAGACAAGCTCATAATGACAGCTTACTGAAGACTGAAAGAAAGGAGATTTGAGGTTCCTGAATTTCCTCAGAAGAGGATTTCCTTGCCGTCTGCTTATTGTTATGAGCTAGTTAATTCTCACACCTCTTAAAATCTGGAGCAGGAAAACAGTTTGGTAAGCAAATAAAAGTATTATCCTAAATTTTGGGAAACATCTTTCTAGTGTAGCCTAAGGTGATAAATTTAAAACAAAACAACAGGCACACAATTTTATTGTATCACTTATTCTAATAATATTCTTTCAAGTTTGACTGAAATGTTACTTTTTTGGCCAAGAATAGGTAAATAATGAAGTGGAGCTTTTAGTTTGTTTAATCCTTCCACCCACCCCAGAACTGTAAGATGATTGGCTTCTCCAGGTGAGACACTCAAACCACTCACCCAAAAGGCATTTATTGCTCAACAGTGGAACATGAGAGCTCAGGAATGAGATAAGCCCCCCATTCACCAGCTGCACACACTAATCCCCCTAGTTGGAAATCTGTGACATTCCTGGGGTAACTTCACTTACAATCATTTTCCACTCATCTATATTTATCCCATCTGCATTTTATGTATTTACCCATGCTCTGCCATTTCCCCTTCTCTCTTGTCCCTTTACACCTTCTTACTAGTATTACCACGGGTTTTAGTTTTGTTTTTACTTTCTGTCTTCGCAAATCTGGCTATCAATCAGTATTGTGCCCTCCACTCCATCTTACACTTTGAAAAGTTCTACTGGAATTGCCTTTCCCCTATTTATCAAAATATGAAAATGAGACATGCATCCTGCATTACTGAGATTTAGTTCTGTGGATTTACAAAAGAACCACGATAGTTTTTTTTTTCAAGTGCATATATCTGAAACTGGAGGGATTACCAAAAGCTTTCTCTTTATTTACCAAAATGTGTCATCTTTTATCTACCAAGATGATACCATTGATTAACCACAGGTAGGCTGTGTATTTTGAGGATCCACTGACTAAACTGAGTTCTAATAATCCAGGGATAGAAATTAATCTAAACAAATGTCAATTATCTCTTCACAGAGAAAACCTTTCCACAGCTGCAAAGGACATATCTCATACCAGCTGGTTGGCTAGGCCAAATAAGGAGAAAATGTAGATAGCTCAATAGAAAGTCATCCTCTAGACAGATAGTGGTTTCTGGAAGAATAAACAAAACAAAAACAAAAAAAAAGTTACCTCTGGGAAATTTTAAGGGGTAGCTATCCTTTTGAATGGTTTAACTTTTTCCCATCTGCATGTTATTTTTTATTATTACAAAAATATGTTCAGTGAAACCTACATGACTGCAGAATTGTTTTCTGTGCCAATCCTTAAAACAGGTTGATCTTTTCTTTTAGCTAAAACTAATCAGAACAGATTTTCTGGAGCGTGAAACTCTAACTAGATTCCCTACTAAAATGTACACTAAAGTCAGCTCCAAAGTATGACTCAACTCAATGGAGTATTTGCCTAAGCATTCCAGAATAGCCAGGGTAGGTGACGCACACAGTTTATTGACATGAACAAGAAAACATGAAAGGGATCTGCTTAGAGATCTGGGGGCTATGTTTCATGGTTTACTGATAATATGAGTTATTCAAGTGAAATCAGCAATTCTTAAAGATCAAAGAAAGTATGTGAAGGAGAGGGAGAAGAAAGGGGTTTTAGCCTTTAAATAAGTATCATAAACCGCAGCTTAGATCTGTTTTCTGGTGATTTGGCTTCACTATTTTTCCAGATGTCATTATTCCTATTTTTTATACCTACCCATCTGTAGAAGGACTCAAATACTCAAACCCCACAACATAGCTTTTCCTGGCTATAGCAATATCTGGTCTGACTTCATCAAACACATACACACATTTTTTTTTCCTTCCTTATTTTTGTTTTTCTCCTTTTCTTCCCCCTTTAATTGAGACTGCAAGCTCACACTGGATCATTTACACGCTTTATATACATAATTTACATAAATATGTTTACATACCTCCTCTTAAAACTTTTGTGTGGCAAGAATTTCATGCCCCGGCCTCCAAAGGATGACTGACTCCATATTCATTTATAACTTAGTGACCCTAATCTAACATTCTTTTAGGTCAGAAACATCCAGTCTGCAAGTTTATTTATTTATTTATGTCTGTCAAGCACGCAACACCGGGAAAACATTGAGTTGAGGAGGGCAGGGCTTGTTCAAATATGACTGTCTTTGTTCATATTTCTCAGGATCTGAGAGGTTGGCAGCTAAGTTTCACACTGTCCTTTTTAATCGATTCTTTTTAAAATAAATTTATTTATTTATTTTTGGCTGCGTTGGGTCTTCATTGCTGCACGCGGGCTTTCTCTAGTTGCAGAGAGCGGGGGCTACTCTTCGTTGCGGAGCTCGGGCTTCTCATTGCAGTGGCTTCTCTTGTTGCGGAGCACGGGCTCTAGGTGCCCGGGCTTCAGTAGTTGTGGCACGCGGGCTCAGTAGTTGTGGCTCACGGGCTCTAAAATGCACACTCAGTAGTTGTGGCACACGGGCTTAGTTGCTCCACGGCATGTGGGATCTTCCCAGACCAGGTCTCAAACCCATGTGCACTGCATTGGCAGGCAGATTCTTAACCACTACACCACCAAGGAAGTCCCTCCCACTGTCCTTTTTGTGTTGTATTGGCCTGTGGCCTCCTATAGCCTTTGCTATTTAGTAGACCTTTGGAGTCAGGAAGTCTTTTGTCTCTATCTGAAGGGATCCAAAGGGGCAAGACACTGATTCTGCACTTGAATAAACCACACCTCCTAAGTGCATAGGAATTCAGCACACATTTTTATGGAACCCAACACTATCCATTCCAGAGTATTCAAAAGTGCCCCCCAAAATCCTAAGAACATTCTCTGACAAGGCTGAATTACAACAAAATTCCAAATTGGTAAAGGGTTCCCCTCTCTCAGGACTCTCCAGGTATTTACTACCCATACCCTGAACATGCCCTGACCTTCCAACCTCCAACTCTTTGCTCCTACTGTACCCATAAGTCACCTGTTCTATTCTTCTGAAGACCAGCTTGGCTTCCTCTGAGAGGAAATGCCCAGGTAAAATTAAATTCTCAGAATTTGTTGTTTGACTTTCTATCACAGTACTTTGGTACTTGATGTGACCTGGTCTGACAATGAGGCTGCCACTCCCTTGAGTATCCAACCTATTTGATTAGACTAATCTGCCTCGCTGGGCCACAGTCCCCTTCTTCTCTCACTTTTTATGTGTATTTTCTATCAGAATTATTTATGTTACTATCTTTCTCCTACACAGCTCTTCCAGGTTAGAGTTGCCAATCTGGCAAATTAATTTAAGCTGACTTTTTAGATGATAAGTACTTCTTGGATTGCCTCTTTTACACAACATTTACATTTAGAGGACTCTCCAATGCTAATAGGCAAAATAATTTCACAAAGTATGGCAGGTCTAAGAAAATTATTCTCAGGTGAGATAGTCCATTAATAGTCTTCAAAAATTCATCAAATACCTAGTCACTTCCACCTGCCTATTTCAATGTCAGATACATCTTTATATTATGCTGGGTGTTGCCCAAAGTTCAGCTCCTCTGAAACTGAACTAATTTAGTGTCAAATGCTGTATTCATTCTCCATTTCTATGTAATGTATATAATCTTCATCAGTACTTTTATACGTGAACACAAATTCTGGGCTATGGGTTGCACTTGGTGGGAGGCAGAGGGTGGAGGAAACTGTGGGTGTGAGACTGGTCATTGCCAGTTAACAACAGGTGCGAATGCTGCTCTTTAAATTTAGCCACTGCACTTGGCATCTTGTCTTTCAGCCATCACTTACGGCAACCACGGCTGATTTGGAAAGGATCAAGGAAAGGATGACAGAAAGAGTCACGTTTATTAAAAGGCAGAGAGAAACAGTTTTGTTCTCTTTTCTTTAATAAAAACTAGCCTAAGGAATAAAAAGCAGCGTGAGACTTGGAAAGTGTAAAGACAGCTTAGAGTGAAAAGGGGAAGCGATAATAATCATTAACAAATTGTTCTTAATTAGGCACTTTAAAATCATTCCAGCTCCCAAAACTTGGGAGCCAAATTATCTCAAATTTGGGTGGAGACTAAGAAAATAATTACTATTAATTGAGAGTTGGGATAAGAATAGGGGACAAGAACTGAATGAGTATAATTTATTTATTCATTTATTCAATCAGTCAATCAAGAAAAATAAATTGAATGCCTATTATATGCCAGGCAATATGCTAGGAGAAATTTTCCAAAATTCACATTTTCTGCATCATGTATTTCTTTTTCTAAAATGCTCATTTATCCATCCTAACCTTGAAATGGGATCAATTCTTCCCATAACATTTATATATCACTCAAAATTCCTGAAAGATCCCTTGAGTTATCTCAGAGCATCAATATAACATGAATTTGAAACATATTACTAATGTAATAACCACCACACCCAACAACATTACTAGGAAGACATATGAAGAAATTGTAGTTTTTGCTATCAATGTGTAGTAGGGTTCAGTTCTACTTAAATAATTTGTTTTACTGCTTAGAGTATAAACAAAATTTAGTCTCAGCATTTTAAGAAGACATTTCATTCCTATCTTCATGCCTTGCTTTGCTAATATGTATATATTAGTTTGAAACACGGCCCTTTGGCTTATCCAGCATCAGAGGGAATAACTTGTTCAATAAACTTGTTAAAATTTAAGCAAGGTTTATAGCATTTATAGATGCTACTACTTTAAGGCCCTGAAGCAATTAGACCTATTACCTATTCAATCAAAAACACAATTATTGTCAAGAAGAAAATTTCACAAATACCTCTAGATTATAAACCCAGGAGAGCACGTGAAAGGATCCAAACTCAGAATCCCAAGTTAATTGGGAAATGCCATTTTTATTAATTCCCATGATGTAGAACCCACTTAAGAGGATTTGAGAAAGATTGTAAAGATTTGATGGTTCTTTTAAAATGGACTTTTCTGCTTTCTTATCAATTTTATATTTTAGAAGGTGAAAAAATATAAACATACACAAAAAACTTCCTGTTTGCCAACATGGGTCCTTCTCCCAGAAATAATCCTGGGAAATGAATGAACTTTTAAATTAAATTTTACATATAGGCCAATTTTTAAAAGTAAAACCCTAGTTAGTCATTTCTGGAATGCATCTTTTAGGATAGTAATTCTTGATCTTTGTTCCACCTTGGCAGATAAATTTTTCACACATGCTCATCACAAATAATAGCTCACTAAAAGCATCTGAATAAATAAGACAAACTTTGGCTTATACAGATTCCAAGTGTGTTAGTTGTAACTACATTGTGCCCAGATGTCTCTGCGTATTAAAGTATCTGAAATATTTCTTAAATATAATAAAAGAGTTTCTTCTGTAACTTCAGTAGTGGCTTTCCCTGAGTTTCAAGAAATTCATTCATTATTTCAATAAATAATGTGATTTGTTGGTTGAGTTGCCACAGCTAACAAAATAAAGGCTCTGGTCTCACAGAACTTAGTGTTTAATGATAAGAGATAAGGAAAGCAGGAGAGTATTGTAGGAGGGCATCTAACCCATTTTTGAGGATCTGGGAAGGCATCTCAGGGGAAGTAATATTTGGTGAGATCTGAAAGATTAGTAGGAGTAAATGCCAAAGAGTCACGAGATGGGAGAGGCAACAGGAGCAGGTTACATAGGATTTTATAAACCCTATTAAGGAATTTTGATTTTACCCAAAGAGCACAGATAAGTCTCGAAGGATTATAGAAATGGGAGACATTAGAGAATAGTTGGAGACTAGAAAGACTAAAGGCAGGGAGACAAATTAGGAGATCTAGGCAAGAAATACCAGTGGCATGTTTTATAGCATTGGCCATAGGGAAAAACAGATTAATTTGAGAGAGACTGTATAAGAAGTTGAATTGAAAAGTATTGGTAATTAGTAGGATATTAGTGGGTGGGAAGGAAGGAGAGTCAAGTGTCAAGGGAGACTTCTAGGTGCCTCACTTGGGCAACTGGGTAGATGCTAATGCCATACACTGAAAGAGGAAACACAGAAAGAAAAGATTTGCTAGGGGAAGATGATGAGTTCACTTTTGAAAATGTATGTCAGGTGCCTTGAGACATCCCAGCAAAAATATTCATCAGACATTTGGTTTTTTGAGTCTAAGACTCATGAAGGACATCTATGCTATAGAAATAGATGTGGGGGTCATCAGCATATAGATAGTTGGTAATTGAAGCCAGATGACCCCACCAAGGATGAGTATGCAGAAGAAAAGAAGATCTAAGAAATTAGTTTCCATTTAATGTGCTTCCATAATATGTGCTTAACAAATATTTGATTTGAGTAAATGAATAAAAACATGTCAATAAAATCTAGAAGGCCTTTTTAATATTTGCACAGGAATTTTTCAGGTGACTGACATTCACTGGCCTCAGGTAGTGGCAATGATTGTTTGGTTTTCAAAAATGTTCTGGGGGGCTTCCCTGGTGGTGCAGTGGTTGAGAATCTGCCTGCTAATGCACGGGACACGGGTTCGAGCCCTGGTCTGGGAAGATCCCACATGCCGCAGAGCAACTAGGCCCGTGAGCCACAACTACTGAGCCTGCGCATCTGGAGCCTGTGCTCCGCAACAAGAGAGGCTGCGATAGTGAGAGGCCCGCGCACCGTGATTAAGAGTGGCCCCCACTTGCCACAACTAGAGAAAGCCCTCGCACAGAAACGAAGACCCAACACAGCCAAAAATAAATAAATAAATAAAATAAAAAATAAATGTTCTGGGCTCCTGAAAAAGTTTTTTAAATCTAATGTAAGATTCTTATTTTATTACAATGACAGTATGTGTAAAGTTCCCAAGCTGAGTTCTAATACTACAGAAAGAAGCAAATTTACATACTCAGCATAATTCCATGCACATAATTCATGCTCAGTAAACATGTATTTAGGGCTTCCCTGGTGGCGCAGTGGTTGAGAGTCTGCCTGCCAATGCAGGGGACAAGGTTCGAGCCCTGGTCTGGGAAGATCCCACATGCCGCGGAGCAACTAGGCCCGTGAGCCACAATTACTGAGCCTGCGCGTCTGGAGCCTGTGCTCCGCAACAAGAGAGGCCGCGATAATGAGAGGCCCGCGCACCGCGATGAAGAGTGGACCCCACTTGCCACAACTAGAGAAAGCCCTCACACAGAAACGAAGACCCAACACAGCCATAAATAAATTTAAAAAAAAAAAAATTAAACTTTAAAAAAATAAAAAATAAAAAAAACATGTATTTAAAGAGATTTGCGGAATGAATGAATAAACATGAATGAAATACATATTCCTATCTTCTCACAATAAAGAAAGTTTTTTTAATATAAATTTATTTATTTATTTATTAATTTATGGCTGCGTTGGGTCTTTGTTGCTGCGTGCAGGCTTTCTCTAGTTGCAGTGAGCAGGGGCTACTCTTCATTGCAGTGTGCAGGCTTCTCACTGAGGCGGCTTCTCTGTTGTGGAGCACAGGTTCTAGGTGCGCAGGCTTCAGTAGTTGTGACACGCAGGCTCAGTAGTTGTGGCGCACAGGCTTAGTTTCTCCGCGGCATGTGGGATCTTCCTGGACCAAGGCTTGAAATTGTGTTCCCTGCATTGGCAGGAAGATTCTTAACCACTGTGCCACCAGGGAAGTCCCAAAGAAAGTTATAGTACTTCCACTCCACTACTCTTATATTTGTTGAGGTACTACAATAAGAACAACATAGTAATTCAGTCCCTAGGAACATTTAATCAAAAGAAGCACATCTGAACTATTAAGGCTAACTGGGCATATTGAGAGAGAGCTGGGGTGATATATCCAACAAAGAACTCATGTTCAAAATATATATAGAGCTCTCACAAATCAATAAGAAAAAGGCAGCAACTCAACAGAAAAATGGGCAAAAGACTTGAACAGATAATTCACAAAAGAGGAGATCAAAATAACCAGTAAACAAATGAAAAGGTGGTTGACTTCATTCCCCATGGGGGAAATGCAAATTAAAAACCACAATGCAATAGTACTTCAAGCCCACCAGAATAGTTAAAATGAAAAAGATGAAAAATATCAAGTTCTGGTAAGGCTATGGGGCAATCTCAACCTCCATTGTTGCTGATGAGAGTTGTAAATTGGTACAACCACTGTACCAGTCACAGTACGTATATTCAGGAAACAGAAACCATACCAGTTACTTGAAAAGAGACAATTTAATATAAAGAATTGTTAATAAGAGCCTCTTCTCTAAGTTTTAATAATTCTAACCATTTTCCTTTGTTTTCTCAGCCCTAGGGATTGTAGCTGCTTCCTGCAGTTGCTACCTAATGATTTATTCAAGTTTTCTTTTTACCCTTGTTAACATCTTTATATCTAGTTAACAATTATTTATACTAAATTGTCTCTGTTCATGTAACTGGTATAGTTTTTTTCTCCTGATTGATACAGAATTGGTACCAGGAATGATCCAGGAAACAGACCCACAAATATGGGATTTAAGGATTGTTATGATCAAGTCATTGGGCTTGACTACAGTGCTGAGCTCTTTGCCAAAAAGAAACATGATGCTAGTAATCAGTGACATGCAGTATATTCACACAATCAAATTATGACCTATGAGTGAATGTGATTATTTGCCTGCTGAGACAAATGTCTTGGGGGCTCCAAGTGGCTGCTGCATTTTAGCAATGTGGCAATAATGATGACTCCTAGGATTCTCGTGTGGCCAGTGACCCAGAAATCTAAAGGTGTAGGTTCTCATGTTACTGGGAGTAGAGGTACAGCGGCACTGGTTTGAGGATTAAAATTGTACAACTCATATCCTTGTAGCGAGCAATGATCCTCCCACACACAATGGGAGCAGTTCAGACTTAGTGATCTTTCTGGGAAACTATTCTGTGCACATGGGAGGGATAATTGAGCTACTTAATTCAAGACTGGCCAAATTTCTAAAACAAAATTTTCTATTACAAACATAAAAAATAGAGATTGAAAGATGGAAATAGAAAACACCTTAGAAATAATCTAGTCCTATACTCTGACTGGACCAAAAAAAAAATTTTTCTTTTAAGGAGACTCAGAGAAGTGAGTGACTTAGCCAATCAAGGATTAATCTAGTAGCAGAGTTAGGATGAAATATGCCATCACCAACTACTGAGGACTTACTAGGTATCAGGCACTGTGCTGAGTGCTTTCATATGTATTAGCTTATTTAATCCTCTCACTAACATTATGACATAGGTATTAGTATTCCTAATACTAATTAGGATGAGGAACAACAGATGAGGAAATTGGGTTAAGTGATTTGTCCAAGTTCAGTACCAAAACCCAGGAATGAAGGACTCCAGCTCCTACACTCTTAACCATTAACATAATCTGCCTCTCTGGAAGCCAGCATTATACTACATTGATTTAAGTTCAATATAATACTCTTTAAGCTACAATTTAGCATTGCTTCCGCCACCTGCCCACCGCCAGGCTAATCAGTTTGCAGTGGGAAAAAAAGCAACATAGAAGGTTAGACGTGAAAAAGGGTTTTCTAATTCAGTCTCTTAGTCCACAGTGAAGTCATTGAAGTCTAAGCACACAACTGACTTCCCCAATGCCAAAAGCTGTTTGGTGGTGAAGGCGGAACTGTGAGCCAAGTTTCCTAACTCTCAAGGCAGTCCTCTTTTCACTATACCACAAAATCTTCCCCTCCCACATTCTCTTCTTTCAGAAGTTGGTATTGGTATAGGGTCCAAAGTTCTTGTTTACTCTTTAATTGGACTGGCTGATATGGGACAGGCAAGGTTGTTCATTAAATGTACAGAGTTTCTACTTCCTGGTCCATATTCAATGCCATCTCCAGATGGACAGCTACTGTGTGCTGTGCTAAAAAGTCGCCTCTGTTTTCAAACTGCTTCTCTACATTCGTTTTACCTTGATACCTCAAACCCTCATATTGTTTGCTCCTTTGGGTTGGAACACTGGAAAAATACTTTATTAAAATACCAATGGACAGTATAACTAAAGGAAGGTCTTCCTTAGCTGGAAATCGTTTACGTAATTAGTACCCGTCTCTCAGAAGAGTACTGGAGGAGTGGGACTCTGGAAAGACTAGGATTTTCATGGCAGGATCCAATAGCATAGGATGACCTGAGAGGTGTGAGGTAGGTTACAGTGGGAACAGCAGTGATGGGTCGTGACCCTATGAGGCCACTGAGCACCTGGGGAAGGTGGGAAAGAACTGAAAGTCAGGAAGTGGTTTAGAAAAGGGGTGGAGAATAGAGCATCTTTGTACAAATTAGCAAAAGAGGCCCCTTGCACATCTTGGAGAATGGAGCCCAGACTGGATTTCTACCCTCACTGGCCCCCTCGTACACTGACCGACCAGTTATGACAGACTTGTGTAAATCACATCCATCATAATGTTGCTGAGCGGCTGCCCTGCCTGCCACCCCTGCTGTTGCTACTCTTTTCCCAAGATAGCTGCAGAAGAACAGAAGAGAACTAACGTTCACACTGCTGGCCACCGTCCTCAGTTTACTGAGCCCCTACTCTGTGTAGTCACTGTCTTCACAAAAAGCTCAGTGAATTAGATATTATTTCCCCAACCTTAACAGATGAGAAAAATAATAGCCCAAAGAGTTTAAGTAATTTCCCAAAAGCACATAACTAAGAAATCATTCGAAGAGGCTAAGCACTCTGTGCAGAGCTGAATCAAATTGAGATCTGACTCATGCTTATCTTTGTCTCACTATACCACGCACCTATACAGAAAATTGCTTTCCTAGAATTTGTGTAGTTGTACATTTTCAGTTATGCCAACCCTATTCTTTACTACAAAGCATTGAGCTTCAGTGGTCTAATTTATCACAGGTAAGCACATAGGTTTCTCATTGGTAAGTGGACCATCTGGCAGGCAGCATGTGGAAGCAGACCCTTTGGCAAGGTGATAAGAAGGTTAATTAAGTCTAGATTTTAGAGTATTTTTTAACCTGAAAGAAAGAAATATTGTTAGCGATAATATTGAGTACTAGTTATTTGCAAGGTTTTGGGCTGTGTTCTACAGAAAAACTACATTATAACTTCTTGTTTAATCTTCACAATATCCCTATGAGGAAAATACTATACTAGCCCCCATTTTTCAGATGAGAAAATTGTGACATTGAGAAGTAACTTGCTAAAGATCCCCTGGCTGGTAAGTAGTGAGGCCAAGATCTAGGATATCTGACACCAGGGTCCACACACTTAACTTATTCCACTATACTACCTCTCCTGGTATGGAATAGTTCAGGACATGGTCTCAGAGTAAATCCTATAGAAACTTAGACTATTAGCTCCAAAGTAATCACTCTGAGCCCACCGAGAGTAGCATCATGATAAAAATACAAATAAAAAAGAGATTTGATGTTTTTAAAATAATTTCTTTGCTACATTAATTTCTTTGTTATGTTTTAGTGTACTAGATAGTCAGCACCTTCGGGGCAAATGCCATGTCTTTGATTTTTTTCTGTTTCCTTCACTCACTTAATCATTATTGAATGATATTGAGCTTTTGCTATGGAGAAGGCACTACAGTGCCTAACACTGAGGTTGGTGTATAACGGAGAACATTCAAATATTTATTTGGGTTTATTGATTGGTTAGAGAAGGCAGAGGCTTTACCTTAAGTTCTCTAGGTGTAGTCCCATAGGAATTAATAATTAATGATTTTGATAATTTTATCACCAAATCACTGAGACAACATTTCACTGGGTAGGGGTTGAGTTAGAATCTATGTTTCATGTGACAACTTGTGAATTGGTGGTAGTCAGAAAATGCTCAATAATTATAACCTTTCTAGGGAGTAAGTAAATTGAAAATAATACTTGCTTGCCTTTTCCTCTAAAATTTAAAGGCTCTCTGATATGTTAGCCTGCAGTAATATCAAAAGTTTGTAGCTCAGTTTATCCACTAGGGTCCTCTACCTTGTTTTAGAAAGTATAGGAAATCCTTTATTTATAGCAAGTCAACTCACAGTTCTCACTTCAGGACTCTGCCTGCAACCGTCAAGTTCGACTTACAGTAGTACGCTTGGCGAACCCAAAACAAACAGGCATATGGTGCCCAGCACTTTTGAGGAAATGCATTTCTACCATATTGCAACAAAAATACCCACAATCTGATATCTAATGTCTACACTTTGCTGAAGAAATATACAACAAGAAAAATAGGGATGCAAAACAAATATTCTTGAATCTGTTTCTCAAAAAGCCATTGAGTAAAAAAAAAAAAAAAAAAAAAAAAAAAAAAAAGCCATTGAGTAGCCTAAAGGTTACCTAGACATTGCCTTAAAGGTAAAAATTAAAGTATTGCCATGGCCTTCTGTGACATAGTAGAAAGGGTATTAGAAGTGATTTTGGAGATCTAGATTCTAAACCCACGTCTAACTACTATGCAATCTGTGTGACCTTGGGCAAAATACTTAACATCTGCTTCCTTATCTGTAAAACAGCATTCTCCTCTCTGGGTTGTTGTAAAGGTTAAAAATAATAATAATGTACATAAAGCTATGTGGCACCTTTAAAAATATCAGTTTAATCAAAACCAGAAATTTTATGTTAAAGATGTTTCTCTTTTTTTTCCTTCTTTTTTATACAGCAGAAAAACCAACACAAGTTTAATAACATATATATGCCCTGTATATATGAGAGATACCCAGGGAAACTAATGTTTCTTCATCTACTAAATTGTTGTCAAAAACTAGGAAAAGAATTATGGAAGATAATAAAGTCTTTGTTCATTTGTCCCCCACCTTTCTGGAGTTCTGATTTATATGAGGAGTTTCACCACTGAGGAAGTCTACATGAGATTTATATCTCTTCCAGCAGGGCAAAATGTCCATGCCCTTGAAAATACATGAGAAGAGTACCACATGTCAGCTTATATAATGAGAACTCAGCTCACTATAGTGTATCTCTTAGAACATTTTTCATTCAGTGAAGTGTTCTGTTTTGTTATTGAGGTGTAGTTGATTTACAATATTAGTTTCAATATTAGGTATATGACATTCTAGAGTTATTATAAAAGTTAAAGTTTAAAGTTATTATAAAATATTGGCTATGTTCCCTGTTCTATACAATATATCCTTGCAGCTTATTTATTTTATCCATAGTAGTTTGTACCTCATAATCCCCTACCCCTATCTTGCCCCTTCCCCTTCTCTCTCCCAACTGGCAGCCACTAGCTTGTTCTCTATATCTGTGAGTCTGTTTCTGTTTGTTATATTCATTCGTTTTATTTTTTAGATTACACATATAAGTAATAACATACAGTATTTGTCTTTCTCTGACTTATTTCACTAAACATAATACCCTCTAGGTCCAACCATGTTGTTGCAAAGGGCAAAATTTCATTCTTTTTATGGCTGAGAAGTATTCCATCGTATGTATATTCCACATCTTCTTTATCCATTCTTCTGTTGATGGAACTTAGGTCACCACCGTATCTGGGCTATTGTAAATAATGCTGCTATGAACATTGGGGTGCATGTATCTTTTCGAATTAGTGTTTTTGTTTTCTTTGGATATATTCCCAGGAGTGGAATTGCTGGATCATATGGTAGTTCTATTTTAGTTTTTTGAGGAACCTCCATACTATTTTCCACCAATTTACATTCCCATTTTCTCCACAAGGGTTCCATTTTCTCCACATCCTCACTAAAATTTGTTACTTGTGGTCTTTTCCTTTGTTTTTAATTTATTTATTTTTGGCTGGATTGGGTCTTTATTGCTGCGCGCGGGCTGTCTCTAGTTGCGGCGAGTGGGGGCTAGTCTTTGTTGTGGTGCACAGGCTTCTCGTTGCAGTGGCTTCTCTTGTTGTGGAGCATAGGCTCTAGGTGCACAGGCTCAGTAGTTGTGGCACGCGGGCCCTAGAGCGCAGACTCATTAGTTGTTGCACACGGGCTTAATTGTTCCTCAGCATGTGGGATCTTCCAGGACCAGGGATCGAACCTGTGTCCCCTGCATCAGCAGGTGAATTCGCAACCACTGTGCCACCAGGAAGTCCCATTTGTGGTCTTTTTGATGACAGCCATTCTGACAGGAATGAGGTGATACCTCATTGTGGTTTTGATTTGCATTTCTCTAATAATTAGCAATGTTGAGCATCTTTTCATGTGCCTGTTGGCTATCTGTATGTCTTCTTTGGAAAAATGTCTATTCAGGTCTTCTGCCCATTTTTTAAATAGGTTGTTTGTTTTTTTGATATAGAGTTATATGAGCTGTTTACATATTTTGGATATTAACCCCTTTTCAGTCACATCATTTGCAAATATTTTCTCACATTCTGTAGGTTTTATCAATGGTTACCTTTGTTGTGCAAAAGCTTTTAAGTTTAATTAGGTCCCATTTGTTTACTTTTGCTTTTGCCTTAGGAGACAGATCCAAAAAATGTTGCTATGATTTATGTCAAAGACTATTCTGCCTACGTTTTCTTCTAGGAGTTTTATGGTTTCCCGTTTTACATTTAGGTCTTTAATCCATTTTGAGTTTATTTTATTTTATTTTTTTATAAATTTATTTATTTATTTACTTATTTTTGTCTGTGTTGGGTCTTCATTGCAGTGCATGGGTTTCTCATTGCGGTGGCTTCCCTTGTTGCTGAGCACAGGCTCGAGGCACACGGGCTTGAATGGTTGTGGCACATGAGCTCAGTAGTTGTGGTGCACGGGCTTAGTTGCTCTGTGGCATGTGGGATCTTCCTGGACCAGGGCTTGAACCCGTGTCCCCTGCATTGGCAGGCAGATTCTTAACCACTGTGCCACCAGGGAAGCCCATTTTGAGTTTATTTTTGTATATGGTACAAGAAAATGTTCTAATTTCATTCTTTCATGTAGCTGTTCAGTTCTCCTGGCACCACTTATTGAAGAGACTGTGTTTTTCCCCCATTGTATATTTTTGCCTTCTTTGCCACAGATTAATAGACCCTATGTGCCTGGGTTTATTTCTGGGCTGTCTATTTTGTTCCTTTGATTTATGTGTCTGCTTTTATGCCAGCACCATACTGTTTTGATTACTGTAGCTTTGTAGTACAGTCTGAAATCAGGGGGCATGATACCTCCAGCTCTGTTCTTCTTTCCCAAGATTGCTTTTGTTATCCGGGGTCTAGTGAAAAGTTTCTTGATTTCTGAATTATGACTGGTCTCATTCATCTGAATCTACCAAGTTAAGCAATAGATTTCCTAAATGTAAGACAAAAGATGACCCTCCCCCCTTTCTCTTCTATATTTTCTTCTCCTCCTCTGGCCTATTCTCAGACTGACACAATGGACTAGCCAACCCATTGAAAACCTGAGCTCTCTAGCTTGCTGATTCACACCGTCTTTAAGCAAAGAGATAATTATTTTTAACTTGTAATGTCTTTTTTTCTGGTTCCTAACGAGCTTCAGTCAACCAAGGTCCTTTTTCACATTACACAAGTAAACACTTAAATAACAGAAGAAATATGACAACGTCCAAAAAGAATTTCAATTTGAGATTGTTTTCCTTTAGAGATTGTTAAAATATGAATTATTGGGCTTCCCTGGTGGCGCAGTGGTTGAGAATCTGCCTGCTAATGCAGGGAACACGGGTTCGAGCCCTGGTCTGGGGAGATCCCACATGCCAAGGAGCAACTGGGCCCGTGAGCCACAACTACTGAGCCTGCGCATCTGGAGCTTGTGCTCCACAACAAGAGAGGCCGCGATAGTGAGAGGCCCGCGCACCGCGATGAAGAGTGGTCCCCGCTTGCCGCAACTAGAGAAAGCCCTTGCACAGAAACGAAGGTCCAACACAGCCAAAAATAAATAAATAAATAAATAATAAAAATAAAGGAATTCCTTTAAAAAAAAGTCTTTAAAAAAAAAGATTTATGTCTTATTAAAAAAAATGAATTATTCTGTCCACCTATAATGAAAAGTTAACTGAACTGACACTGGTTAACCTCTAATAGCATTACGCTGCCACTTTTTGATGAAGTCCAGTAATTTAGTCCTGCAGCTTAACAGCAGGATCAGTGGGCAGAGAGTTAGAAGACTTGGACTCTATTTTCATTTCTAGCTCTGGCTCATTACCATTACTTTGCCCTGACCATCTTCTGTTACTACTCAGAATCTCAGTTATATTAGCAGTGCAGAGTGATCTGGAAAAACCACCCTGTAAGCTAACAACTAAGAGGATGCAGCAGTCTTATTCCTACAATTGATGTACCATTATGGTCTCAGGCAAGAAATTGTCTAACTTGGTGCCTCAGTTTCTTTATCTGTAAAAACATGATAAATTATTTGCTCCTCTTTCCCCCAGTTTCCTCACAGAAATACAGTGATGGAAATTGTATCAGTGCTATAAAAGATTTTTGAGGGACTTCCCTGGTGGTCCAGTGGGTAAGACTCCATACTCCCAGTACAGGGGGCCCAGGTTTGATCCCTGGTCAGGGAACTAGATTCCAAATGCTGCAACTAAGAGTTCTCATGCCGCAACTAAGACCCAGTGGAGCCAAATAAATAAATAAATAAACAAATAAATATTAAAAGAAAAAGATTTTTGATCTCTTTAGACTGTTGCCACATAAAGAGAAATGTTCTTTTTATTATATCTACTGGTATTTTTGGGTACCAGTGTTCCCTGAGTTTGAGACATATCAATTCTACTTAGAAAAGAGTACTATTTATACTGCCATTCTTTGCAGAATCTTTGCAAAAATAAAATAGGCTATGGAGAATACGCTTTAAGAAAACAAAATTATTCCACAAAATTTGTGATTGTTGGCAGTTAAAAATTCTGATTCACATTATCACCCCTAATCATCTTAACTTGAGGGAGACCGCTTATTAATTCAGAGTTGTCCATAGCCATCTTGTCTAGCTAGCAAATACCAGCTAACAAATGAGGATACTACTCAGTTGATCCTAGTTATTCCAGGATTTTTATAAGTGCCTGAAAAAAGTGTGTAGGTAGTGAAGGATCTTAAAATCTAACCATTGTTGACAGCTACTCTATTTAGGTTTGTGTGTGTCAAACATAAGAATTTTATAGGGATATTCACCTATCTCATGTAGATAATAGGAGGGTTGATAGATAACAAGTAATAACCTACCTCATTGCTAAAAGAAGTATTATCCTTACAATGCCCATTTTAATTTTTAAAGATTGTGATGATAATGCATTTTGTTATACAATCTCTTTGTCACATTAGAGAACTAGCAAATCCAAAACTCAGACACTGAAGGAAAAACTTCTCAGACTGAGTCAGAAAATCATATTAATTCAAAGACAGGTCTGAAACCGAAAGGTAAATTTAAAGGAATAGAGGAACATAAGTACCAAAAAAAAAAAAAAAACAAACCAAACTCAGCCAAGGAAGACCCAAGATGTAGAGCTAGCCTGGTAACTGACAGAGATCCTTGCAGGCCGGTCAGAGCTGTAGGTGCCTGGTAACAAGTGTTGAGGATTAATCACTAGGAAACTGGTGAAGGCAGGAAATCCAGTTACTAAGGTAGTAAATCCAGTTACTTTGGTTACAAAAAATACAGAAAGAAAACCTGTAAAACTCCTTGAGGACATATCTTCATTTATTCATTCAATAAATATATATTAAGCACCAGTGTATGCCAGCCACTATTTTAGACACTGGGGAATCAGCAGTGAACAGAACAAAGTTCACTGGCCTTGTGCAGCTTATATTTTAGTTAAGGGGGAAGCAGAAAATAAACAAACAAATAAGTAAAATATATGGTACGTCAATAGAAATGAGTCTATGGAGAAAATTTAAGTGGCCAATTCTGGGAATGGGAAGTGGGGTTGCAATTTTTTTTTTTTTTTCATGTAATGACTGAAACATTTATATTAACATATTTCCATACATATTTCCATACAAATACAAATATAAGATTTTTAGAAATTTCATGTAATGTCTGAAACATTTATATTAACATATTTCCATACAAATAACCCAATGAAAGTTTAGTATTAGATGTTTTGTTTGTTTTTTTATACTGTGGGTTCTTATTAGTCATCAATTTTATACACATCAGTGTATACATGTCAATCCCAATCGCTCAATTCAGCACACCACCATCCCCACCTCACTGCAGTTTTCCCCCCTTGGTGTCCATATGTCCATTCTCTACATCTGTGTCTCAACTTCTGCCCTGCAAACTGGCTCATCTGTACCATTTTTCTAGGTTCCACATACATGCATTAATATATGATATTTGTTTTTCTTTCTGACTTATTTCACTCTGTATGACAGTCTCTAGATCCATCCACGTCTCAACAAATGACTCAATTTCGTTCCTTTTTATGGCTGAGTAATATTCCATTGTATATATGTACCACAACTTCTTTATCCATTCGTCTGTTGATGGGCATTTAGGTTGCTTCCATGACCTGGCTATTGTAAATAGTGCTGCAATGAACATTCGGGTGCATGTGTCTTTTTGAATTACGGTTTTCTCTGGGTATATGCCCAGTAGTGGGATTGCTGGGTCATTATGGTAATTCTATTTTTAGTTTTTTAAGGAACCTCCATATTGTTCTCCATAGTGGCTGTATCAATTTACATTCCCACCAACAGTGCAAGAGGGTTCCCTTTTCTCCACACCCTCTCCAGCATTTGTTGTTTGTAGATTTTCTGATGATGCCCATTCTAACAGGAGTGAGGTGATACCTCATTGTAGTTTTGATTTGCATTTCTCTAAGAATTAGTGATGTTGAGCATCTTTTCATGTGCTTCGTGGCCGTCTGTATGTCTTCTTTGGAGAAATGTCTATTTAGGTCTTCTGCCCATTTTTGGATTGGGGTGTTTGTTTCTTTGATATTGAGCTGAATGAGCTGTTTATATATTTTGGAGATTAATCCTTTGTCCGTTGATTCATTTGCAAATATTTTCTCCCATTCTGAGGGTTGTCCTTTCGTCTTGTTTATGGTTTCCTTTGCTGTGCAAAAGCTTTGAAGTTTCATTAGGTCCCACTTGTTTATTTTTGTTTTTATTTCCATTACTCTAGGAGGTGGATCAAAAAACATCTTGCTGTGATTTATGTCAAAGAGTGTTCTTCCTATGTTTTCCTCTAAGAGTTTTATAGTGTCCAGTCTTTTTTTTTTTTTTTTTTTTTTTATTTATTTATGGCTGTGTTGGGTCTTCGTTTCTGTGCGAGGGCTTTCTCTAGTTGTGGCAAGCAGGGGCCACTCTTCATCGCAGTGCGCGGGCCTCTCACTGTCGCGGCCTCTCTTGTTGCGGAGCACAGGCTCCAGACGCGCAGGCTCAGTAATTGTGGCTCACGGGCCCAGTCGCTCCGCGGCACATGGGATCCTCCCAGACCAGGGCCCGAACCCGCGTCCCCCGCACCGGCAGGCAGACTCCCAACCACTGCGCCACCAGGGAAGCCCTATAGTGTCCAGTCTTACATTTAGGTCTCGAATCCATTTTGAGTTTATTTTTGTGTATGGTGTTAGGGAGTATTCTAATTTCATTCTTTTACATGTAGCTGTCCAGTTTTCCCAGCACCACTTATTGAAGAGACTGTCTTTTCTCCATTGTATATCTTTGGCTCCTTTGTCATAGATTACTTGACCATAGGTGCGTGGGTTAATCTCTGGGCTTTCTATCTTGTTCCATTGATCTATGTTTCTGTTTTTGTGCCAGTACCATATCATCTTGATTACTGTAGCTTTGTAGTATAGTCTGAAGTCAGGGAGTCTGATTCCTCCAGCTCCATTTTTTTGCCTCAAGACTGCTTTGGCTATTCGGGGTCTTTTGTGTCTCCATACAAATTTTAAGATGATTTGTTCTAGCTCCGTAAAAAACGCCATTGGTAATTTGATAGGGATTGCATTGAATCTGTAGATTGCTTTGGGTAGTATACTCATTTTCACAATGTTGATTCTTCCAATCCAAGAACATGGTATATCTCTCCATCTGTTGGTATCATCTTTAATTTCTTTCATCAGTGTCTTATAGTTTTCTGCATACAGGTCTTTTGTCTCCCTAGGTAGGTTTATTCCTAGGTATTTTATTCTTTTTGTTGCAATGGTAAATGGGAGTGTTTCCATAATTTCTCTTTCAGATTCTTCATTGTTAGTGTATAGGAATGCAAGAGATTTCTGTGCATTAATTTTGTATCCTGCAACTTTACCATATTCATTAATTAGCTCTAGCAGTTTTCTGGTGGCATCTTTAGGATTCTCTATGTATAGTATCATGTCATCCGCAAATAGTGACAGTTTTACTTCTTCTTTTCCAATTTGTATTCCTTTTATTTCTTTTTCTTCTCTGATTGCCGTGGCTAGGACTTCCAGAACTATGTTGAATAATAGTGGTGAGAGTGGACATCCTTGTCTCATTCCTGATCTTAGAGGAAATGCTTTCAGTTTTTCACCATTGAGAATGATGTTTGCTGTGGGTTTGTCATATATGGCCTTTATTATGTTGAGGTAGGTTCCCTCTATGCCCACTTTCTGGAGAGTTTTTATCAGAAATGGGTGTTGAATTTTGTCAAAAGCTTTTTCTGCATCTATTGAGATGATCATATGGTTTTTATTCTTCAATTTGTTAATATGGTGTATCACATTGATTGATTTGCGTATATTGAAGAATCCTTGCATCCCTGGGATAAATCCCACTTGATCGTGGTGTATGATCCTTTTAATGTGTTGTTGGATTCTGTTTGCTAGTATTTTGTTGAGGATTTTTGCATCTATATTCATCAGTGATATTGGTCTGTAATTTTCTTTTTTTGTAGTGTCTTTGTCTGGTTTTGGTATCAGGGTGATGGTGGCCTCATAGAATGAGTTTGGGAGTGTTCCTTCCTCTGCAATTTTTTGGAAGAGTTTGAGAAGGATGGGTGTTAGCTCTTCTCTAAATGTTTGATAGAATTCACCTGTGAAGCCATCTGGTCCTGGACTTTTGTTTGTTGGAAGATTTTTAATCACAGTTTCAATTTCATTACTTGTGATTGGTCTGTTCATATTTTCTGTTTCTTCCTGATTCAGTCTTGGAAGGTTATACCTTTCTAAGAATTTGTCCATTTCTTCCAGGTTGTCCATTTTATTGGCATAAAGTTGCTTGTAGTAGTCTCTTAGGATGCTTTGTATTTCTGCGGTGTCTGTTGTAACTTCTCCTTTTTCATTTCTGATTTTATTGATTTGAGTCCTCTCCCTCTTTTTCTTGATGGGTCTGGCTAATGGCTTATCAATTTTGTTTATCTTCTCAAAGAACCAGCTTTTAGTTTTATTGATCTGTGCTATTGTTTTCTTTGTTTCTATTTCATTTATTTCTGCTCTGATCTTGATGATTTCTTTCCTTCTGCTAACTTTGGGTTTTGTTTGTTCTTCTTTCTCTAGTTTCTTTAGGTGTAAGGTTAGATTGTTTACTTGAGATTTTTCTTGTTTCTTTAGGTAGGCTTGTATAGCTATAAACTTCCCTCTTAGAACCGCTTTTGCTGCATCCCATAGGTTTTGGGTCATCGTGTTTTCATTGTCATTTGTCTCTAGGTATTTTTTTATTTCCTCTTTGATTTCTTCAGTGATCTCTTGGTTATTTAGAAACGTATTGTTTAGCCTCCATGTGTTTGTCTTTTTTACGTTTTTTTCCCTGTAATTCATTTCTAATCTCATAGCGTGTGGTCAGAAAAGATGCTTGATATGATTTCAATTTTCTTAAATTTACTGAGGCTTGATTTGTGACCCAAGATGTGATCTATCCTGGAGAATGTTCCGTGCGCACTTGAGAAGAACGTGTAATCTGCTGTTTTTGGATGGAATGTCCTATATATATCAATTAAATCTATCTGGTCTATTGTGTCATTTAAAGCTTGTGTTTCCTTTTTAATTTTCTGTCTGGATGATCTGTCCATTGGTGTAAGTGAGGTGTTAAAGTCCCCCACTATTATTGTGTTACTGTCGATTTCCTCTTTTATAGCTGTTAGCAGTTGCCTTATGTATTGAGGTGCTCCTATGTTGGGTGCATATATATTTATAATTGTTATATCTTCTTCTTGGATTGATCCCTGGATCATTATGTAGTGTCCTTCCTTGTCTCTTGTAACATTCTTTATTTTAAAGTCTATTTTATCTGATATGAGTATAGCTACTCCAGCTTTCTTTTGATTTCCATTTGCATGGAATATCTTTTTCCATCCCCTCACTTTCAGTCTGTATGTGTCCCTAGGTCTAAAGTGGGTCTCTTGTAGACAGCATATATATGGGTCTTGTTTTTGTATCCATTCAGCCAGTCTATGTCTTTTGGTTGGGGCATTTAATCCATTCACGTTTAAGGTAATTATCGATATGTATGTTCCTATGACCATTTTCTTAATTGTTTTGGGTTTGTTTTTGTAGGTCCTTTTCTTCTCTTGTGTTTCCCACTTAGAGAAGTTCCTTTAGCATTTGTTGTAGAGCTGGTTTGGTGGTGCTGAATTCTCTTAGCTTTTGCTTGTCTGTAAAGCTTTTGATTTCTCCATCAAATCTAAATGAGATCCTTGCCGGGTAGAGTAATCTTGATTGTAGGTTCTTCCCTTTCATCACTTTAAGTATATCATGCCACTCCCTTCTGGCTTGCAGAGTTTCTGCTGAGAAATCAGCTGTTAACCTTATGGGAGTTCCCTTGTATGTTATTTGTCGTTTTTCCCTTGCTGCTTTCAATAATTTTTCTTTGTCTTTAATTTTTGCCACTTTGATTACTATGTGTCTCGGCGTGTTTCTCCTTGGGTTTATTCTGTATGGGACTCTCTGCGCTTCCTGGACTTGGGTGGCTATTTCCTTTCCCATGTTAGGGAAGTTTTCGACTATAATCTCTTCAAATATTTTCTCTGGTCCTTTCTCTCTCTCTTCTCCTTCTGGGACCCCTATAATGCGAATGTTGTTGCGTTTAATGTTGTCCCAGAGGTCTCTTAGGCTGTCTTCATTTCTTTTCATTCTTTTTTCTTTAGTCTGTTCCGCAGCAGTGAATTCCACTATTCTGTCTTCCAGGTCACTTATCCGTTCTTCTGCCTCAGTTATTCTGCTATTGATTCCTTCTAGTGTAGTTTTCATTTCAGTTATTGTATTGGTCATCTCTGTTTGTTTGTTCTTTAATTCTTCTAGATCTTTGTTAATCATTTCTTGCATCTTCTCAATCTTTGCCTCCACTCTTATTCCGAGGTCCTGGATCATCTTCACTATCATTATTCTGAATTCTTTTTCTGGAAGGTTGCCTATCTCCACTTCATTTAGTTGTTTTTCTGGGGTTTTTTCTTGTTCCTTCATCTGGTACATAGCCCTCTGCCTTTTCATCTTCTCTATCTTTCTGTAACTGTGGTTTTTGGTCCACAGGCTGCAGGATTGTAGTTTTTCTTGCTTCTGTTGTCTGCCCTCTGGTCGGGGTTGCAATTTTAAATAGGGTGGTAGAGAAGGCCTCACTGAGACGAGGGCATAAAAGCAAAGACTTGGACAAGACAAGAGGGAAGGAGAGAGTCATGCAGCTAAGGAAGAGTGTTCTAAGCAGAGAATACAGCAAATGCAAAGACCTTGCTTGAAGCAGGATCCTGCCCAGCACATCTGAGGAAAAGTAAGGAGGCCATCATATTTGGAGCAGAGCGAGGAAGGGGGAAGAATAGGAAATGATGTCAGAGAAGTAAAGAGAGAGACACACCAATTATTTGGGGCCCTGAAGATCATTGTGAGGACTCTGGCTTTTACTTTGTGTGAAATGAGAAACTATAGGGGATTACTGAGCAGAGGAAGGGCACAACATGACTTACCAGTTCAAAAGGATCAGTCTGACTATTGTTTTGAGACTAGATCACAAGGAGGCAAGATGGAAGCAAAACCATTTAGGATACTATTCCAATAATCCAGGTGTGGTAGAGGGGTGAGAAGTGATGGGAATATGGTTATATTCTGAAGGTAGAGCCATCAGGATGTGCTAATGGACTTGAAATAAGAGGGAAGAGAAAGAGAGGAGTCAAAGATGACACAGACTTTAGGCCTGGAAAACTTGAAAACAGAGTGGCTGTTTATTGACACAGGGAAAATTGTGGGAGGGGTCTTAACCTACTTTTCATCCTTATGGTCTAGAACAATGGGAAACAAATGGGAATATTCAGTGCACACCAGTAATCTAATCTGAATCTAGTTTCCATGTATTTGAGATGAGTTGTTCTGATAGAAGACTGACTCATTTGAGTTACTAAACTAGGGCTTGGTTCTAGAATCTGGGGCAAGGTTAAAACCATTGGTATGTTAGAGCTAAGTTGTTCTAGCTAGCAAGAGCCAATTGCTATTTTCAGGATATTATTGCAAGCCAGGTGTTAAACATAGTCATGTTTTAAACTTAAGTATATACACTTACAGCTAGAAAATTATGTTAAATACAAAGGTAAAAATATTGAAATTCATTACTTCCTAATTATTTTTCTACATTTTACTATTATCTATGCTCTTGAGGTTATTTATGTTTGTTGTGTCTATATGATAGAAATACTGTATAATGGTGTGCTACTGTGCATCTCTTCCCAATTCTGTGTTCAGTGATGTTATGTCAGTAGCTTTAAATTGGCCATGGTGTGGGTATTTACAATACAAAAATTGGCAAATGTTACAAATGAGGGCTCCCCAGTCCTTCCCCATCCCCTAGCTGGTTAAATCTGTAAGTGAGAATTTAGTGGTACCAGCTTTGAAGGCAATGATAGGGGATGAACCAACATATTTACAACATTTATATTTTGTAAATATACACATGTATAGGCACTGAACATGGAGTATTACAGTATGGTTTTACAGGAGGTCTTCCCTGTTGGGGTGAGGGAGGGTGGAGGACTGAGGAAATTGTGGTAGGAGACAGACACACAAGGAATTCCACATAAGGAAAGAAAGGCCTTAATTACTGACCAAACTAGGAATTGGTAAAAGAGATTAGCATCTATATTCAATCAGTGCCTTAATAGAATTAAACCTAGAACAAATTACAAACTGTTAACAAGGGAGATTAACAGCTTTGGACTGCTTATTTGTATATCTGATATTGCAAGGGATGAAGAGAAAATGGAGATGAGTCAATGCCGTGAGTAGTGACTGCATATTTGTGAGAATTTCCTATATCCAGAATTTTATATTATGTTTTTAGGCCTTGTAAGAAAGAAACAGTAAGGATACTTAAGAAATTGTCTAAGTATTCCTGTGAGCCAGCTAGAAAAACAATACAGTTTAGTCTTACTATATATATATATATATATATGTATATATATATATATATATATATATATACACATACACACACACACAGTATATATATAGATATATATACACACAGAATATATATGGACAACAATGAAAAAGCGCAGCATTTGGTGATTCATTTCTCAAGAGAAGCAGGAATAAAAATATCTATATTAATTGCAAATATGGTAATTAAAACAACAAAAACTTGAAAATGACAAAGGAGACTACGAAAAAAATACGTCTTTGATCCCCAATTTTCCCCAAATCTTTCCACTTCATTGTTTCTAAATGTTTCCAAAAATGTTTTTTCCCTTCCTTAAATATATTCATTCTCCATTTCCCATTCTCCCCTACTGGCTTTTTGTTCAAAGCTTTAATCTTTTTTTACTTAAAATGTTTTCATAAGTTGTTTTCCATAGCTCGGTAAAACTTCCTATTTAGCAGAATCACTTGGTTTGAGCATTAGTCTTGTTTTGCCAGACATATTTATGTGTATGGGGATGTGGAATTACTGGGTCAAAGGATAGGAACATTTTGATGACTTATGGGTTTATCAAAACTTTAGTCAGGAATTCCCTGGCAGTCCAGTTGTTAAGACTCCAGGCTTCTATTGCAGGGGGCATGGGTTCGATGCCTGGTTGGGGAATAAGATCCCGCAAGCTGTGTGGTGCAGACAAGAAAAAAAAAAAGACTTTAGTTATGTATGAAAGTACTGTTCATTGTACCCTTGCTTATTTGATATGATTGCTTAAAATATTTATAAGTTCCTAAGTGAAAATGGATACTTTAATATAGTTTTAGTTTGCACTTCTTTGATTACTAAACAATATTTTTTTCTACATTTTTGATCACTAATATTATGTCTTTTTGCTCTCCATTTCTTTGAGGTCTCGTGTACTTTTATCAATTTATATGAGCCCTTTATATAAGAAAGATAATAGCCCTTTAGATTTAGTAGTTTTTGCAGATATTTTCCCATTCTGTTATTGCTTATTCATTTTGGTTACTTAAAGAAAATATGAAAATCTGTTCATATTTTCCTTTGATTTTTAAAAAAATTGCTGCTAAGTATAAAAAATAATCACCTTCCAGAGGCTTATTACACATTCCATTCTATTTTTTTCTGGTTTTTTATTGCTTAACCATAATTTTATACCTACTCTTTAATTCATCTGGAATTTATTTGGATGTATAGTATAAGAAGCTGATCTAAGCTATTTTTTCTAAATTGATAACCATTCCAAAATGGTCCTTTTTCTCTACTGATTTATGAAATCTCCTGTATCACACAGTAAGTTCCTGTACGTAATGGGACTATTTCTGCACTAGGCTATTTTTTTAATGTGTACTTCCCTGTTTTAATATAGTAGTTTGGGTATATTATTATATTCAGCTGGCTTAGTCCTAAAAATTTTTTTTCTCTTCTATTATTTGCATTCTTGTTCTCCCACATCAAGTTTCAGAATCATTGTACCTATTACAAAGACTTTGATAGTAACAACAGTCTTTTTTTCTTTGCTAGAACAATGTTATTTCCCCAATATTACTAATTATATTAACAATTATTTATTAGGTTAACCACAAGGAAAGAAGTCTATAAAGTTAACTCATGCTATTGAATTCTACAGTATTGTCTGAAACAATACCTCTATGTCTCAGAAGTTTGATGGAAGAAGATTTTTTAGGACTTAAAAGTGACAAAAACATCTATGCAAAGTTCTCGCTGGGAAGCTCTCTTATGATTTGCAAGAAGAAATATTTCTCTTTGAAGCAAATAAATAAAAAAAATAAGAAACTCAAAGTGATTGAAAGTATAAATTTACATGTCTTTGAGTATACTATATATCTTGCAATAAACCTTTCACAATGCTCCTGAAACTTAAGCCTAAGCATTGTGAACAATTTAACAATAGAACTACTTGTACTCATTGTCCTAATTCAAGTTATTTCCACATACGTTAATTTGCCTATGAATCACTTAGAGCCTCCTAGAAGTTAACAAAGGAAAGATTTTCTTTCTCAATTTTATTTTTTTTCTAAAATAATAAAATTCTTAGATACCATGTAGAAATTGAGAGATGTTCAGAATCTCTATAAGACTCTTAATTATGGTACATACTTCTTGGTACTTAAAAAAGTGAAAATTGTACTCCCATGTTCATTTCAGTATTACTCACAATAGCCAAGATATGGAAACAACCTAAGCATCCATTGATGATGAATGGATAATGAAAATGTGGTGTATATATATACAATGAAATATTATTCAGCCTTTAAAAAGAAGGAAACCTTGCCACTTGTAACAACATGGATGAACCTCAAGGACATCATCCTATGTGAAATAAGCAAGATGCAGAAATACAAATACTGCATGATCTCACTTATATGTGAAATCTAAAATATTCAAACTCAAAGAAACAAAGAGTGATGGCTGCTAGGGGCTGAGAGTAGCGGGAAGAAATGGGGACATGTTGGTCAAGGGATACAAAGTTCCAGTTATGCAAGATCTAATGTACAATATAACTATAGTTAACAATACTATATTGTATATTGTATACTTGAAATTTGCTGAGTGTAGATCTTAAGTGCTGTCAACACACACATACACACATACACACACACACAAAAGGTAATTAGGTGAGGTGATGGACATGTTAAGTATCTTGATTATGATGATTATTTCATGATGTGTATGTATATCAAAACATCAAGTTGTGTACTTAAATATATACAATTTTTAAATTGTCAATTATATGTCCATAAAGCTGGGGGAAAAAAGAGAAAATTAAATTCCATTGTCCTAACATGAACTACTTACTTAGCTTTCATGCTTTTGGATAGGTCTCTACAGAGCTCCACTATGTCATCTTTTCTTTAATATATAACTCAGGTGAAAGGTAATAGAAACATTCACTTTGAAGTATTTTCCTAGGAGTCTATGGTAATGCTTTAGAGTCTTATCCACAGTTGTTCCTAACAATGTTTAAGTTTCTTAATTATGTGACAAATGCATTAGTTCTCCAAAAATAACCAGGAAACTGGACTTGCCCCATAGCAACGGAGCTGTTTTTTTGTAAAAGGAAAGCATAAGGCATGAGCGGGCACTCACAAAAAGCAGCTTCATGTGCCCTACATCTCTTTTTCAAAATGATTCTATCAAAGATATTTCATTATATTATTGGCTTCTGTTATAATTGGCTCCCATTTCAAAATAAGCTGGCTACATTGGAAAAGAATGTCAAGAGTGTCCAAGACTTATTAATTTATATGTTCCCTTTTGTCATTTTAAAAGTCTTTGAGATATGGTTTCATTTTCTCATCTTGCTTTCAAAAGCCCTTGCTTATGAAACATATATCTTCTGCTTTTGATTTATCAAGTTTCTTTACACTGAATATTTATACATTTTTCTAGATCTCTGTAATTACTTGATTTCCGGTTACTAAACCTTGCTTTGTTATCTTAAAGCATACATGGTGTCTGCTGTGGAACTGGGTTTATGCATCCAATTGAATAACCACACCCTTATAATTAGAGATTTGGTAGTCATCAGAGAGTGGTACAGTCAGCACCAAAACAGTACGCCACAGGTACTTTTTTTTTTTTTTAAGAGAACATTTTTTTTTTTCAATTTTATTTATCTTTGGCTGCCTTGGGTCTTCATTGCTGCGCGCTGGCTTTCTCTTGTTGCGGCGAGCGGGGGCTACTCTTCGTTGCGGTGGGTGAGCTTCTCATTGCTGTGGCTTCTCTTGTTGTGGAGCACGGGCTCTAGCCGCGCAGGCTTCAGTTGTTGCTGCACACGAGCTCAGTAGCTGTGTCCCGCGGGTTCTAGAGTGCAGGCTCAGTAGTTGTGGCACACGGGCTTAGTTGCTCCGCGGCACGTGGGATCTTCCCGGACCAGGGCTCGAACCCGTGTCCCCTGCATTGGCAGGCAGATTCTTAACCACTGCACCACCGGGGAAGTCCCGTAAACACTATTTTTTAATGAATTTGGAAACTAGTCAAGAGGCATCTCTTGACTAAACACTGGGGACATAATGCTTATGTTACGGAACCAAATTTGGCTCCTCTTGCCGAATGCAGTAAAGCCAATCTATTGACCCTGGGCTGTGGTGAAGAAAAGAGCTATGTTTATAGCAGGGTGCCAAGCAAGGAATCCAGGTCAGCTAGTGCTCAAAATACCCCAACTCCCAGATGGGTTTCAGGAAAACCTTTTTAAAGACGATGTAAGGTGTGGGGTGGGGTGGGGGTGGGGGTCCCAGGGTATGTGATCAGCTCATGCACAGTTCTCTGATTGGTTGATGGTGAGATAACAGGGTGGTGTCACAGGGGTTAACATTATCAATCCCTAGGCCATGTGCTCATCAAGTAGTTAATTTCTTCCGTTTGGTGGGGGTTTTAGCATCTGTAAAACAACTCAGGAAATGTGCATCAGCTACTATTATCCAGGTACTTCAGAGCGGAGTTAAAGCAGAGGAGCTAAAGCTGAAAGTGTTCTGGGGGAGGGGGTCTGTCCTGGGAAGGCCCCACAGGGTTCTGCTCAATTGTGCTTTCTCTTCATTTCTATGAAATTAATAAGCTTAAAATTTGGTAAGAAAGATCTCATGGTTACAAAAGTACTACTTTCTATGCTTTCTACAGCTCAAAAAATCTGCTTCTACCTCACCTACAATAATCTGCAACGGTTTGAATTATGCCAGGAAAATTTAGAAAAAGGGGAGAGTGATGAGGAATCAATCAATGTAAGATTTAGTGCTTTTTCAGAAAACAACCAAAAGCTTTTAAGAGCTGTCTGCAGCAACAGGGGTGGTTAAGTAAATTATAATTAACTTACACAATGGAATATTACATGGTTTTAAAAATAATGATTAAATATGTCTTTATTGACATGGAAAGATATTTATGATACATAAATTGATGAAAGGAGCTTATAAAAAACAGGATCTCACTTTTGTTTAAAATAAGGAAAAAATAGCACTTGTATATATGCATGGGAAGAATATCAAAAAGATAGTTTGTGGATGTTGAACTCAATATAAGTTTAATTTTCTTCATATTTTCTGATTTTTTTGCAATGAGCATTTATTACTTTCATAATCAGAAAAAACAAGAAGGATATTTCTACTTTAAAAATAGTATGTATGAGGTTTTGTTGATGAGAAAACAAGTGCTCTCACTCTCTCCATCTTTCAATTCTGCTTGCCTCTAATTGGCTTACTACTACTTACGGGTTCACTACTACATACAGGTTCTAGTCCCAAAGTGGGAAAGACGACTGTCGCTGGCTCCAGACTCCAAAGCTGTATCTACAATCTACTCTAACAGATAGAGACAATCTTTCCTATTAGCTCCAGCAGAAAGTCACAGGGCAGGCTGAGTGTCTTGACTTGGATAAGGAACTAAAATGTGGAGGGGAGTGAGTAGGAGCGAATAAGGAATGTAATCATTTTCTGATGGGACAGGTCTTGGTCACTGTACACCCCCTACAGCCTGTGACGAGAAGGAGTCTACATTGAGTTGGTTCCCAATGGGAAAGAGGAGTTTCATCATCTGAAGAAGGAGGAAGTGATGCTGGAAGGACTAAAATAACAGATATCCATTGTAACATTCATTGTAGACTCTCGTAATAATAGTGACAAAAATGAAGTTCTTAAAGAGTTCCCAGAGTTTTTCAGTGTTTGGGAATAAATTACAATACCTATTCATTCAACAAAATATTCATCAAGTATCTACTATGTGCATAGTAGTCTATCTTACTGGGATGAGTAGTAAACAAAAAACAAACAAAATATTCCTGCCCTCAGGGATCTTATATTTTCAACATCATTAACAACTCTAAAACATGAGTCTGAAATTGGCCTCTGGCTGGAAATTTTATTGCAGTAGTTGAGATAAAAGAAAATGCAATTTGGCTTTCATATAATTATTTTCTTTTACTTGTCTGTGAACACCATAATAAGATCCTATCCTTAAAAGAAACCAAGCTGAGATGAGTCATGAGATTTACAAGCAAGTTAGAAGAGTACAGGCTTTTGTGCCTTGGAATTAATAGAATATTGCATTATCTAGACACACCCCAGGGTGTTCTGTAGCACCCTTGAGCTTTAACTTCTGGGTTACCTAACCTGCCCTTACAATGACACTGGGCAAACCAATCTTGTGATCTATATTTAATTTCAAGCAAAAAATCTTTTTACAGTTGACTAAGGTAGCAGTGAGCAAACTTCCTTTTTCAGGTCAATAGGTTAATGTACATGGTCAGAACAAAAATATCTTGTTCTGTTTTGTGTCTTGTTAGTGTTTACCTGCTATAGACTGAATGTTTCTGTTCCCACCACCGCCCCCCCAAGCCCTAATCCCCAATATGATGGTATTTCAAAGTGAGGCCTTTGGGAGGTGATTAGGTTGTGAAGGTAGAGCTCTCATGAATGGGATTAGTGTCTTTATAAAAGAAACCCCAGAGTGCTCCCTTGCCCCTTCTGCCTTGTGAGGACACAGCAAAAACATGGCCATTGGTGAATCAGGAAGTGGTTCTCACCAGACACCTAATCTGCTGGTGCCTTGATCTTGGTCTTCTCAGTCTCCAAAACTGTGAAAAATAAAGTTTTGTTGTTTAAGCCACCCAGTCTGTGGTATTCTGTTATAGCAGACCAAACAGACTAAGACTATTTTTGGTATAGCAAACACCTAACCCCGAATTTTAAAAGCTTTGGAAGGAAAACAAAAACAAGTTTTGGGGACTTCCCTGGCAGTCCAGTGGTTAAGACTTCCCCTTCCAATGCAGGGGGTGCGTGTTCGATCCCTGGTCAGGGAGCTAAGATCCCACATGCCTTGGGGCCAAAAAACCAAAACAGAAGCAATATTGTAACAAATTCAGTAAAGACTTTAAAAATTGTCCACATCAAAAAAATCTTAAAAAAAAAAAGTTTTGGCAAATGTATCTTTTCACTTTTTTTTTTTTAAATCTTGAAGAACAATTATAATTTCCTAATGCAGTGATTCTCAGCTTTGACTACACATTAGAATCACCTTTTAAAAATACTGGGATGGGGTGGAGGGTGGGGATTAGGCATTGATGTCTTTTAAAAAGTACTGTGGGCTTCCCTGGTGGCGCAGTGGTTGAGAATCTGCCTGCTAATGCAGGAGACACGGGTTCGAGCCCTGGTCTGGGAAGATCCCACATGCCATGGAGCAGCTGGGCCCGTGAGCCACAGCTGCTGAGCCTGCGCGTCTGGAGCCTGTGCCCCGCAACGGGAGGGGCCGCGATAGTGAAAGGCCCGCGCACCGCGATGAAGAGCGGTCCCCGCACCGCGATGAAGAGTGGCCCCCACTTGCCGCAACTAGAGAAAGCCCTCGCACGAACCGAAGACCCAGCACAGCCAAAAATAAATAAATAAATAAATAAAATTTAAAAAAAAAAATAAAAAAAAATAAAAAAATAAAATAAAATAAAATAAAAAGTACTGTATGTGATTTTAATATAATATGTAATATAATAGCTAGGTTTGAGGACTACCTAAAGGATAAGACATACCCACTGTGGCTGGGACGGGGAGTGAATATTTTTAGTCTAGAACACTTGGGTATGTTTGTTTTATTGCCAGTCTGACTTTCATCAATGAATCACTTTAATTCATCATTTATCCACCTTCAAAAGAGGGATAAATGATCCCACATCCATTCATCCATTCATCCATCTGTCTTCCTTCCTTTCATTCTTTTTCTTTCTTTTTCTCCTTTTCTCTTTCTCTTTCTCATTCACTCAATCAACAATTCATCAAACCAGCATTTAATAGGGTAAGTACTGTGCTAGGTACTAAGGATACAGAAATCGAATTCATACTTTCATTCAAGTAGTAGTTTCATTAATAAGGTAGCACATATAAATTAGTCATCCTGAGATTCTCAAATGAAGTTCAATTTTTAAAAAACAGTTGCAAAAAATATACACCAATCTTTCCCCTGCTTGATTTACTTTGCAAAAGCTTGTGTTGAAGCTTGAGTTGTTGTATTAGGCAAATATAAACATTCCTGACCTATCGTACTTTCAATGAGTCATAGTAAGCTCTACATCTGCACAGTGTAATTTTCAATCTTTCGTATGTTGAATGAAAGGAGGTAAATGCCTATAATTCATTAGGTTCTACATAAGAAAAGATTTATTTTCTTTTATCTGGCCGTGCCCAGCAGATTGAGGGATCTTAGTTCCCTGACCAGGGATTGAACCTGAGCCCCCGCACAGTGAAAACTCCTAGTCCTAACCACTGGACTGCCAGGGAATTACCATAAGAAAAGATTTAGAGATACTATCAACTTTAATTAGGAATTATTCTAATTTAAGACTCCTCAGATGTTTTGGGGATATTTTGTGAAGTTCTGTTACTGCCGATATACCAAATCCCACCCGGAGTCCAGCCATGTGGCTTCATCTTCGGCTCCTAACCAATTCCAAAATCAGGTTACTATGTAGATGAAGGTGAATCCCTGAATACTTAAAGGTAAGCAGATACTTTCCTCTGGACTGTTCATGCCATCTCCTCCATTTTTAAGCTCCAAGTTGCATCATAGCAGCTGGTCAAAAACCACTTCTGTGGTCCGAGACTAGGACTGCCAGATCCCTCCTAGGAAGCTGGACGTAATCATACGATTGAAGTAGTTGCTGACACATATTTAAAACTAAGAACAAATGCAGGCTCACCTCACCCACAGAAGCACCACAATCATGTCTGATGCAATAGTGCACCCACCCAACACCCAAAGGCAAAAGAGAAATATTTTGAATTAAAATCAACATCAGTAGGAAAACAGCACAGGGTATAAAGAGAGAACACTCTTCCTGCCAAGAACAAATTCAAAGCTAACGGGTTCCAAGAGAGCAAGCCTCATCCACAGCATGAAGTTCCCTGTAACCTGATATTTGATATAGGTACTATCATAAAATTATATAGTTACTATGAAGCATGAGTTTGCTCACAAGAAGAAAAATACAATCAAAGGAAAAAAAGGAGAGTCAACATGAAGAGAATAAAGTAATTCTATATCTAGGGGCAGATGGATTTACATTTTTGAGATATATAATCATTTGGTACTCACCATGAATAAATCATTGTGGCCTGAGAAATAATAATAACAGTTACTACTACTAATAATAATAACTAACAATCACTGAGCACTTATTTTATGCCAGGCACTGGTAGTGCTTGACATGCATTATCTTATTTAATCCTCACAACAACCTTATTTATTATTATTCCTATTTTCCAGATGAGAACAATGAAGCTCTGTGAATTTATGTAACTTGCTTAAGTAACACAGCTTGTAAATACTCAAGCTTTGATTTGAAACCCAGACCTGTCTGACTCCAAAACCCATGCTCTTAACTATTACACAACTCACTCTCCTAATTTACAACTAGAGATTACATAGCTAAACCATCTGGCTCAGAGGGGCTTACAGTACTTTTAAGACTTTTGTACTTTTTGTAACTACTCTGGGTCTTTTGCATTGTATCTGTCACCAGTAATAAACAAATCTCTAATGCTGATACAATACCCTGGCAGGTAGTTGCAAATGGAAGCAATTTGCGGCTGCTGAGTGTACACTGAAAAAGTTAGGGATTGCAGCAAATTGGGTACATATGTGAAGCAGAAAGCAAAGCACATCAATATATATTTTGGTAACTAATTACTAGAAAGAATATTGCTAAGACTAATTGCTCCTCTTTAAAATAAAAAAAAAGGAGCTAAAAGTTATGTTTAAAAAAACTATTTGTTCTCACTTTGTATTGAAAAGTAGTAAACACACACACACACACACACACACAATCTCCAGACAATCTTGGACATTGTTAGCTTCATGGGGTTATTAGGTATGTTGTGCTAAAGTAGCAGCTTCAGTCTCTATTGGGGGGATTTATACTAGTAATGTGATAGGGAAATAATTTTCAGGGAATTTTTAAAAAATGAAGATTCTCTGGCAATGGCAACTCTATTGTATTGCACTAAATGGAATGAGCTGACTTCATTAGGAGTTGATCATGAGTTGCTAGGACAGGTTTTGGCCCATGATTTACATTTCCATATGCTTGAACAGCCTACATACATCCAATTTAGGTTTCTATTCAACCTCTGAATTTTAAAACTTTTCTTTTGTTATAAAATCCACCACCCATAACCTTCAGTTTAACATGATACTTAACTTCCATGTATATATTGGAAGGTTTAAAAAAATAAAATCACTGTATCAGGAAAGGAGGAAAAGAATTTCTGAGAATGAGCTTCAGGAGATATAAATGTGTAACTTGCTTTGGTAACCTCTTGAAGTGTATACCCACGAACACTTCCAATAAATATAGGAAACTTTTGACTAATGGCTACAGGCTGTATACCGTGTGTTGGCTGTGGTGTCTGAAAATCGAGGGTCAACCCTCAAAGTTGATATTGCTGCTAGGTGCCCCAGTAGCATAGTTGAATCTAAGTATGGTGATACAGGGATAATACAGTTTAGCAACTGTAAGAAACCTAGCACAGTGCTTCTCCCACTTTATGGTGCACAAGAACAACCTAGAGAGCTTGTGAAGCAGATTATTAGTCCCCACCTCAGAGAATCTGATTCAGTAGGTCTGGGGTGGTATAGAAAAATTTGCATTTCTGATGATCATTTTTAGGTGAGAGGGGAGCTGCCTATCCAAGGACCATGCATTGGTTAGTACTGATATAAAAGAATCTGTAAATAAAAAAGTTCACAAATTCTGAACTTTAATCACATTCCTGAGTGCAAATCTGATGCCTATAGAAGGTACACTTCAGAGAAAGGAGAAACTGGCAAAAGGTATATATTTCTTGGCTGGATAGAGTCATGATTCTTAGAATTGTAAAAAGCTCTATGTATTCAATAGAGAACCTTCTTGAAACATTTATAAAGAAAGGGCCATTTGCTATATGATGATACTGGGATGATGTATAAAGAAATTAATGGGAGTGTTTGTTGAGTTGATGGGTTTAGCCATAAATTAGAGAAATAATTCAGCTTAAAGCAAATATTCTGATTCTAAGCCCTTCTCGGTTGTATTTTGACGTTTCTGGACCTGTGGCTAGACCAGCAGCAGCAGCATCACCTGGGAATTTGTTAGAATTGAAATCCTTGGGCCACACCCCAGAGTTACTTAATTAGAAATGCAGAAAGTAAGGCCCAGCCACCTGTGTTTTAACAAGCCCTCCAGGTGATTTTAATGCACGCTAAAGACTGAGAATCACTGCCAGACTAGGGGTTCTCCGATTTAGTGTTCATCACAATCAGAATCACCTGGAGTATTTGTTTAAAATACAAATTCCTGTTCCTTCCTCAGTGTGCGCCTAAAATTTTAAAATACTTTTGGGAATTTCCATGTAGACAACATTTTGAGAAACAGTGCCCTAAACCAGAGGCTTTCAATCGTTTTTGACCAGGACACACACATTACATCAGGATTTAGTGAATATAAAAATATTTATAACTAGGGACTTCCCACAACTAGAGAAGGCCCATGCACAGCAAGGAAGACCCAATGCAGCCAAAAATAAATAAATATATTTTAAAAAATTTATTAACTAAAACAAGAGTTTCACAAAATAAACTAACACAACACTGTAAATCAACTATGTTTCAATAAATTTTTTTTAAAAACTGAAAAAAAAAGAGTTTCACAAAATAATACTTACTCTTGTACATGCAATGCACTCTGATATTTTCTATTTCATTTAAAAAATGCTGGTGGCAGAACCACTAAATTGATTTCATGTGTCACTAATGGGCTGCAACTGCAGCTTGAAAAACACGCCCCAGATCAGTGCTTCTCAAACTTTACAACTGGGATGGGGGTGGATTCAGTACATTTGAATCACCTAGAGATCTTGTTATAATGCAAATTCTAATTCAGTAAGACTGGGATGGGCTTGAGAGTCTGCATTTCTAACAAGCTTCCAAGTGTTGCTAATGCTGCTGGTTCATATATTACCCTTTTAAGGGCAAGGCCTGAACTATAATGCAAGAAGGTAACAGCAAACTTGATTCCTTTCCCTGTCATGAACCTACCTCTATGATAGTGAGCTTTAGAAGAAATTGCATCTAGACTAGACTAGTGGTATTATCCTGTCCAGATGTAGTGGACAGTGAGTTGTCCTTTAACATCACTGCCAGTAGCAACGGGGTTCAAAATCTCAGTCTGTGTGGGTGTATGTAGGCACTGATTCTCAAAAGATCATGTCAAATTAGTGCATTCATGAGAACCCAACAGGAGATTTTCGTCATTTATCATCTATCTGACTTAGTACCAGAATTGGAAAAATAAAAGACTAGGATCACTTAGTTCTAGAACAATGATATGTGTATCTTGTGTCACATTATTAAAATACCCCTTCATGCATAAGTGAGGAAGTTCAAAGGAGATGGTGGTACATAGAGAAGTCAGGGTATTGCCAAGGTCACCACCTAAGTGAATTCACAGGCTAGGATCTAGCCCTCAGTTTCAAAGGCTCAGAGGCCTCATATGTCAGCCACACAATGGTGTCAAGACACTCAGAGGGCTGTCTGATATTAACCTAGTTCATAGAAACTAACGTAAAATAAGAACACTTGGATTATTTATCTCACAATGAAAAGTATAATTGTCAAGAAAACTAACCCTTGTAATCCTTTCTCATCATTTAGGAAGTTTACATGGGAAGGCAAATTATAATTACAAGGTTGCTGGGTGAGCATGGAATCAGAGAAAAAGAAGTTTGCTAAATATTTCAAATGTTTATGCATCATCTCCAGAATAGAGCACTTGCTACAGGGCACTGTTTCACTTGGCCAGGCTTTAGACAGGCACTGCCATTGTCAGTCTCTGAGAGCCTTTATTTTCTAGACTCCTGTGGCTGAATGATCCACATTCTAATTGAATCGTTCTTTAACCATATTAGTACAGTTAGTCAGTACATCAAGTGTTCTGTATCTTTCAGATATGTATCTATCTACATATTATTTCTGTGGTCTCTCCGAGAGCAATTTAATATCCATTTTTTTTTGAAAGACATCTCATTTGCTCCCTTTTATTAACTACCTTAGGTTTAACTATTAGACTATTAGCATCAAGGAAATATTCTCTCCCTATTTTAGTCTAAATATTTTCCATTCTTTTAAAAACTTTTATTTTTATCAAATTATTATAATACATAACATAGGTTTAAAGGTCAGTAACACTAAAATGATTATAGCAAAAAATGATAGAGCACTGCCCCTCCTCTCCCAACACTTTCCCTGCAACTAGCTACACAGAGGCAGCCATTTTCAACTTTTAAAAACTCTTTCTACTGGCACTTACCTCCATCCATATTTCTAAATAATATATTTATGCTATTATTTCTTGAGTTTTCTAATTTAGACATTATTTACTAACTTCTTTCTATGGAAGATGAGGATTTGGAAATCTTATACCTACACCCACACATTTACTTCTCCTCTTTCTTAACTCAATTTAATTATGTTTCATGAAGTCAATAATTAGTGTTTACATTATTAGGATTAAATAAATATTATTAATTGCTAAGCCATGAGATATACTATGAGAGCATTTCCTTATATAATTTCTTGGCTTTCCGGAAGTTAATGATTGCCTCCCACTTCTCCCAATTAGCTCTTTAAAAAAACAAACTTAGAATGGTTTTAGATTTACAGAAAAATTGTAAAGATAGTACAGGGGGTCTCCTAAACTATATCCAGTTTCTCTTACTATTAACATCTTACATTAGTATGGTATACTACTGTTACAATTAATTAATTATTGTTACAATTTATGAACCAATGTTGATAGGTTAAATAAAGTTCATAATTTATTCAGATTTCCTCAGTTTTTACCTACTGTCCTTTTTCTGTTTCAGGGTATCATTCTGCTTTGCAGTCATGTTTCTTTAGGTTCCTCTTGGACTTACATCTGACAGTTTTTCAGACTTCCCTGTTTTTGATGACCTTGACAGTTTTGAGGAGTACTGCTCAAGTATTTTGTATAGAATGTCTCTGAATTGGGATTTGTCTGATATTCTTCTCATGGTTAGACTGGGGTTATATGTTTCTGGGAGAAAGACCAAAATGGTAAACGGACATTTTCATCCTTTCAGTACGCTCACTATATCTGGTTGTTGTTGTTTTTGCTGTTGTTGTTTTTCTCTCCTAGAGTAATTTCTTCTAGAAACCTCTGCCCTGCTCTAATTCGGATGTGGTGTTGTCTCTAGGCCTACTAACTGTCATCCTGAGATTCAATTTCACAGCTTTCCTTTGGATTCTCTACACCTTCCTTCTGTATTGAATTTCTGTTTCCTGGATCTCTTTTCTTCCCTTTTTTTTTGGAGGGGGGGCGGTTAGTTTTGCATTTGGGTATCCTCCAGTAGCCTCCTGAGAAAAGTATAAAGGAGATAAATTTTTCTGAGTCCTTGAACTCTGAAATGTCATTATTGTTACACTTGATGGATAGTTTTGATGATTTTGTTATATTATTTATTTGATCCTTTCTTCCATTCCACCTTCTCTGTTCTCTCACAGTCCCTGGATTGATTTTTTTCATTTTCTTATCTCTTCTCTCCTATGCTTCACCTCTGACTTCTTGTGTTACCTTCTAGGAAATTCCTTTAATCTTTAATTATATCATATGTCTAATTTACCAGTTATTTATTGTTCTTTAAATGTTTTCATGAATGAAATATCTTCTTTTATCTGAGGAAACTAATTTTTTTTTTTTTTTTTTTTAGAAATTCACGGTCTTTTATTTATTTATTTATTTATTTATTTATGACTGTGTTGAGTCTTCGCCTCTGTGCGAGGGCTTTCTCCAGCTGCGGCAAGTGGGGACCACTCTTCATCGCGGTGCGCGGGCCTCCCACCATCGCGGCCTCTCTTGTTGCAGAGCACAGGCTCCAGACGCGCAGGCTCAGCAATTGTGGCTCACGGGCCCAGCCGCTCCGCGGCATGTGGGATCCTCCCAAACCAGGGCTCGAACCCGTGTCCCCTGCATTGGCAGGCAGACTCTCAACCACTGCGCCACCAGGGAAGCCCGAGGAAACTAATTTTAAAAAATATTTTCTTCAGCTCCCTGTGCTCTCTCTGTTTACTCCAAGACACTTTTCTCTGCGTCTATTTCTGGCTTTCTTGTTAACAGAGTTTCTTCACTTTTCTGGTGATTCTTGAGTGTCCATTCATATTTAAGAGTGAGGGACTCAAAGACCTGATTGTAAGTTTACTGTGTATGAGTGAGGCTTGTTGCCTAGCGGGCATTTCCATAGGGGGAGAGGCTGGTCAGAGGCATCTGCCTGGGGACTCTCTGACTGGGTACTAACGTTCCAGGAGTTGAGTGGGAAGGGGGCAATCTCAGGATTTGGGAGACTCACTTAATTCTCTTTTTATGTCTCATCTGGGCCCTCTACGTTGCCTCATATCTCTGACCTCAAGACCTTTCTAGTTCAAGAGGATATTGCTAGAGTGGACAAGGATGCTTGTTGACTCTGCCAAGGGGACAGAGAGGATCTGTGGGTCTAATACTCACTGTACATTAGAATTATCAACCTATTCACCTGTTTTCAGCTCACCTCTCAGCTTCTGATATATCCGATACCTCCAATTCCTGAACTTTTTCAGCTTCTGCAACATAATCTGCTTGCTTCTTGTTGGCTTCTCGTTTGGCAAGACAGATTTCAATTTCTCTTTTTAACAAATTAGTTTTATCAGATTAGTGACTGGTCTTCCATCCATTTGCATCATCTTGGTCTCCTCCCTTTCCATCTTCATCCACATCTAATAAGTCATTGGAACCTTTTGATTCTACCTTCTAAGTATCAGTGAAATTCACCACCCCTCATCTCTCCATTCCCATTGTCACTGTTTTAGTTTAGGCCTTCAACATTTCTCTCTTACACTGTTGCAATAAAAGTCTATGTCTATGTGGTTTTTTTAAAAAATTTATTTCATTTATTTTTTGGTTGTGTTGGGTCTTCGTTGCTGCACGGGCTTTCTCTAGTTGTGGAGAGCGGGGGCTACTCTTCGTTGCAGTGCGTGGGCGTCTCATTGTGGTGGCTTCTCTTGTTGCAGAGCACGGGCTCTAGGCGCGCGGGCTTCAGTAGTTGTGGCTCAAGGGGTCTAGAGCGCAGGCTCAGCAGTTGTGGCACACGGGCTTAGTTGCTCCACGGCACGTGGGATCTTCCCAGACCAGGGCTCGACCCGTGTCCCTTGCATTGGCAGGTGGATTCTTAACCACTGTGCCACCAGAGAAGACTTGTCTATGTGTTTTTAATCTTTTTCCATATCCTCAACTCCCCCAATTTTCTTTCTAAAACATAAATCTGATTGTTTCACTCCTTTGTTTAAAATTAAAGAGTTTCCCACTACTTATTAGAATAAATTCCAAATTCTTCATACACAATTCCCCTTCAAAATCTGGACCCTGCATTCCTTTCCCAGTCTCATTCCTTGCCACCATCCCCAATGTGGTAGTCTACATTGCAAAGCAAACTATTTGTCATTTCCTGACACACCTTCAATACCTTTCAAAACTCCTTTCCTCTCCCTAAACATCCTTCCCTTTTCCTCTCTCTGGCAGAGTATTACTCATCCATCCAAGCTCAGACCAAACATCAACATCACCTCCGAGAAGACTTTCCCAATTTCCCAAATGAATTAAGTCATTCTCTCCTCTACACTCTTACAGCACCTCTCACAAACCTCTATTATAGTCTTTTTACATTGTGCAGTGATTGTTTATGAGTCTATTTCTCACACAACCTATCCTATGCATCTTTGTACCCTCCTTTTCCCTACCCACCATCCATCTCTCAGCTTGCAGCATACCTAGAACATAGTAACAGGCAACTTACATGTATTGAGAACTTGGGCTCTTAATAAATATTTGTTTAATAAATGAAGGCAACACGTGAGAGATCTGAGGAAGTCTGAGAGTTCCTACCCTTAGGGTTTCCTAAGGTCCTAATTATAGGGGTTTACACAAAAATATACTTGCAGGCACATGTGTGCACTTCCTTAATCGTGACTCATAACAAGACAGGCATATGAATTTCAGACTGGGAAGGCTATAACTTATGCAGGCCTGACTATAAGGCGTTTTTTTTTTGTTTTTTTTTTTTAAAGGTTTTATTTATTTATTTATTTATTTATTTAATTTATGGCTGTGTTGGGTCTTCGTTTCTGTGCGAGGGCTTTCTCTAGTTGCGGCAAGTGGGGGCCAATCTTCATCGCGGTGCGCGGGCCTCTCATTATCGCGGCCTCTCTTGTTGCGGAGCACAGACTCCAGACGCGCAGGCTCAGTAATTGTGGCTCACGGACCTAGTTGCTCCGCGGCATGTGGGATCTTCCCAGACCAGGGCTCGAACCCGTGTTCCCTGCATTGGCAGGCAGATTCTCAACCACTGCGCCACCAGGGAAGCCCTATAAGGCGTTTTGAAACTGGCTAGAATGTAATTTCCAGAAAGTGGGAATTTTAATCACTATGTTTACTGTTATATCATCAGTCCCTGGTACATAGTAAGTACTCATGCTAATTAGGGTACCAACAGGAGACAAATGGCACACTTAGAATAGGATAACTTGAGGAGAGACCATTTGTAAAGGGATAGGTGGAATGCAGGGGAGCCGCAAATGATAGTGAAGTAACCCAGGGTTTCTAACAGTGAGAAACCTTACAACCACCCTAGGTCTAAAGGGAGAGGTTATGTAGAGTGGGCTCTTCTGCCTTGAGAAGAACAATGACTGTCAGTCACAGACACCTAATGGTTAGAATGGCCATGACCATGAGGGTAACCACAGTCCAAATCACAGTGTTCAAAAGCATGTGGAAAAATTCAGGTTTAATGGCTGGCATTAAAGCATAAGGACTCTAACCTAGCATGGGGATCAAGCAGTAGGAATCTCTGAGCCAAGGCTGGCTGATATGTGGCACCACCAACCTTTCTCTTTTACATCCCCCAACCTGGCCCCCAAGGCAGACTTTCTTTGTCAGTTATGGTTCTCTCCCCCACCAGAAAGAGCCCTCTACTACCCAACACAGTGCTCCAGGCAGTGACTACCAGTAACGTGCTGTTACCTTATATGAAACCTATTTGCCAAACTGGTTCTGGTCATATAAGGATAGAAGTAGGGTTAGTAGGATCTTTCCAGTTTGTGGAAGGTCCCTAGGGATACAGAGTTTGGGTCAGCTCCAGGGAGAAGGGACTGCCAAGCACTACACTAAGCAGATTTTTTTTCTGAGCCCCAGACAGCCAGGCCAGGTTCAAGTTAGGATACTGATCCTAAGGGAAGAAATAATGCAAATCAGCAATCAAATTAAAAATTCTGCAGACTGTCAAAACAATGAGAGTTGAGGAAAAGGCATACAGTAGGTATATAGGATATGTTTTCAAAGCAAGATTGATTTCAGACTCATCTGCTGGTGGAAATGGTATTTCCAATATATTATTAGGCATGATGCGGATTGACTCTGAAATTCGGTGTGACTGAACTCACCGAGTTAGAAGATCTTAGGCACCTGCAGCTAAGTAGGGCAAGATAGGGAAAGGAGTAATAAACTGCTTTCTTTTTTCTTCTCCCCTGCCTTTAAAATTTTTTTCTAAATTAAGCCAAAAACTTTTGCTGTGAATAATTAAAACAAGCATATGAGATCATAATAACTACCATTTACTGAGTATCTAGTACTATGTTTTATGCTTTAGATATGCTCTCATTAATCTGCATAACAACTCTATAAGGTAGATATAAGTATACTTAATTTACAGATGAGGAAATGGGAGTTTAGAGTAATAAAGCAAATAAGTAGCAGCTTTAGGGGTTTGATCCAAGCTTATTTGGCTTTAAAGCTTGTATTACTTCTGATACTTCAGCTGCCTATGCTATCTTATTGAGACTGTGATTTCAATCAACCTCAAGTCTTGGATTCCTCAAGGTCATCATCATAAACGATGAGAACAAGCAAGCTTAATGTGATAAGGCCATAGGAGAATGGATATTAGTGTATTACCAAATGTTAGCATGGTTAAGAATAACAAGAATATTTTATTCATCCTTAACTTTTTTCATTTCAATTATTGTACTTGCCGTACTCAAAGTACTTTCTAAGGGAAATCATCTCACTCATGGTTCCTGATGACAGAGCAATCTGTACTTTGTTACTTTTCTCTTTCATACTTCCCTTCCCCAGGTGTGTGGCCCAGGGACAAGCATCTGTCCTAAGAGCTGCCAGTCTTTACGCTAGCCTGTGTCTTCCCACACAGCCTGGCATGAAAAACAAAACAAAACAAATTGAGTCAATTGCCTCAGATTTTCTCACTCAAATATTGGAATTAGCAAATACAGAGAATGTCAGGAAATGGTAGAACTAGAGCCATGGTGGAACATGGTGAACTGAAGGAGAAGGTGTAAGATAAAAAACAAAAACAAAAACAAAAGAGAAACAAGTATGTAACTCAGGATCCTAACAAAAAACTTGACATGTGCAAATGAGGATAAGGTGAGGAGAGTTTATCTACAAAGGAACTAATGACAAATGTGTGGGCAGGGTGTAGGGGAACCACAGAGATAGTGGAGGAACCCAATCTAAGTAGCAAGGGAGCTATTACCACCCCTACACCTGAAGGGGCAAAGGAAAGAAGTGGTTGGAAGGGGAGAGCTGTGTAGAGTGAGTCATCTTGAGAGGAGCGGTGGTCTATGGTTGAGGGATACAGTCTGCCTAAAGTAACCTTGGAGAGAGGAAGCCAGGAGAATAAATACACTGAGCTCATTCCGTTGATATAATCTGTAAGGGCCAGGCTTCCGGGAAAGAGAGCATTGTGCAGAAGGCTGAAGAGTGGATCCGGAAGGGCAAACGGAAGATATTTTAGGTACAGCAAGATAAAAAGAGAGAATAAAACAATGGGTAGAGGGAAGACAATAGAGTAGACATGTAGAAAGAAAAAGAGAAAGAGAGAGAGCATGCTGCCCACAAGAAAGACTGAAAGGACAGCTAATTCTTAGAGTTGCCTCAGATCCTGCTGACTTTCCAGTTTGAAATCCAGTTCCAGTTTTAGTCTAAGTGTAGCTTTACAATAGACTCTCTTTCTTTAAAATAGCCTACGAGTAATTCTCCATTTCTTGCAACTCCAAAGCTTAATAAAATGCTGGGTACAATGAGAAAAGTTTATTCCTTTTAGAAATTCTGCAAAGATATTGGAGACAGGTAGGCTACCTACTGAGAAAGAATCATAACACTCTCCTCAGCTTTTTGTAAAGTGTCCAGATTTTAAAATAAAGGTGTCAGTGTTGTAAAAACCACTACAAGTCAAATTGAGAAATTATTAAACTGACCTAATTAAATGAACTCTCTTGAATTATGGACAACATAGGCTGCTCTTTGAAAGAATCACAGATCATTCTACAGGCAATTAAAACAACAATAAATTTTTCTTTAATTGTCTCCCTCCTCCAGCTTGATTTATTTATTGATATACTAAACTGCTCATGTTTAAAGTGTACAATTTGATCGGTTTAGATACATGTATTCATCACCACAGTTAAAATAACAACATTTCCATCCACTCCAAAAATTTCTTCATACCTCTTTGTAGTCCTGCCCTCCCTCTCTACTCACATCCCCAAGCAATCACGAATCTACTTTCTGTCACTATACATTAGTTTGCATTTTCTAGAATTTTATATAAATGGATCAAACCGTATATATTCTTTTTGCCTGCTTTTTTTTCACTGCATAATTATTCTGAGATTCAACTATGTTGTTGTGCAAATCAATGGTTCTTTTTTTTTTTAAATTAATAGCTACTCTATTTATTTATTTATTTATTTATTTATAACTGTGTTGTGTCTTCGTTTCGTGCGAGGGCTTTCTCTAGTTGCGGCAAGCGGGGGCCACTCTTCATCGTGGTGTGGGGGCCACTCTTCATTGCGGTGCGCGGGCCTCTCACTATCGCGGCCCCTCCCGTTGCGGGGCACAGGCTCCAGACGCGCAGGCTCAGCAGTTGTGGCTCACGGGCCCAGTTGCTCCGCGGCATGTGGGATCTTCCCAGACCAGGGCTCGAACCCGTGTCCCCTGATTAGCAGGCAGATTCTCAACCACTGCGCCACCAGGGAAGCCCAATGGTTCTTTATTATTGCTAAATTATTTTCCTTGTATGGCTATACCTCAATTTGTCCATTCATGTATTTTTTAAAATTGAGGTATAATTGACATGCAACATTATATTAGTTTCAGGTGTACAACATAATGATTTGATATTTGAACATGTGAAACTGGCACCACAATAAGTTTAGTTAACATCCATTACCATACATATTTACAGAGTTTTCTTCTGTGATGAGGACTTTTAAGATTTACTCTCTTAGCAACTTTCAAATATATAATACCGTATTATTAACTATAGTCACAATGCTGTACATTATACCCCCATGACTCACTTATTTTATAACTGGAAGTTTGTACCTTTCGACTCCTTTCACCCATTTCATCCCCCCCACCTGCTGCCTCTGGTGTCCTCCAACTGTTCTCTGTATCTATGAGATCATGTGGTATTTGTCTTTCTCTGTCTGACTTATTTCACTTAGCATAATGCCCTCAAGGTCTATTCATGTTGTTGCAAATGGCAAGATTTCACTTTTCTATGGCTGAAAAACATAATTGCCATATTTTGTTTATCCATTTATCCATTGATGAACACTTAGGTTGTTTCCACATCTTAGCTATTGTATATAATGTGGCAATGAACATGGGGTTGCAAATATCTTTTCAAATTAGTGCTTTTACTTTCTTAATGAATACCCAGAAATGGAATTGCTGGATTGTATGGTAGTTCTATTTTTAATTTTTTGAGGAAACTCCATACTGTTTTTCACAGTGGTTTCACCAATTCACATTATTGGTAACAGTTCACAAGCCTTCTCACTTCTCCATATCTCCACCAACACTTGTTATTCATCTTTTTAATGACAGCCATTCTAATAGGTATGAGGTGATACCTCACTGTGGTTTTGATTTGAATTTCCATAATAATTAGTGATGTTGGGCATCCTTTCATGGGTCTGTTGGTCATTTGTATGTCTTCTTTGGAAAAAAGTCTGTTCAGATCTTCTAACCATTTAAAAATTAGATTGTTCTTTTTTTTTGCTATTGAGTTGTATGAGTTCTTTATATATTTTGGATATTGACCCCTTAGATAAACAATTTGCAAATATTTTCTCCCATTCAGTAGGTTGCCTTTTCATTTTGCTGATGGTTTCCTTTGCTGTGCAGAAGTTTTTTCTTTGATGTAGTATCACTTGTTTATTTCTACTTTTGTTACCTTTGCTTTTCATGTCAAATCCGTACAAACGATCACCTAAACTACTGTCAAGGGGCTTATTGCCTGTTTTCTTCTAGGATTTTTACGGTTTCATGTCTTACATTCAAGTCTCTAATCCATTTTGAGTTAATTTTTGTGGTATAAGCTAGTGATCCAGTGTGTGGCTGTCCAATTTTCCCAGCACTATTTATTGAAGCGACAGTCCTTTCCCCATTGTGTATTCTTGGCTCCTCTTTCATAAATTAATTGACCATATATGTGTTTATTTCTGATTTATTTCTGGGCTCTCTATTCTGTTCCAAAGATCTTTGTGTCTGTTTTTATGCCAATATCATACTTTTTTTTTTTTTAAATTTATTTATTTATTTATTTATTCATGGCTGTGTCGGGTCCTCGTTTCTGTGCGAGGGCTTTCTCTAGTTGCAGCGAGCGGGGGCCACTCTTCATCGCGGTGCGCAGGCCCCTCACTATCGCGGCCTCTCTTGTTGCGGAGCACAGGCTCCAGACGCGCAGGCTCAGCAATCGTGGCTCACGGGCCTAGTTGCTCCGCGGCATGTGGGATCCTCCCAGACCAGGGCTCGAACCCGCGTCCCCCGCATCGGCAGGCGGACTCCCAACCACTGCACCACCAGGGAAGCCCCAATATCATACTTTTTGATTACTATAGCTTTATAATATAGTTTGAAATCAGGAAGCATGATGCCTCCAACTTTGTTTTTCTTTCTCAAGATGGCTTTGCTCTTCAGGGTCTTTTGTGGTTGTCCATTCATGCAGTGGTGAACATTTGGCTTGTTTCCAATTTTGGCTATTACACAACTGTCAGTTTTCAGGTAGGATTAGGAATAATATTTTTCTGGAAGACCCAGAAATGTTAGAAGAAATTGCTTCAGTAAATGGAAATTCAAAGCACTGGACTTGGAGTCAGAAGATCCGGGTGTGGGTCTTTGGACCAACAACTTTAAATGTGTTGAGCTTTGATTCCCTAATTTGTAAAAGAAGATTAATAATACCTGCCTTGAGGAGTTTTGTGAGGATTAAATAAAATAATTCATACATTTAAACTTTCTTTAAAATATTAGCTTTGCACTGTGGTAACCTAAATGGGAGGGAAGTCCAAAAGGGAGGGGATATCTGTATGTGTACGGCTGATTCATTTTGTTGTGCAGTGGAGGCTAACACAACATTGTAAGGCAACCATACTCCAATAAAAATTAATTAAAAAATAATAATTACAATAAAATAAAATATTAACTTTGATCACCATGAAAGTAGAGGGAAGAACATTGAGAAGTTATGGCAAAACCTTTTTACTTTTCTAGGACCCCTGTATTGAAGACCAAAAGACACTATCAAATATGGCTTTGAGCAAAACAATAAAATATGTTGGTCATGTCTCTTTCTCCTTTGTCCTCCACCTCCTCCCCCTCCCTTTCTCTTCTTCTTCCCTTCTCCCTCCTCCTAGCTGTTATTGTTGCAGGATGTCTCTTTCTTCTTGAGGACAAGATCCATTTCTTTTCCTCTGCTTTCATATTACTTAATATGTTATTCTTATATTAGGTTCTCCATGAATATCTATTGAGGTAATAATAAGTACTCATATACTGTTTTATAGATGATAATGCATTTTCAGATACATTATCTCATTCTGACCCTCAAAATTCCCCAGGGAAGTAGGATGGCAGATAATATTATATCCTCACTATCAGAGGAGGAAACTAAGGCTCAGAGAGGTTAAAAACTAGCAGAGATAACAAACTAGCTCTGCTTCAAATGCCAACTCAGAGTGCCTTTCCCCTTGGCACACAGCCTACCAACATTCTTGACAGAATTCAGGTGGATACTTCAGTCTCCAGTTAGTACTAATGTATAAAATCTTTGCAGGATAAAAGACTGAACTTTATTTTTAGGAAACTAACAGTTGGTGGTATTTTGACGCTTGCACTGCAAAATATGCTTTTACAGGGAAACAAAGGAGATCTGAAATGTTCAGGATATAGTATTAGGACTGTAACTATTTGCAAAATTTGAGATAGATATAACTATTATTCTCCTTCATCCTAAATACAATTCTCAGCAAAATAAGAATTTATACTATAAAGTACTCCACATCAGGTAAAAGTAATTTCTTTCTGGAATATTGTTTCTGACTTAACCAGTATATAAACATTGACTGAGGATCATTTCCCACTTTTGCTTTTCTCTTTTTATCTTATTTTACTTAGAACAGTTTTTTTACCTATTGCAAAAGTGTAATGATTGATAGTACACAGTACATCTATTTTGCATTGTTATCTGTGTAGAAAGTTCAGGGTTTTCATTTTCTTTTCGGCTAATCTTCCCCTAACTCTCTCTTGCGGGAGAATTTTTTTCCTGTAGATAAAAGAACAAGAAGTGGTTGGGGATCCTTCTTAGATAATCACTTGTATTTCTATTGCTTCATCTTAATTTAGATGTTATCCCATAGGATCTAAATTGGTACTTTTTATGGTTATCACATGACAAAGAGCTTAGCAAACGCACCCTGATATCGGATAAGCAGTACTATGTATTATTCAAAATTAAAGTTGTTGATACTATTACCGTAAGTTCTTATTTTGAAAATTTAATTAGAAGTATTTATTTATAAAGAGGGACTTAATCTAGCTGAATTACAATAATTCTACCTCCTTCTCTAATAAAAGTGAATTGTTGAGGAGATGTAAAAATGGTGATAAATTCTGGGGTAAATTGTTTTAATTCATTTTCATATAAATGAGATTTCATATTTCATAGAGTCTGAGTTTATAACAAGGGTTGTAAAATTTTTTTCTCAAAATCTAGAAATTCTATACACCTATTGCTAATTTTTATTAGTTTGATACTAAATGCTCCATTAGTTAAAGAATGCTGATAGTTTTCAACTCCATAGAATTATTGGCTGTATTTTAAATGCACTAGATAATGCACCTGTCTTGTTCTAGACATTGATGGCAATCCCACAATACATTAGCCTGGTGAAATGAAATATTTTTCAAACCAAAATTGAGAGATTAAGAAAGAACTAATAAAGTTATAGATAGAAATCCCAGAGATAAACCCACACACATATGGTCACCTTATCTTTGAAAAAGGAGGCAAGAATATACAATGGAGAAAAGACAGCCTCTTCAGTAAGTGGTGCTGGGAAAACTGGACAGCTACATGTAAAAGAATGAAATTAGAACACTCCCTAACACCGTACACAAAAATAAACTCAAAATAGATTAGAGACCTAAATGTAAGGCCAGACACTATAAAACTCTTAGAGGAAAACATAGGCAGAACACTCTATGACATACATCACAGCAAGATCTTTTTTGACCAACCTCCTAGAGTAATGGAAATAAAATAAAAAATAAACACATGGGACCTAAGGAAACTTAAAAGCTTTTGCACAGCAAAGGAAACCATAAACAAGACGAAAAGACAACCCTCAAAATGAGAGAAAATATTTGCAAATGAAGCAACTGACAAAGGATTAATCTCCAAAATATACAAGCAGTTCATGTTGCTAAATATCAAAAAAACAAACAACCCAATCCAAAAATGGGCAGAAGACCTAAATAGACATTTCTCCAAAGTAGACATAAGATTGCCAACAAATACGTGAAAAGATGCTCAACATCACTAATCATTAGAGAAATGCAAATCAAAATCACAATGAGGTATCACCTCACACCAGTAAGAATGTCCATCATCAAAAAATCTACAAACAATAAATGCTGGAGGGCTTCCCTGGTGGTGCAGTGGTTGAGAATCTACCTGCTAATGCAGGGGACACGGGTTCGAGCCCTGGTCCGGGAAGATCTCACATGCCGCGGAGCAAATGGGCCCGTGAGCCACAATTACTGAGCCTGCGCGTCTGGAGCCTGTGCTCCCCAACAAGAGAGGCCGCGATAGTGAGAGGCCAGCGCACTGCGATGAAGAGTGGCCCCCGCTTGCCACAACTAGAGAAAGCCCTCGCACAGAAACAAAGAGCCAACACAGCCATAAATAAATAAATAAATAAAATTAAAAGTCCAATCTGAAATTTCTTAAAAAAATAAAAAATAAAAAAAATTTTTAAAAAAATGCTGGAGAGGGTGTGGAGAAAAGGGAGCCCTTCTGCACTGTCGGTGGGAATGTAAATTGATACAGCCCCTAGGGAGAAAAGTACGGAGGTTCCTTAAAAAACTAAAAATAGAACTACCATATGACCCAGCAGTCCCACTACTGGGCATATACCCTGAGAAAACCATAATTCAAAAAGATACATGCACCCCAATGTTCATTGCAGCACTATTTACAATAGCCAGGACATGGAAGCAACCTAAATGTCCATCGACAGATGAATGGATAAAGAAGATGTGGCACATATATACAATGGAATATTACTCAGTCATAAAAAGGAATGAAACTGAGTTATTTGTAATGAGGTGAATGGACCTAGAGTCTGTCATACAGAGTGAAGTAAGTCAGAAAGAGAAAAACAAATACCGTATGCTAATGCACATATATGGAATCTAAAAAAACAGTACTGATGAACCTAGTGGCAGGGCAGGAATAAAGACACAGACGTAGAGAATGGACTTGAGGACATGGGGGTGTGGGAAGGGGAAGATGGGACATAGTGAGAGAGTAGCACTGACATGTATACATTACCAAATGTAAAATGGATGGCAAGGGGAAGCTGCCGCATAGCACAGGGAGATCAGCTCAATGCTTTGTGACAACCTGGACAGGTGGGATAGGGAGGGTGGGAGGGAGGCCCCAGAGGGAGGGGATATGGGGATATATGTATGCATATAGCTGATTCACTTTGCTGTACAGCAGAAACTAACACAACACTGTAAAGCAATTATACTCCAATAAAGATATTTATAAATAAATAAATAAACAAAGTTATAAAGCCAACTACTAGAAAAAAACAACTAAAACTGAAGGGAGAGAAAATAAGGAAAAGCGAGAAGTAATTTAAGAGTGCTAAATTTTGTATCTTTCATAATTAGCAACCAATATATATTGTTGAAAGTTGATAAATCAAGAAATGGAAATATCTTTATTTTTATTTTGTACCTTGCAGTACTGTTTAAAAAATTTTAGTCATGTGCATATGTCACTTTTTTTATTAAAAAATTAAAGCACAGCAAAGTACTATTTTTTTAATGTGACTTAGCTAGAGCAAGTATTCTGAGCTCTGATTTCCCATTGCTAAACTAATTCAGGAGACAGGGAGGCAGCTTCCCAAGGGATGTGGCTGTACTTTAACTGCTACTCAGAATAAAGGCTTATCTAGGCTGTGGAGTTGTGTTCATTACTCCTCATTGGGAAACTCTTCCTACCTAGGGCATAATGATGGTAAGCAAGGGGAAAAAAAGGGGTGGTTTTCTAGCCCCTGGTCAAGAAGTAGTCCCTTGGAAGAGAAGTATTTAATGTGTTTGTGGAGAAATAGGACAAGCAAGGGTTGGATTCACAACAATATATGGTTAGTATTGCTGACTAAATGCTTTAGCTTAGAAAGAAATTAAGTTTTTTTAAAAAATTTATTTTTATTTTATTTTATTTATTTTTGGCTGTGTTGGGTCTTCATTGCTGCACGCGGGCTTTCTCTAGTTGTGGCGAGTGGGGGCTACTCTTTGTTGCAGTGCACAGGCTTCTCATTGCAGTGGCTTCTCTTGTTGTGGAGCACGGGCTCTAGGCGCGGGGGCTTCAGTAGTTGCGGCACGTGGGCTCAGTAGTTGTGGTGCACGAGCTTAGTTGCTCCGTGGCATGTGGGATCTTCCTGGGCCAGGGGTCGAACCTGTATCCCTTGCATTGGCAGGTGGACTCTTAACCACTGCACCACCAGGGAAGTCCCAAGAATGATTATTAAGATTCCCAAAACATCACCCTGTTACTTCACCACCAACCAATCAGAAGAAAGTCCATGAGCTGCAATCCTCACCTCGTATGTTGCCTTTAAAAACACTTCCTTGGGGCTTCCCTGGTGGCGCAGTGGTTGAGAATCTGCCTGCTAATGCAGGGGACACGGGTTCGAGCCCTGGTCTGGGAAGATCCCACATGCCACGGAGCAGCTGGGCCCGTGAGCCACAATTGCTGAGCCTGCGCGTCTGGAGCCTGTGCCCCGCAACGGGAGGGGCCGCGATGGAGAAAGGCCCGCGCACCGCGATGAAGAGCGGTCCCCGCACCGCGATGAAGAGTGGCCCCCGCTTGCCGCAACTGGAGAAAGCCCTCGCACGAACCGAAGACCCAATACAGACAAAAATAAATTAATTAATTAATTAAAAAGAAAATCCTTAAAAAAAAAAAAAAAAAAAGCTAAATGCTTCCACTTTAAAAAAAAAAAAAAAAACACTTCCTTGAAAGCCATTTGGGGGTTCCGGTCTTTTGAGCATTAGCTGCCCTTTCTCCTTGCTTGGCACCCTGCAAACAATGCTATAATTTCCTTCACCACAACCTGATGTCAGTAGGTTGGTTTTGCTGTGTGGTGGGCCAACAGATCCAAGTTCAGTTCAGTAATATTGAGATTTCTTCAGTTTTTTACTGAATGCTCTTTTCCTGTTCCAGGATCCCAACCAGGATACCAAGGCTGTCTTACTTTTAATGATGTTCATTTTGACCAGTAGATTCAAGTGTTTTCAGGTAGATGGATCCATCATAAAGTTCTCCACTCAACCTTCCTCTTAATGGTTTTAGCATCTATTGGTTATCATGGCCTAGGTCCATTATTTCATTAGGAGCTGCATAATTTAAAATTCTATGATTTCTCCTGTAAGTATTAGCTAGAATTCTCCTATAAAAAAGAACTTTCCATTCTCAGGTACTTGGTTACTTTTGAAATACTGAACAATTTATCTTGCATAGATATTAATGGTTCTAAATGTTAATGATTCTAATATACCCATGTGATATGTGTGAGAAATTCCAATTACTTTTAACTTTTAAATTATTTGCACAAAAGTACAAAGAAAATGTCTTATACTGCTAGTCAAAAGCTGTGGCTTTCATCTTCCTCTAAGTAATTTCTGCCATTTATGAAGACTGACCAAAAACATGTTGCAAGGATAATTGTTAAGTTGCCTAAAAAAGAAAATGACTATAGTATATTTGTTTTGAGCCAAAAAATTCCAGGCACTTAACTGGTATTAACAATTAGTCCTCACAGATGTTTTAAAATTTAGTTATAATAAATACCATTCTTATTTAATTTGCATGATGTAGTGACATATAACATAATAGATTATGGCTGAGGAATTGAGACCCAGAGAATTAAAGAAAGTGGCCTAAGGGACTTCAGTACTATAAATACACAGAATTATTAAAGAGAATTAGTAATAAAAATATAAAAGAATATAACCCTTCTACAAAGGTATGGCATGTCACTTGTTTCCCTTCAACCAAATACTGTACAATCTACCTGTGTAGAGCAAACTTAATTTTCTAATAGTAAAATATATTAACATAATATTAGAACCATTGAAAAAGAATAAATATCTACTAATCAATCAAAAAGGGTTTCCAATAAAACAGTGGCCTCTTCATATTCCCCATGTTTCACTATCTACTTTATTTTCCTCACAAATATAGACACCACAATTGTTTAGAAATTAAGAGTGCATGATCCAGGACTTCCCTGGTGGCACAGTGGTTAAAGATCTGCCAGCCAATGCAAGGGACACAGGTTCGATCCCTGGTTCAGGAAGATCCCGCATGCTGCAGAGCAACTAAGCCTGTGAGCCACAACTACTGAGCCCACATGCCACAACTACTGAAGCCCACATGCCTAGAGCCCGTGCTCTGCAACAAGAGAAGTCACCGCAATGAGAAGCCCATGCACCACAATGAAGAGTAGCCCCTACTCGCCACAACTAGAGAAAGCCCGCGTGCAGCAACGAAGACCCAACGCAGCCATAAATAAATAAATAAATAAATATTTTTAAAAAAAGAAATTCAGAGGGCATGATCCAAATTTTTAAACACACATGTAAGATGGGGTCCTTGGCTAGTTCTTGAAGGAACTTTCCACATTGTCTACCTCATGAACATATTACTGGAAAATATGTTCCTAAAATTGGGGCATATACTCTATTGAATATACTACACTTACCTGATTCATGCTAATGACCTGTGGAGGTAATAGCTGAGAGCAAGAGAAACTTAGAATGCATAGTGAAGGAGGGAAATGAGGAACACTAGTTGTGACCTGAGATTAACTGCTGTTGTGGGAGACTGTAGCTTGTCCCACTAATCTTCCTTTCCTAGGTTTCCCCTTAGGAAAAGAAGTCCACAGGAACCATGGCAAATCTACCTCCCAAACATACATGAAGAAATGGATTTGTGCAGAACAAGAGGTTTACTGTGGTAGCCACTGAGGTACCACACTCAGATCTCCCTTTAAGAGATTCTGCTGCAGGAGCCTAGCTGATTGACAATTGATACACTTTTGGCTCTCATGCTTTTGGGTCAGGCCATACTTCCCCTAGGCTACTCCCAGCCAATGAGCACAGCAGGGTGTAAGAACCAGTCCATTCCTACACAAAGCAGGATTCCTTTAACTGGCAACTTCAGCTCAGGGACTTCCCATTGGCCTGGGTGAGATTTTCTCAGAATTGCTCTATGGTTTGAGGCTCTTCCCACACAATCCTTCCTTCCCTCTCTCCTGTCACAGGTGTTAGACCTGCCTCAGTCTCCCTATATGCCCCTTCTCCTTTCCCCTTTGTCTTTCATAAGCATTCTCTCCAATGAATCCCTTATACATCAGATTTCATCTTGCTGTCTGCTTCTCCAAGGATTCAAATTGACACATGTTACATAAGAATTTAGCCCCCTGGGTTAAACTCACAACTGTTTATAGCAAGTATAAACAATTTCTTGGAAAACTATATAGACAAATAGATGGCTTAATATTAGAATACATACTTTAACTTAAAAATAATGTTAATGCAAATATACATGTAAATTATTGAATGGTTTTAAGGTCTTAATTAGCAATCAGAATATCTCCTGGGTTTGATCTTAGAAGGTATATCTAACCATCATTTAAGCACTATTTTCTAGTTTTGGGGTGGTGTGATTATGTATAGCAGAATTCTTTCCATTCAGAATCAAATTCTACTCTCTCACTTGTTCTTAGCTCTTAAGGGTGGCTATGAGATATTAAGGACCTGTATTTCTACGTGCCGTTAAGTAAGGCATATCAGCAGAAGTAAAAACAGAAAGTAAAAGAAGGAGAGGTCAATCATAGTTCACGGTTTATTCATATTTTATAGTGCAAAGCAAACAAAAATGGAAACAGCAAACCCTGGGCATCCTCAAAGCCAACTGATACTGGACCTAATTCACCTACCTTGTGTCTCAAATACCATTCTATACCATGCTGGGAAAGCTGTGGATTCCTTGAGGGTATTTGTCTTGATTTCCTAAAAGAAAAAATAAAGTCATGGTCACTTGGCTTTTTTTCTTATCATGTGACAAAATCATATAATATCCATATCCATGAAGAAAAATGAAGGGAAGTTTGATTTGGGGAAAAAGGAACAGTATCATACTTTCTTGGCTTATTTCTAAGCCCCTCACCTTGGAAAATATCCAGCACTTAATAAAAAAAACTTTAGGACTTCCCTGGTGGTCCAGTGGTTAAGAATATGCCTGCAAATGCAGGGGACACGGGTTCGATCCCTGGTCCGGGAAGATCCCACATGCCATGGAGCAACTAAGCCCATCGCCACAACTACTCAGCCCATGCTCTAGAGCCTACAAGCCACAGCTACTGAGGCCGCGCGCCACAATTAGTGAAGCCTGCGCACTCTGGGGCCCGGGTGCCGCAACTACTGAGCCCACATGCTGCAACTACTAAAGCCCGCGTGCCTAGAGCCCGTGTTCCACAAACAAGAGAAGCCACCGCAATGAGAAGCCCACGCACCGCGACGAAGTGTAGCCCTGGCTCACCGCAACTAGAGAAAGCCCACGCACAGCAACAAAGACCCAGTGCAGCCAACAACAACAACAACAAAAAACCTGTATACTAAATTTTTTACAATCAATGTCAAACATCAAAATGATATTGAAATTTTGAAATATCAAAAATGATACTTTTGTATTGTAGCAAAATAGTTCCCTTTACTCCAGAGTGAATGTGAATTGTGACTCCAGGTTGATAGAGAAGTAAATGTGACAAAAAATGTAAATATTAGATCTTCATTATTTTAAATGTTTTAAGGGTTAAAAATTAGGGACTCTCCAGAGATAATGCTGCTTGGGGTGTGTGTGCAGTGTTTATTTTATATTATCTAATGAATGTACTTAAGTGCAAATACTTGTGAAGGACATCTATTCATTCAATTAATATTTACCAATTTCCCACAATGTGCTAGGTACTATTTTAGGTTTTAGGATATCTGGAGAGACTTGAAAGGGGAGATGACTTCCTGTTTGGCCCAAGAGACACCTTTAGCTCAGCTATTCTTAGAAAGTGAAAGCCTACTGATTTTGTCTCTTGATGAGGATTTCATGTGTTATTAAATCCTGGATTATGTTGTTTCTTTCAGTTCTCTTTCTGTACTACTGTGCAAGTTATGTCTAATAAATAGAATCTAGACACAAATCTGCTGAGTGTTTTTTGAAAAGAGATGCCACATCTGAAGAAATTCTAGAGAGAACAGAGAAAACAGACAGGAGGAAATTATCAAAGAAACAAATCAAAGTTTATTAGAACTAAAGGACTGAAGTCTCCTGATAAAGGACCTACTGAGTGGCCTGCAGATTAAATAAGAAAAAGGCCCACAACATGGCATATCATGCACTGGGGAAAAAAGGAGAAGACCTAAGAACTTTCAGAGAGAAAAAACATGTGAAAGATCAAGAACTAAAATTTCATCTCACTTCTTGAGACCAACACTGGAAGCTAGAAGAGAGTGGTATAATGTCTCAAAAATCTTCAAGGAAAATTGTTTCTAATTTAGAGTTCTATACCTAGTCATGCTATCAATTAAGCTTACAGCCAGATGAAAGACAATTCCTGACATAAAATCTCAGAAGCTTTGCATTCTTTCTTAGAAAGCTACCACCAAAAAGAAAAAATAAACTAAGAAAAAGGAAATGCTCATGAAAGAGGGAGAAAAGCAATAAAGAAGACAAGGGTCTAGGTACTAGGAGATCTACCATAGGAGAGAGGTGAAGGGGATTCTCAAATTGATAATGAAGGCAAGTTCATGAATAACAGATGTACAGGAGGCCAACAAAACAAAAGGTAAAGACGGGGGTTCCAAGAGGCACAAAAATAGCTTTTCTGATGAGTTGGAACATATAAAGAAAAAAGATATTAATTCACAATAAATATTTATTGAATATTCACCTTGACGCACAAACACTATCCTCATGGAGCTTTCATTCTAGCACAGGGAGTAAGATAATAAACATAATAAAGAAATAAATTCTATATTAGAAGGCAGTAAATGTTATTAAAAAAGAAAAAGTAAAGCAGGGTAAGGAAGATTAAAATTGCTCTAGGTGGGGAGGGGGGTAGGGTGTATATGACAATTTAAAATACGATGGTGAGGATAAACCTCACTGTAAAGTGACGCTTCAGGTAAGACCCAAGAATTGGACTGGAAAGGATTGGAATTAGGGAATTAGTCATGTGGCTATCTGGCAGAAGAACCTTCTAGGCAGAGGGAACTGCCAGTGGAGGTGAAGAAACATGAGGGGGAGAGATGCCAGAACAGTAGTAGAAAATGAGGTCAGAGAGGTACGTGGTGGGGGATGTGTCATGCATGGCCTTGCAGATCACTGAAGAAACTGGCTTTTCTCTGAGGGAAATGGAGAGCCATTGTAGAAGTGAAATGATTGGCTTACATTTTAAAAGGATCACTCTGGCTGCTTTGGGAGAATAGAATATAGGCAGATAAGGGTGGAAACAGGGAGATACAGTAAGTCCCCTACATACGAATGAATTCCGTTCCAAGAGCGAGTTCACAAGTCCAATTTGTTCATAAGTCCAACAAAGTTAGCTTAGGTACCCAACAAACACAATCAGCTATGTAGTACTGTACAGTAATAGGTTTATAATACTTTTCACACAAATAATACATAAAAAAACAAGCACAAAAAATAAAGAAAACATTTTTAATCTTACAGTACAGTGCATTGAAAAGTACAGCAGTACAGTACAACAGCTGGCATACAGGGGCTGGCATCAAGTGAACGGGGCAAGAAGAGTTACTGACTGGAGGAGGGAGAGGAGGTGGGAGATGGTAGAGCTGAGGGATCATCAGCAACAGGAGACAGAGGGCAAGCTGCAATTTCACTCACGCCTGACGTTGACGGCACAGGTTCTGGTTCCTTGCTGGATTCAATTCTATCTAACCTCTTGAATAAACGTTCGCATGTTCACACCTTTGAAAGTTCACAACTTGAAGGCTCGTATGTAGGGGACTTACTATAATAAGGAGGCAATTGGATTGCCTAGTAATTGCCTAATAAAGAAGCAATTATCCCAATAATTCAGGCAAGAGATGTTGGTAGCACACACTACAGCGGTACATCGTGGAAGGGATGAAAGAGGAATTAGTGATAGACACATACAAAACTAAGCAAAGTTAAGAAATGAGTAAAGTATTAACTATAGGAAAAACAGAAATGATATAAGAAAGGAAAGGTCATAATGGTGGAAACACAAAATGTTAATTTAACCAAATATTATTGATACATGGTTATATTGGGAGGGTATGTGGCGAGAGTATGGTTAATTTCTTTAACACTAAGAGTTCCTACAAATTATGTAAAAAAAAAAAAAATTAGCCCAGTAGGAAAATATGCAAAGGATATAAACAGACAGTTCAAAGGAAAAAAAAAAAAGGACAAAAAGAAGTTGAACTTCCCTCAGAATAAAAGAAAAGAAAATTAAACCTATACCAAGACATCATGTTTCACCTAATCAGATTGGCAAAGATCCAGAAGTTTGATAAAATTCTGTGTTGGGGAGGACATGGGTAAACAGGCATTCTCATATGTTGCTGGTGGGAGTATAAATTGGTATGGCAATTTGGCAAAATCTACCAAAGTCACATACCCTTTTCGGTTGCACATGGAGATGGGCCTCCCAGATATCCCCTTTCAAGGAAGGTCTTGTTGTCCCAGCTGCTGGAAGATCTGTCAGCTGACAATCTTCAACTGTCAGCCCCTGCAAGTTTTGCCTCAGCTGCAAAGAGTTGCCCCATCTAAAGTCAGTGCCTTCTTGGGGCAGCCCAATGATGGAGCAAGGGGTATAAAAGCCTTTTCCACCCAATGTGGGCCAATTCTGGTAGGTCATTTCAGCTCCACAGCTTCCCTGTGGGGTTGGCTGAGGCTGCATGGGGCACCTTCAAAGCTCAACTTCTCCTTCTGCTCAATCCCACTTCCTCCTTCTCCCTTCGGCAGATGTTGAACCCAAGGGCACTCCCTAATAAACAAACACCCTGAACTCTAAATTTCTGTCCCAGAATCTGCTTCCCAGAAAACCTAACCTGTGAAAAATTTGACCCACAACTCCACTTTTAGGAATTTATTCCATAGATTACCCACATATCAGCAAAACGATATATATTTGAGGTTACTCTTAGCAGATTATTTTTAGAGGAAGAATTAGAAACACTCTAAAGGTCTGACTAAACAAATCAGGTGACTGATTAAATAAAGGCATGTCTATACAATGTAATACCACATTGCTATGTAAAAAACTGAGGAAGCCCTTTATGTATAAAAAGGTCTTCAAAGGGTATGTGGGTGTATATATATTTGTACATGCATGAAGGATGTATAAAAATTAATGTCATATGTTGCCATGAGTAGATTTGGGTGTCTCAGGGACTGAGGTGGAAGAGAGATTTTTCATAGCATATACCACTGTACTTTTAAAATTTTAAACCATGTGAATGTGTTATATAATGATTAGAAACAATTTTTACTAGTCAAATTATTTGACTTTTATACTACTTATAAAAAACTATATATGCTTAGCTTATATAAACTAAAAATTAGTTAGCTTTGATAAACTAAAAATTAAATTTAAAAAGACTTGCTTGTTAAATGCTGACAAAGCAAGAGACTTTATTGGGAAGGGGCACCCAGGTGGAGAGCAGGAAGGTAAGGGAACCCAGAACTGCTCTGCCACATGGCTCACAGTCTCAGGTTTTATGGTGATGGGGTTAGTTTCAGGGTTGTCTCTAGCCAATCATTCTTTTTTTTTTCTTCTAGTATTTATTTATTTATTTCGCTGCACCAAGTCTTAGCTGTGGCATGCGAGATCTTTAGTTGTGGCATGTGGGATCTTCAGTTGTGGCGTGTGGGATCTAGTTCCCTGACCAGGGATTGAACCCACGCCTCCTGCATTGGGAATGCGGAGTCTTAGCCACTGAACCACCAGGGAAGTCCTTGGCCAATCCTTCTGACTCAGGGTCCTTCCTGGTGGTGTACACATTGCTCAGCCGAGATGGATTCCAGCAAGAAGGATTCTGGGAGGTTGGTAGGATGCATGGACTGGTGTCCCCTCTCTCCTTTTGACCTTTCCCGAATTCTTCCAGTTGGTGATAACTTGTTAGTTCCACATTCCTTACCAGGATCCCCTGTTCTAAGATAATGCATGCAAGTGGCTACTATCTTGCCTGGCCAGGGTGGGCGGTTTCAGTCAGTGTTAACAGTGCTAACAGTTAGGACTCAGCTCTTTCACTGCCATGGCCCAGGGTTCAATCCCTGGTTGGGGAACTAAGATTCTCACAAGCCATGCAGTGCGGCCAAAAAAAAAAAAAAAAAAAATCCAAATCGGAATGTGAGTATAAAATAAGTATAAAATACACACTGATTTCAAAGACATGTTATCAAAAAAGAAGACTGTAAGATATCTCATTAATAATATTTTATGTTGATTACATGTTGAAGTGATATTTTGGATATGTTGGGTTCAATAAAAATATACTATTTAATTAAAAAAAGGAATTGTTTTTGCCTTTTGTAACGTCAGTTGCTTTCCTTCTTACTGGTAGTATATAATCAACTAAAATTATAAAAGATAATTACCACCTGACTAGTAATAATAGTGGAAATAAAAAAACTAAATAAATTAAAAGGTTCATGACGAATGTTCTAGCCCATTTGGAATGAAATCTAAGAGAGAGAAATTGGAGAGCCCTTAACTTTTTTTCTTTTTAAAAACAATTTAAACTTACAGAAATATTGCAAGAATAGGAGAGAGAACTCCTGAATATTATTTATTCAAGTTCACCAACTTTTAACTTTTTGCTGCATTTGCATTCTCTCTCTCTAGATATTTTCATTTATTTTTTCTGAACAATTTGAGAATAGATTGCATGTATCATGCCTCCTTACCTCTTCATACCTCGGTGTGTATTTACTATGAATATATATATTACTTTATATAATCATCACATAGTTATCAAATGTGGGAGCTACTTTTTTCTAATCTATGGTCCATATTCCAATTTTGTCAACTGTTTCAATAAATCTTTTATAGTATTTCCCCTGCTCTGGTACAAGTTCCAGTTTAGATCATGTATCGACTTTGCCAAGTCTCTTTAGTCCCTTTTATATGTAACAGTTCCTCAGCATTTTGGGGGGGGGGTCTTTCATGACAGTTATTTATTTATTTTAAAATATTTATTTATTTTCCTGGCTGTGTCGGGTCTTAGTTGCAGCATGTGGGATCTTTTGTTGTGGTGCGCAGGCTTCTCTCTAGTTGTGGCCTGCAGGGGGTTTTCTCCCTCTAGTTGTGGCATGTGGGCTCCAGGGCGCATGGGCTCTGTAGTTTGCAGCACACTGGCTCTCTCGTTGAGGCGCGCGGGCTCAGTTGCCCCCGTGGCATGTGGGATCTTAGCTCCACGACCAGGGATCGAACCTGCGTCCCCTGCATTGGAAGGCAGATTCTTTACCACTGGACCACATGGAAGTCCCCCTCATGACAGTTATTTAATAGAATGTTCTTCAATATGGGTTTGGTTGATGTTTCCTCACGATTAGATTCAAGTGATATTATGTCTTTCTCAGGGTATCACATCAGGAGGCATATGGTCACTGATCAAAGTGTTGCCTAGTTTCTCCACTGTATAGTTACTTTTCCCCCCTTCTAACAAATACACAATCTGTGGAGAGATACTTTCAAGATCTGAAAGTATACTGCTTATCAAAATTTCCCCCTAGATTTAGAATCCATTGATGATGTTTTCCAAACTAATCTTTTCTATGATAGTTGCAAAATGGTGATTTTCCAACTCCACCACTCTCTGTATTTATCAGTGGGCATTTTCTTTAGAGAACAGCTTTCCTTTTCCCCATCTCCCTCTCTTTCTCTCTCTCATTAGAATACGTGAATGAATTCTTATTTTATTCAATAGATGATAATTCATTACTGTTCTTATTTTGATACTCTAGTTATCCCAGATTTGCCCAGTGAGAGGTCCTTTAAGCTGGTTGCTGTTGGCATGCCCCCATTTTATTTTCTGAGCACTTTCTTATTTCTGGCCCAACAAGATGTTCCAGATCATCTTGTACCTTCCTGCCCTAGCCCTGAAATCAGCCATTTCTTCAAGAAGCTTTGATTCCTTTTTATGGGGAAAGGCATTTAGAAATCAAGGTCTGTGTAGGGAGTCTTTAATTTTGAAGTTATTTTCAATCATAAGGTCAAGAGGAATATATATCAATTTTTATAAATCATCATATTTACAGCTGATTTAGCTATTTCCTTTTATTTCCTTTGTGGTAGGAAGGAAGGAAACATTAAGCTTATTTTTAAATTTTTTCATATTTACTTGAATATAATTCTGGCTACAACATTAGCAAAGAACACAGATTGCAATAGCAACTATGGATCATAAGTCTCTCAATAGTTGCTTGAATACAATATATCCTCAAAAGAAATTTGTGATGGAAGATTGCGTAGGTTTTGAAATACTATAAGCTAATCTGTGGAATCCTGAAGATAAGTGTAATGAAACATGGGACATCTCACTGAATTCATTTTAAGGAAATTAAAGAAATTGAATCAAAGCTCTATAAAATAACATTTTTTGTCATCAGATTCTTGTTGCAAAAGATGTTTTGCTTCTTGTGCTGCAAACTGCTGTGGTAACATCTCACATTATTTTTATGTGATAAAGGTATATGAACTATAAAATGTTTGAAATAAGTACATCAATTTCTATTTTAACTGAATGAAATTAAATATGTACTCTGTCTCTTGATAACACAGGTCTTTGAACAATGATATACTTTTGAAATACTGAAGATGAAATAAAGAGATCACATTTTACGTGTGACAGTACTAGGGACAAAGACCAAGTCCCTTTCTCTGTTGCATGTACTTTGTATTCATTCCCAAACCCATCATCATATGGGAATACTCGGGTCACTTTTTAAAAATCCAAATTCCTGAGCATCACCCTGGTGCACTTAAACATCATATTTCTTACTCTAGGAATATGTATCTTTAAAATCTCCCCAGATAGTTCTGAGACAGTTGATCATAAAGCTGATTTGGGAACTACTGAACGTGGCAGAAAATACATTTATACCAGGGTGTAAGTCTCATTATATATACATAAGTTGCCTGAGGGCAGGAACTGTGCTTATAAATTTTTATAAGCCCAGCCCCTATTATGAGCCTTGAATATAGTAGACATTCAATATATGCTTAAGAAAATAATTTTAACTTCAAATTTTATTTGAGTCAATATTAGTTTGTGCAGGGGATATAAACCCACTTTAGTGATATTATATATTCATGTGACAGGAACCTCCTTGCATAGCAAGCTGAAAGACAGTATTGGGGGACTGGTTTCTAATGCAGAATGTAGTTGTGTTCAGTTATGATCCTAAATTCTGCTAACTTACTCTATGCTCCTGATAAATGAAGAAAGAATACTCCCGTTTACAAGATTGGTTTATTCTGTAAATTATCTCTGTCTTGTTCCTCTTTCCACTAAATGTTCCACTTGATGACAAATGGTTTAAAAAAAAAAGTAGCTAACATTTGTATGGTTTAAAACAGAGGTTCTCAAAGTATGGTCCATGGATTCCAGGGGTTCCCTGAAATCCTTTCTAGTGATCTATAAGGTCAAGACTTTTTTCCTAATAATAAGAAGCTGTTATTTGCCTTTATCACTTTCATTCTCTGAGTGTACAGTGGAGTTTTCCAGAGGCTACTTGATGAGTGATATTGAAGCAGATTAATGAAGAAAAATATGAGAATCATCTGTCTTCTATAAGCTAGACATTAAGAAATTAATAAGAATGTAAAACCATGCTGCACTTATATTTTTGAAAAAATATAGTTATTATTAAAAATATGTTGTTTATGTTAACATATAATGGGCTTATTTTTAATGACTAAAAAAATTAAAAATTCCCAGTTTTAATTTCTAAAACATGATAAGTATTGATAGTTATACATACATAAACAAAAGTTGTTTGGGGTCCTTAATAATTTTTAAGAGTGTAAAGGGGTCCTGAGACCAAAGAGTTTGAGACCAGTGATTTACGTTTTTACAGGTTACTTAACAATTAGCTGAACTGGTTATTTAGTTTTATACAAATTTTGACCGAAATCGGTATTGAATTTCACCAAGTATTAAAAATTGATCTTTGTTCAACATTTATGTATTGATAACTTTCTTTTTCTTATTCTGAGACACACTTGACTCAGCTACGAGTTAAGATTCCAGGAGCCCCGAGAGTTCTGGAGAGTAATCTATGACACAACTTGAAATTCCCATGATCAGCGTGAATGGACATGCTGCCCGAGAAGGATACCACGCTAAGTGCCTACTAGTAAACCTGGAAGGATGTCTTTATCAGATTTATCATTTAACAGAGAACAGGCTCTAAATGGAAAGTAACACAGAAAAGGCACATTTTGATAGCTGAGAAGCAAATCAGCAGATTCCTAACTCCTGTGGCAAGTAGATCCAGAGGACAGCAGATTGAAGAAAACTGCTTAAGATGTCCTTGGTGACCTTTCGATTAGGTCATTCCCCCAGCCTGACAGTTATACTTGGAGGAGACAATCTTTACTTTTTATGTTTTTTTAATTGAAATATAGTTAATTTACAGTGTTGTGTTAGTTTCAAGTATACAGCAAAGTGATTCAGTTATACACGCACATATGCCAGCTCCAGCATTTTCTGAGTCACTTAGGGGTCTTCGCCTGCTTCCCTACCTGCAATGGAATAAAAGTTTCCATCGACAGGGTGGTTGTAAAGAAACATTGGGTTGCCTGTAAAGTGCTAGCAGCAGTGCCATGAACACAATAATTTGTCGTTCTTAGGGTAGTGGGGAGGGACGGTCCTCTGAGAAGAAATGGAGAATAGTTGTTCTGCTTACTCCACAACTTAACCCAGTGATAGTTCTGTCTGCCTCCTTTTGTTTCCATGGTTGTAGCTTTTCTACAGCTCTAAGTAAATTCTTGAAGAAATTTTTATTTGAAAGTTCTGTCATATCATAATCAAAATATTGTCATTCTATTTCCACAGCAGAAAAGAGGACCCCTCTGGAGCCTCAGTTCGGATAGCAACATCAGAGAAAAACACGCTACTAACAGCTTACTGACTAAACTCTCCAATAACATTAGTTTGCAAAGAGAACATTTGAGAAACCTCACAGTAGAGGAAGCGGTGAGGCGGTTTCTAAATTGAAAAAAGCTTCAAGGTCGAGAAATAGACAAATTTTGTCAGACGCCTAAATCTCATAGATGCAGTTCGAAAAGAACAATTCCCAACTCACTGTGGTCCAATTTCCTTTTCACTGACTCCTTTTTGCTTAGCCAACACGTAAAAGGGTACCAACAAGGTGGCAGCACGCACAATAAATCTCTTTAAAAGACTCCTGTACCCCTTGTGTGGGGGGGCGGGGAGGGAGGAACGCCAGAGAAAAAGCCAGAGATCTTCCGGGTACTCGTTCACCTTCCCGCCTAAACACTGAGGGGGCGGGGCCCGAGGCCGGGGAGGGGCCGGTTGTTTCCCTGGGCTCTCCCCACTCCTTTTCCTCCGTGCCCCTCCCACACGCGTTTCACCACGATCCCGACAGGCTCAGCGGCTAGGAGAGTCACGTGAGGGTGGGCGGTGGAGGTGGAGCCTGGTCTCGCCTGTTTCTTCGTCTCTATGGTTTTCAGAGGTGGGCGGCTTTGACGGAGAAGCAGCTGGAGCTCCAGCGTGGACGGGTAAGTCCTGGACTCTGAAGGGTATAAGGAGACAGCCTTTTAGGAAAGACGAAAGGGAAGGGGATGCGAAACAGCTTTAGGGACTTGACCTGCGGGGCCGGCTGTTTCCGGCTGTTTGTCTGCTCTGGGGTCAGGCGACTTCTCTGGTCGAGCGGGATAGCTGTCTCTCCCTGATGTGCTCAGTTTAGGGGTTTGAGAGCAGTCCTTAGTCCTGCCTGCTTCCCTTCCTCAGCTTTCCTTCACCTCACCCAATCCCTTCTCCCTGTCCCAGGAGAACTTCTACTACCGAGTTCCCAACCGCAGGGTTCACTTGAGCGCCGACGTCCCTCTTCTCACGGGTGACCAGGGACACATCCTTGGGATTTGTGGATGTGGTTGGAAGTGGGTGCGGAGTTTACAGTTAGATCTCTGATGGGGGAAGTATTAATCTTTGAAACGAAGAAAGAAGTGGAAAAATCACTGGGACCTGAAGGAACATAACAAAGTGCAGGCTTCTTGGACTGTTCAGTTTTTATCTTTCCCAGTGCCGTAACCAGTTTTCATTCTCTGTCAAGTTTCCTTCTCACCATACTATCCTGGCCCGCAATACGATGCTTTGAGAATGAGCCGGGCGTTATTGACTCAGTGTGACTGTTCGGAAAAGAGTTTAAAACAAACTGTTTTTTAGGTTGCGATTTCTGTTATGTCATGGTTTCTTTATCTTCTCTTTCAGATGCCTAAAAAGTATTGTAGATATTTATAAATATAAGTAGAATAACCATATTATAGTTAAGGGACTAGAGTAAAATACTTTATTTTCCTTGTGGTACCTGGAAAGTCCTATTTTATTTCTGTTTTATAAGTATCAATAGGTGTGTTTATCGGCTTGGGGGCAGTTTCTTGGGTATACCTTTGTTTATGTTAAAGTATTCTTTTGAGTTACATGTGCAAGTGATCTAGCAGTAGAAAGGAGTGAAACAGTTTGGGGTTGATAGCTGTAGGAGAGTTTAGGTTTCATTAAACTGTATGACAAATTAATAAAATGCCAGCATCTTGAGACAGGTGTTGGCCAGTTCGACCACCCGTTATCTTCCTAGCGTTGGGTAAAGTATTGAGCTTGTTAAATATTGCCTTACTCTAAAAAATTTTTAGAACCCACTGCCACTTGTTTGTGAGAAGGTGGCTCTGGCCTCTAGCTGCTCTAAGTGTCCTTACTGAGGATTATAAGACACAAAGTAATGCTAACAAAAAGGAAAGATTTAGGAGTTGGTTGTGTGCCTGGGGAGAAAAGGAAAGAGTGATAGAAACTAATAAGAGCAAGAGAACAAAAGAGTGTATTGCTATCTTCATTTATAATGTATAGAACATTTACTATATTCAGTAAACTTTTTAACATTTCCAAAGGGTGCATTTTGAGAGTGACTTTCCTGTATTTACCAATGGTACGTAATTTCTCCCATAATGCAATATTATGTAAAATAATTATAACTGAAAGATTTAACTGACACTTCAGATTTTATATTATTCAGAATTATAGGACTAAAGTAATTGATAAAGTTATTATACCTAATTTGGCCACTTTCAATCTTTAGTTTTCCCTCTTGAGCAATTTTTGCAATGGCTGCAGCAATTGCTGAATGTTTACCATTTTTTTTCCATAAGGAGTAGAGTTTTTTTTTTTTTACTATTTCCTTTAAAAGAGAGCCAATTTTTAAAAAAAGTTTACTCACAGCTTTTTTCCCCCCACTCAAAATGAAAATAGCTTGATTTCGTGCCAAGGGAAAAAGCTGATTCTTTTTAAGTAGATGTTTACTCACTTTTGTAAATTATGAGAAAATTATTAATGCTTTTAAGACATGAAATATTGATATCTCAGCATATATGAGAACAAAACACAAGGGTAGTATTTTTAAATGTTTTATATTTCCTATTATAAAAGTAATATGTGCTTATTTTTGAAAAATAAAAACATTGTAGAAAGTATGACACAAAGTTGAAATCCTAATTTATCTTTTCCCTGCTACCAGGTAACCACTAGTTCCCCTTGCATTTTTGGGAGTCAGTGTGGAAAAGTAGAGTCTGGAGTCAGACTCCCTGGGAAAAATGGTATGGTAATAGTATTAGGCTTACATCCTACAACCTCAGAAACTCCAGAAGAGAGAAGATTTCCCTTTCTCTATGATAACACCAAATGACTGTGTGGGAGTCTCCTTGGCCTGACTTGGGTCATTGCCCATCTTAGAGGCAATCTCTGTGGCCAGACAGTTGGAATGCTTTGTGTGGCCAGGATTGGATCTTATTCCCACCCTGGAGTGGGGTGGAGGGGGATACATTTTCAAACCACATGAATTAAGGGTAGGTGACATACAGTTCCTAAAGGAAAATTGAGGTGTCATTTCCTGGAGAAGGCAGAAAGATTGCTGGGCAGACAAAAACAGCAGATGTTCACTAAAATAATATTATATATATTTTTAAGAAATTAATTGCTTTCCTTTCCCAGTATAAATTAATTGTATTTTAAAATTTACATGTTGATGTTTCCTTTTTTCATGTGTATTATTTTATTAATTTATAAAACTTGAAATTTAAACTCTTTGCACCTATTTGTATTGTTATTACATGTGTAAGTACTCATGCTCTGGAGTATTCAGATTTTCTAACTTTAAATATATTGTATATTTGGCCAGCTTGTTAAAATTGATTATTGGTAAGTATTTTTTGTACTGTGGGTGAACTTGATTATATAAACTATAGTTTATAAACAGTAAATAAAAGTGTTTTAAATATTTAAGTGTATATTGTAAATATGATTACATGCTGATTCTTTTAATTATTCCGTGTTCAAAAATCTGCATAGAAACTACTTCATTTTGACATTGTGTAAAATATAAAAGATAATAGTCACTAATTGTTGTCACTGGGTGTTAACATTAAAACTACAGTTAACATTAATGTCTGGTTTTATATCTTTATGGATTATTCTGACGGTTCATTATATTTTAAGAGAAAATATGATAGAATCAGCATATTGTTTACTCTTGTTTTCATTTATAAGATGTTAGTAGCTCGATTCAATGGACATTTGAACTTTAATTGCTAACATTGGTGGCTAACAATTGGCTACCAGGCTTTAGTTTAGACAGGCAGGTCTATATTCTAAAACCCAACTCCATCAGTTGATATTGAGCAAGTTACTTAATCTCTTTGAATTTGAGATTATTTCATTTACAAATGGAGATGATAATACCTATCTCAAAGGGTCTTGTAAGGATTAATTAATATATGCCAAGTGCCTAGGATGTAGTAGATTCTCATTAAATGTAATTGTTAATAATAACAATGACAAAAAATAATGTCTAGAAAGTTTATTTTCCCAATTTCAGAATGCTTAGCCCCAGAGAGTTTAAAATATATAGGTGTCCGCAGAATTAGCAAGATTGTTCTTTATTCAGCTTGTCTTGATTTCAGCAGGTTTTAAAATTCTATATTGCATATATAGCAATAAATGAGAAAACTTTGTTTAAACTACATAATTATTAGCAGACTGCCTAAGTTTTTAAAGATTGCTTAAGCTCACACAGCTTGAGATATATAAAAAATACAACCCAGTCAAAAAAATGGGCAGAAGACCTAAATAGACATTTCTCCAAAGAAAACATCCAGATGGCCAATAGGCACATGAAAAGATGCTCAATATCATTAAGTATTAGAGAAATGCAAATCAAAACTAAAATGAGGTATCACCTCACACCAGTCAGAATGTCCATCATCAAAAAATCTACAAATAATAAATGCTGGAGAGGGTGTGTAGAAAAATGAACCCTCCTACACTGTTGGTGGGAGTGTAAACTGGTGCAGCCACTATGGAGAACAGTGTGGAGGTTCCTTAAAAAACTAAAAATAGAGTTACCATATGATCTTGCAACCCACTCCTGGCCATGTATCTGGAAAAGATGAAAACTCTAATTCAAAAAGATACGTGCACCCCAGTGTTCGCAGCAGCACCATTTATAATAGCCAAGACATGGAAACAACCTAAATGTTCATTGACAGATGAATGGGTAAAGAAGATGTGGTACATATATACAATAGAATATTAGCCATAAAAAAGAATGAAATAATGCCATTTGTAGCAACATGGATGGACCTAGAGACTATTATATTAAGTGAAGTAAGTCAGACAGAGAAAGACAAACATATGATATCACTTATATGTAGAATCTGAAAAAATGATACAAATGAACTTATTTACAAAACAGAAGCAGACTCACAGATATAGAAAACAAACTTACGGTTATCAAAGGGGATAGTGGGGCTGGGGCAGGGGAGAGATAAATTAGGCATTTGGAATTAACATATATACACTACAATATATAAAATAGGTAAACAACAAGGACACACTATATAGCACAGGAAACTATACTCAATATCTTGTAATAACCTAAAGTGGAAAAGAATCTGAAAAAGAATATATATATATATAGACACACACACATATATGCGTGTATAACTGAATCACTTTGCTGTATACTTGAAACTAACACAACACTGTAAATTAACTATATTTCAATTAAAAAAACATAAAAAGTAAAGATTGTCTCCTCCAAGTATAACTGTCAGGCTGGGGGAATGTATTGAGTGAATTTTACACAAACTCTGAGCTCAGTAAAGCTCAGTAACTGGAAGATAGCATGTTCCTTCACTATACAAAGGGAGCTAAGCATTGAGCACCTTGAAAGTTCAGATCAGAATTTATGGTGACTTTAGGTAATTGGGGTATAGTTGTTTTACAATGTTGTGTTAGTTTCTACTGTATAGTGAAGTGAAGTAGAGTTCCCTGTGCTATATAACAGGTTCTCATTAGTTATCTATTTTATACATATTAGTTAGTGTATATATGTCAATCCCAATCTCCCAATTCATCCCACCACCCCATCCCCCCCCTTGGTGTCCATACGTTTGTTCTCTACGTCTGTGTCTCTATTTCTGCCTTGCAAACAGGTTCATCTCTACCATTCTTGTAGATTCCACATATATGCGTTAATATACGATATTTGTTTTTCTCTTTCTGACTTACTTCACTCTGTATGATAGTCTCTAGGTCCAACCACATCTCTACAAATGACCCAATTTTGTTCCGTTTTATGGCTGAATAATATTCCATTGTATATATGTACCACATCTTCTTTATCCATTCGTCTGTCGATGGGCATTTGGGTTGCTTCAATGACCTGGCTATTGTAAATAGTGCTGCAGTGAACATTGGGGTGCATGTGTCTTTTTGAGTTATGGTTTTCTCTGGGTATATGCCCAGTAGTGGGATTGCTGGGTCATATGGTAATTCTATTTTTAGTTTTTCAAGGAACCTCCATACTGTTCTCCATAGTGGCTGTATCAATTTACATTCCCACCAACAGTGCAAGAGGGTTCCCTTTTCTCCACACCCTCTCCAGCATTTATTGTTTGTAGATTTTTTTTTAATAAGGTTACTTTTTAAAAATTTTATTTATTTATTTATTTATTTATGGCTGTGTTGTGTCTTCGTTTCTGTGCGAGGGCTTTCTCCAGTTGTGGCAAGCGGGGACCACTCTTCATCGCAGTGCGCGGGCCTCTCACTATCGCGGCCTCTCTTGTTGCGGAGGAGCATGGGCTCCAGACGTGCAGGCTCAGTAATTGTGGCTCACGGGCCCAGCTGCTCCGCGGCGTGTGGGATCTTCCCAGACCAGGGCTCGAACCCGTGTCCCCTGCATTGGCAGGCAGATTTCTCAACCACTGCGCCACCAGGGAAGCCCTGTAGATTTTTTGATGATGGCCATTCTGACAGGTGTGAGGTGATACCTCATTATAGTTTTGATTTGCATTTCTTTACTAATTAGCGATGTTGAGCATCTTTTCATGTGCCTCTTGGCCATCTGTATGTCTTCTTTGGAGAAATGTCTATTTCGGTCTTCCTCCCACTTTTTGATTGGGTTGTTTTAGTGCTTACTCTGTTGAACAGTGCAGATATGAAACATTTCTATCATCCCAACACATTCTATTTGACAGAATTGTGGATTATTATAAATACACTTATATCTACATTTGCTAGTTTCAGATGATAGTTAATTTGTATTTCAATCATGTTCCTTCCTTGTTCAAATCAAACTTACTTTTAGATTTGGAAATTGTATTTTTAAAAATGATCAAGTAGATTCTATTGTAATGTATTTCAAATAAAGAAGCATTGCTAATTTTCTTGGGTCTTTGATCTATGATAACATTTAAATTAAGTTGTTTAAGAATTTGATTTTCAATTTAAGCATTGATATCATCTGACTTTCTATCCTCATAAGTCCTGAGATGGTAATGAAGCATAATGGTTAAGAGCAATGGCCTTGGGATCAGAGAAACCCTCCCCTGCCATCCACTGGCAAATTTCTTAAAAGTGTTGAGCTTTGGTGTCCTTCTCAGTAAAATAGAAATGATAATAATACTTAGCTCAGGGTTATTGAGGATTAAATAAGGTAATGGATATCAAACATTTAGCATAGTATCCCTCACAGAGTAGTGTTCATTAGATGCTAGCATTAAAGAGAATTTGAACAACCAGTTGTTTACAAGGAAAAGAATTTTTTGAAAAGTTGGGGAAATTGGAATATGGACTGGACATTAGATGATACCAGGGAATTATTGTTAAATTTGTTAAGTATAACAGTGACATGTTTATGTAGAAAGAAAGTCCATGTTTTTGGAGAGGCATACTAAACTATATAGCAGTGAAATGATACCATGTCTGAGAGTTGCCTTAAAATAATATACAAAGACAATGAGGAATAAAAGGGACAGAAAAGTTGATCTTCACTTCCATTTCCTGTGAAGAAGGAATAACAGGGACCATATTTACCCTCCCACCTGGAGCTGCTACAAGGGGAGACAAAATATACAAAACAGTTGTTTCCTGGATTTTGGACATTGTGCAGCAAAGGAGAGTGATCCCTGAGAGATGGGAAACAAATGAGGTGAGCTCTGTGATTGTTCTGACTTGCTGCCTGGAGAGCATTTCCCAGCTGCGGAGTAGGGAGGGCGAACCCAGGCAGAGCACAGTGGTCTTCCTGAATTGAGAGAGTCTGGGGACGCCAAGACAGCTGGAGTTTGCTGGGCAGAATGCTAGAGATGAGAGAGCCAGAAGGAGGGAGAACCCTCATGTATTCAGCTGAGAATTGATCAGTGACTACATGTGAGGAAACTACCCGAGGCTAGGAGAAGAACTACCTGAAAAGAGTGAACAAAGGCGGGGATAGTGTTTTTTCCTACCAGCCAGAGTGGAATATATTTTAACAGGTCACCAGGTGGAGTACAGTAGTCCCCCCTTATATGTGGGTGATACATTTGAAGACCCCCAGTGGATGCCTGAAACTGGGGATTACCAAAGCCTGTATATACTAACTGGTGAGTAGCATATAAAGCATGAATATGATGGACAAAGGGACGATTCATATGGGGGGCAGGCGGGACAGGGGACGGGGCACAGAGCAGGACAGTGTGAGATTTCATCAGGCTACTCAGAATAGCACATAGTTTAAAACTTATGAATTGTTTATTTCTGGAATTTTGCATTTAATATTCTTGGATCAAGGTTAACTGTTGGTAACAAGCTACAGAAAGCCAAACCACAGTTAAGGGGGGGACTACTGTACTCAGAAGGGTTTTGCCTGAGTAGTGGGGTAAATTAGCCTTAAACTAAACACTGCTCTGACCCAGCCAAAAAAACTTAAAAGCAAGACCTGAAACAGTCAAACTGTTTCTAAGTAACGTATTCATGTCCTAGAACTAAGCTCAAGAACAGATTCAGGAATACAAAAATATCCAGCACCCAAAAAGGTAAAATTCACAGTGTCTGGCATCCAATCAGAAATTACTAGGCATGCAAAGGAGCAGGAAAACATGACTCATAATGACAAGAAAAACAATGAAAACTGAAACAGAAGGACACAGGTGATAGAATTAGTGGAGAGGGATGGTAAAACAGTTTTTAAAAACTGTATTCCGTATGGTCAGGAAACTAGAAGAAAGAGCGAATGTTTAAATAGAAACATGGAAGATATAAAAAAGACCCAACTGAACCTCCAGAGATGGAAACTACAAGGTCTGAGATGAAAGATACACTTGATGTTATTAATGGCAGATTAGACATGGGAGAAGAAAACTTAAGTCAAGATGTAACTTCCAGTTTACAGGAAATAAAGGGGCTAGAGAAATATTTAAACCATTCTACAAGGAAGCAATTAGATAAATACAGAATTTGAGAAATGCAATATAGATGTCCTGTTCTGTTAAAAAATTAGGGTTGTGCTGTGATTGCACAGTGTGGTGAATATACTTACTATAAGCTTTAAAATGGTTAAAATGGTAAATTTCATGTATATTTTACCACTGTTTTAAAAAAATTACCATTTTAAAAAAACCATTTAAAAGTACACAATTGGCAGGCATAAAGTGTATCTGCATTGTTGTACAATTATCACCACCATTCATTTCTGGAATTTTTTCTTCTTCCCAAACAGAAAACTATACCCATTAAATAATAACTCTCTACTTCCTTCTCCCCTCAGTCTCTGGCATCACCATACTACTTTCTGTTTCTTTGAATTTCACTGCTGTAGGTTTGTCATATATGTGGAATCATATAGTATTTGTCTTTTTGTGATTGGCTTGTTTCACTTAATTTAAGTCTTTAAGGTTCATGCATGTTGTAGGATGTATCAGAATTTCCTTCCTTTTTCTTCAATTTTAAAAATTGTGGTACAATACACATAATATAAAATTTACCATCTTAACCATTTTTTAAGTGTACACTTCAGTGGTATTAAGTACATTCAGATTCTTGTGAAACCATCACTATCATCCATCTCAAGAACTATTTTCATCATGTAGAAGTGAAATGCTGCATCCATTAAATAACTCTTCAATACCCCTCCTTCCAGTCCCTGGCAACCACAATTCTATTTTCTGTCTCTGTGATTTTGACTACTCTAGGTACCTCATATAAGCAGAATCATACAGTGTTTATCTTTTTGTGACTGATTTATTTCACTTAGCGTAATGTCATCAAGATTCATACATGTTGGAGCGTGTGTCAGGATTTCCTTCCTTTTTTTTTTTTTTTTTTTTAAATTTTATAGCTACTTTATTTATTTATTTCTTTATTTTTGGCTGTGCTGGGTCCCCGGTTCGTGCGAGGGCTTTCTCCGGTTACGGCAAGCGGGGGCCACTCTTCATCGCGGTGCAGGGACCGCTCTTCATCGCGGTGCGCGGGCCTCTCACTATCGCGGCCCCCCCCGCTGCGGGGCACAGGCTCCAGACGCGCAGGCTCAGCAGTTGTGGCTCACGGGCCCAGCCGCTCCGCGGCATGTGGGATCCCCCCAGACCAGGGCTCGAACCCGCGTCCCCTGCATTAGCAGGCAGACTCCCAACCACTGCGCCACCAGGGAAGCCCCTTCCTTCCTTTTTATGGCTGAGTAATATTCCATTGTGTTTATAAACCACATTTTGTTTATCCATTCATGTTGATGGACACTTGTGTTGCTTTCACCATTTGGCTACTGTGAATAGTGCTGCTATGAGCACGGGTGTACAAATACCTGTTTAAGTCTCTGCTTTCAGTTCTTTTGGGTATATACCCCAGAGTGGAGTTGCTGGATCATATGGTAATTCTATGTTTAATTTTTTGAGGAATTGCCATACTGTTTTTTGTAGTGGCTGCACCATCTTACATTCCCATTAGCAGTGCACAAGGATTCCACTTTCTTTTTTTGTTTTCTTCCCTAAGGATTCGACTTTCATATAATGAATAAACAAACAAACATATAATAGCCATTCTACTGGGTGTGGATAAATTTTATGTATAGCTAATAAAATAAGATTAGGGTGGTCAGGGGAGAAAAAGGTTGTATATGAAGGAACTATTCTAGATTAGAGAGATTAGAGAAACAAAACCAAAGATAATACATGATTTTTGGGTGGATCCTAGCTTGAAAAATCAGCTATATATTTTGTGGAAGTTTGAATACGTACTACTATTAGAAGATATTAGGAAATTGCAATTAATTTGAATAAGTGTGATAATGGTATTGTAGTTATGTAGGAAAATATTATTGAAATATTTAAAGTGGTTTAATGTCTGTAACTTTGAAGTTGTCAGCCTTAAAAATAGCCTGATAGACATAGATAGATGAAGCAAATAGGTGAAATGTTAATTGTTCAATCTAGGTAATGTACATGTGGTGTTCATAATAGTATTCTTTGAAATTTTCTGAGTGTTTGAAAGTTTTTAAATGAACTATAAAGGTTTGATGTTAATATTTCTTTTTTAAAATATTTATTTATTTATTTATTTTGGGCTGAGTTGGGTCTTTGTTGCTGTGCGCAGGCTTTCTCTAGTTGCGGCGATGGGGGCTACTCTTCGTTTCGGTGCGTGGGCTTCTCATTGCAGTGGCTTCTCTTGTCGCGGAACATAGGCTCTAGGTGTGCAGGCGTCAGTAGTTGTGGCTCGTGTGCTCAGTAGTTGTGACTCACAGGCTCTAGAGTGCAGGCTTAGTAGTTGTGGCACACGGGCTTAGTTGCTCCACGGCATGTGGGATCCTCCCGGACCAGGGCTCGAACCCATGTCCCGTGCATTGGCAGGTGGATTCTTAACCACTGCACCACCAGGGAAGCCCTGTTAATATCTCTCTTTAATGGAAAAGAAGTCTTTTTTTTTTGGCTTTGGGTCTTCGTTGCTGTGCGTGGGCTTTCTCTAGTTGCAACGAGTGGGGGCTACTCTTCGTTGCAGTGCGCGGGCTTCTCATTTCGGTGGCTTCTCTTGTTGCGGAGCACAGGCTCTAGGCGCACAGGCTTCAGTAGTTGCAGCATGCAGGCTCAGTAGTTGTGACAGGCGGGCACTAGGGTGCACGGGCTCCAGTAGTTGTGGCACGTGGGCTCTAGAGTGCAGGCTCAGTAGTTGTGGCACATGGGCTTAGTTGCTCCGCAGCATGTGGATCTTTCTGGGCCTGGGATCGATTTTGTGTCACCTGCATTGGCAGGCAGATTCTTAACCACTGCGCCACCAGGGATGTCCCAAAAGAAGCCATTTAAAAAAAATGAATTTATTTTATTTATTTATTTTTGGCTGCATTGGGTCTTTGTTGCTGCACGCAGGTTTTCTTTAGTTGCAGCGAGCAGGAGCTACTCCTCATTGCTGTGCACGGGCTTCTCATTGCAGTGGCCCTTGTTGTTGCAGAGCACGGGCTCCGGTAGTTGTGGTGGGCAGGCTCAGTAGTTGTGGCACGTGGACTCAGTAGTTGTGGCACACGGGCCTAGCTGCTCTGCAGCATGTGGGATCTTCCCAGACCAGGGCTCGAACCCGTGTCCCCTGCATTGGCAGGCAGACTCTCAACCACTGCGCCACCAGGGAAGCCCAAGAAGCCATTTTTAATTTGCTTTTACTTTTATAAATAATTTAATCCTTAACACTTAGTTTCTCAATCCTTTTTTTTTTTCATTAGTTTCTCTTTATAATTGATTTTGTGGGTTTTGTCTTCCAGATACTCCATTTTTACTCTTTTTTTTTTTTTTTAACTAAGTATATAATTAGTGTCCTTTTTAGGAAGTGATTTTTGTGTTCATCCTGACCAATGGAGTATGCATTCTTCATATATATCCTAGCTTTTGAAGGAGCAATTCAATTGTCAAAGCTTTAGATTACTCCCATTACTTATTTAACCCAGAGGTTTTAATTTCATGCTTTATAGGAAAATGGCTCTCAACTCATTGATAATTTCTTTCCTGACTGCATATTTTCTTAAGCTCAGGTTAAGTCTCTGTTCAACTTCTAGGTACTATATGTACTGTATTAAGATTCACATAGTGTCATTTTTTGGTTAAGAGGGTAGAGGGCAGAATATTGTTATTGTGGGAAACCTAGGGTTCTACTACTATAAGAAGCATTCTAACCTATGAGTCTCAGTGGTGGTTACTGTTTTTTTTTTTTTTTTTTAATTTATTTATTTATTTATTTATTTTTGGCTGCGTTGGGTCTTCGTTGCTGCACACGGGCTTTCTCTATTTGCGGTGAGTGGGGGCTACTCTTCGTTGTGGTGCGCGGGCTTCTCATTGTTGTGGCTTCTCTTGTTGCGGAGCACGGGCTCTAGGCGCGCAGGCTTCAGTAGTTGTGGCACGTGGGCTCAGTAGTTGTGGCTCGCGGGCTCTAGAGCTCAGGCTCAGTAGTTGTGGCACACGGGCTTAGTTGCTCTGCGGCATGTGGGATCTTCCCAGGCCAGGGCTTGAACCTGTGTCCCTTGCATTGGCAGGGAGATTCTTAACCACTGCGCCACCAGGGAAGCCCGGTGGTTACTGTTTTTTAACTTGTTTGATAGTTAATTTTCCCAATATGAAGCATTTCCAGCTTAATTTCTATAGTATAAGTATGATGAGAAGAGAATTAGACAAGTAGTTATGGGAGTTACTAGACCTAGTTTCTGTTTCCAACTTTGCTGCTAAATAGCTTTATGATTTTAATGACATTTCTTGAAGAATCATCCTCTCTGGCCTGTTTCCTTTTGTATTGAAAATTTGAAAATTTCTAAGGTCTCTTTTAGCTCTAATATTCTGGTATATTGTTCCTTTTTCTTTCTTCATATTTTATCTCTGTGTTTGCAAAAGTATTGTGGCAGACTGTGTACTGAATCCTCTTGTCAAAAATGTGTGGGTTTCTTTTCTTTTTAAATAACAACAAAAAACCTTTCTCTTTTTAACCTATTCACTTCCCTACTTTTTGTGGCAACAGGAGCAACTTCTTTGTACTGAAAAATATGTTTATTATAATTCTTCCTTTTGTATAATAAAATAGAAATGTGAAGTAAAGTAGTATGTCATATTGTGCTCGATAGTCTTCATTTGCTCCCTCTATATTCACTCTTTTTTTGTTTTTGGCTGTGCTGCAGCACGTGGGGATCTTAGTTCCCTGACCAGGGATTGAACCCATTCCCCCTGCAGTGGAAGCGTGTAGTCTTAATCACTGGACCGCCAGGGAAGTCCCTATATTCACTCTTTACCCTTCTCCATCCTGCTTGTGCTCCAAGAAGCTGACCTTTATGGACTACATGCTACAAGCTCCATTCGGTCTGGTATCCAGTAGGGTTTGGCCAGTGGCAGAGGATGGGAGACGAGTGAGGTCTGGGTATATAGTTTCTTGGTTCCCTCTTTGTAGGTTGGTAATTATGGTTGACCCTTGAGCAAGGTGGAGGTTAGGGGCCCTGACACCCCCCCCCCGCCCCCGCCGAGCAGTCAAAAATCCACATATAGCTTTTGACTCCCCCCAAACTTAACTACTAATAGCCTACTGTTGACCCATGTTGGAAAGCAGAGATATTGAATAATATTTTCTGAACTGAGAAGGAACTTTGAGACCAAAAAACAAAGCAGGCCACTCCATAAAGTGCATTTATGAAGTTTGTTGTGGGTAACTTACATACAGGCAGGATAGGGTGGATGATGATCTGGAGGCGTTTGCAGCTGCACTACACGCTGCCATAAGGGGTACAGGGGAATTTAAAGGACCCAAAACTAAAAATAGAATCTGACTACTATGTTGTAGTGTGTATCAGAATTTCATTTCATTTTAAGGCCAAATAATCAATTGTATGTACACAGAATTTTTTTTTTATCTGTTTTTCTGTTGTTGGACTTCTGGGCTATTTCCACCTTTTGGCTATTGTGAATAATGTTGCTATGAACACTGGTATACAAGTATCTGTTTGAATCTCTGCATTTATTTATTTATTTGGCTGTGTTGGGTCTTCGTTGCGGCATGCAGGATCTTTTCATTGCGGCATGCGAGCTCTTCATTGTGGCGCGCACAGGCTTCTCTCTAGTTGTGGTGTATGGGCCTCAGAGCTCACGGGCTCAGTACTTGCTGCATGCAGGCTCTCTAGTTGTGGTGTGCAGGCTCTAGAGTTAGCTGGCTCAGTAGTTGCAGTGCATGGGTTTAGTTGCCCTGCAGCATGTGGGATCTTAGTTCCCTGACCAGGGATCGAACCTGGTCATCTGCATTGGAAGGCAGATTCTTAAGCACTGGACCACCAGGAAGTCCCTGAATCTCTGCTTTTAATTCTTGTGGATATATACTTAAGGTTGGAATTGCTGGATCACATGGTAATTCTATGTTTAACTGTTTTCCATAGCGGCTGCACTGTTTTACATTCCTACCAGACGTGTACAAGGGTCCAATTTCTTCACATTTTCTCCAGCACTTGTTGTTTTCTGTTTCTTTTTTGTTTGCTTTTGTTTTTTTGATAATAGCCATCCTCATGGGTGTAAAGTGGTATCTAATTGTGTTTTTGATTTGCATTTCCCTAATGACTAATAATGTTGAGCATCTTTTCATGTACTTATTGACCATTTGTATATCTTCCTTGGAGACATGGCTGTTCAAATCCTTTGCCCATTTTTGAATAGGGTTGTGTGTTTTTTTCTTGTTGGAGTAGATAGTTTTGAGTCAAAATGCAAGGTTTCTTAGAAATGGCAAAGTGATTCCATGGATTTGAAATGGTATTTAGATTAGAAAAAGAAACAAAAATGTCCATTTCCTTGATTAGATAGCAAGGATAGATTATAGATAAGTTTATGATTGGAGTCTTACTCTGTGTTTTAATTAAATGTTTGCATTAAAAGGAAAATATTTAGGCGTTATATGTTTATGTAACATTTTAGTGAAATTTATGTTACACTATACAGTTTTTATTTGATTTATCACCGTTAGCAGCATTCTCTTATATTGCCTTCCAAACAAACATTTATTCATAGTTTGCTACTGTGCTCAGCTTTTTACAAACATTTTCTCATTTAATCCTCCTCATAGTTCTTTGCAGTAAGTATCCCTGTTCTATGGAAGCACAAAGTTGCCACAGTCAGAAACACAGGTCTGGCTGACTTCAAAATTAATGGCCGGTAAGAGGTCAAGTTAACTAGATTACCTTGAGTAAGACACTTAACTTTCTGGGCCTCAGTTTATTAAACAAAGCAGAACAAAACAAAATATACAACAATACAAACTTATCTACATGTTTAGTAGAACTTTAATTTGTGATGTTCTAATTTTGCTTTAATTAAATCCTAAGGTTTAAAACATCTTCAAGTAAATAAGCGAAAGTCTTAAACAAAAAAAAAAAAGTACCTGGGTAAATAGAGATTGGAGTAAAGGTAAAAAAGGCAGGAAAACATCCTGTGAAATATCTAATATTGCTGTCAGCCTAGCAGGTTTGTTTCTAGAGAGAACGTAAATATAGACAGATTGTTATAAAAGAGTATCAATAAAGGTGTCTGTTGTTGTGAACACTAAAAAATTCCGCTGAAATTGTTATTTATGTAGAAAGAGACTTCCTTTGGCAGAAATGTATACTATTCTTACAGATTCTTTGCTGTTGAATGAGACTCTGAGAAACATGTCATGGCCTCACAGTTGAGTTCTGACATGGAATTGTTATTACATTTTAATACAGGTACCTCGTTTTCCATTTCTGGAAACTGAGTATAGTGCAAATGAGAGTATTCGTTGGAGCATTTTAAAATATAAAGTTCTCTGCAAACGTAAGGTGACATTCTTATTAAATATTGATTCCTTCATTTTATGTTCACATATTTCTATATCACAGTAGGATTTAGAGCTTTTAATTTAATAGGGAAGCGCATAAAGTATTCTTTGTTCTATGGTACATATAATACATTATTGTTGATCAAAATTTTATGTTTCCCTTATTTTTAAAAAATGTGCTCTTCTTGGGGTTAGTCTCAGCTTTTTGTAAAGTTAGGTTTAGTCAACCACTGCTTTTGCTATACATTCCCATGTTATAGCTTTATGAGCAAAGCAAACAGACTTAGCAATGAATGAATTAGACGGTTAGCAAATTACAAATGAGGATATGGTTGTAGGTTTGCATAGGCCATTTAGGTTTGTTCTCTTGTATGGTTAGATTAACTCAGCCTAATATCAGCTTTTGAATGGTTGGGTATTGTTAAAAAAGCATTTCATATTGTATATATCACATATAGATATGGCATATAGGACATAAAGAAGACTACATGAAACAGATATGTACACTTTAAAGAATAATTTTAAAAAGTGAGCCATATCAGGCCAAAAAGAACATTTACATCACCCCAGAAGTCCCAGATGTGCCCTTCTTTGATCACACAGCTTGTTGTGTGTTGGTTTGTTATGATTTCATACCTACTTGTTTATGGCTTAAGTGAAGTTGTTTTGATCTAAGGGTGAATTTGTTTACATTGGGGAGGCTGTGTCAAGATGATATCATCAAAGTTGTTGTGCTACTAAGTGCTTGTTGATGTGAACATATGGAGGAGTGACTATGTTGTAATGAACATTTAAACTTTAAATACCAAGAACTTGTGAGGACTTACTGAGAGTGTTCAATCTGGGCAAGGCTACTCTTTGCTGATCTAAAATAACTCTCCAAAGACCTGCTGTGGCAAGGTTACTCTTTGCCAGCAGTGATGAAAACAGTGCAGCGGTCCTGTGAAGGAGATCATCTTGTCAGCCAGCACTGGTGCCTTCATTCCACTAGCATCCAGCTCTAGCAACAAGGGACTTCAGTTTGCACTGGCAGCTCTTGGTTGGCTAAGCTGACTGTTCAGAAAACCAACTTATAGAAAGGTACACCTCAACTAAATTTGGGCTTTATTTCTTTCATCTCCTCTTTGCCTGGAACAATAGTGTAATCATTTGAATCAGCCACCCAAAGCAATCTACCATTGCTTTAGAGTATATTTCTGTATTGGCTTATTAAGAGACATTATCCTGTATGCTATTGGCTTGTGACATATTATTATATAATTCCCGCAATGAACCTGTGTTAAATAAGTTATTGGCAAAGACAATCTCAGTCTCTGAGCATAATTTGATAAAACAATTTATCTCTTCAGGAGATAAATTGTCTTCCAGAATTTTGGTGATAATCATGGTTATGTGTATCACTAAACACTTAGTTTTGTCTGTTTTTGAACTTTATATAGATGAAACCTAACCATGTATATTCTTTTATGATATGCTTCTCCACTGAACATTATATTTATGAGACTTACGGTGTGTTATTTGTAAAGCATTTGGTGGGGGGGATGTAAATTTTCCAAAATTAATTTAGTAATTCTTTTTTTAAAAAAAATATTTTATTTTGAAGTGAAATGTGTAAAAAAATAAAGGTACTCATTAATGACTATAACGTGGATCCCTGTTTATTCATTATCCACATTAGGAATTAGGACATGTTTATCCATTTAACTGTTGATAGACATTTGGGTTGTTGCTAGTTTTGGTTATTAGAAGCAGTGTTGCAATGAACATTCCTGTTCATATCTCAGAATATGTTTGAATTTTTCTACAGTAAAATTGCAGGGTTAAAGGTATTCATGTCTTCAATTTATCAAGATAATGTAAAACTTTTCTAAAGTGATCAAGTCAATTTACACCTCCAACATCAAGTGTGAGAGTTCCCCTTGCTCCAGATCTTTGCCAATATGTGGTGTTGTTGGACTTTTAATTTTACCAGTGTGTAAGGCAACCCTGTCACCTCAGAGCACTGGTGAAAATCCATTAACTCTAGAGAAGAAGAAAAGAAAAAGAAATCCTCAACCCCTGGGGGAGGGGCAGGAAACTGTCAGAAGCTGAGATCTTCAGAAGTCTACATCTGAGGAGAGACAGGGCCACTGAGAAAGCTCCATGCACAAGACCCAGTGACACAAGGTCACTGTTGAAAATTGTGGCTATCCCAGGACAACAGAGAACCCATTGCTACCAGTCTAGCATGCACCAAATAACAAGTACTCAGAGGAAAAATGACATATTACACACAAAGGAACAAAGGTAAGAGTTACAGCAAACTTTTCAGAAACAATGAAAGCCAATTTCTGTTGCTCTTCCTTCATTCCCGAATTTCCAAGTTTCCCTCCAGTATTTTTTTTTTCCATCTGAAGAACTTTATATAGTTTTTTGGAGTGGGTCTGTGAGCAAATAATTCTCCTAGAATATCATGTTTTGACACTACAGATCTTACTTAAATCCTGTAAAGAATGTTGGTTTTTTTTCTTTAGCAGGCAGTTGGTCTAATTAGGTTCAGGCTGCAAATTCCAACCCACCTTTTATGGGTTGTAGTTCCAATGTCAGTTCAGTTTTCATAGCCTTTGCAGTACTATCCATATTTGTCCCTTTTGTGCCCCACACAGTGGCCAGTCTTGAACCTTGGTGGTGGTCTACCCCATATTTTAGTTCATAGATCCTTTGCTATACTGCTTAGGGTAAGATCTACGTGTGTACCTTGGAGGTGAGCTCAGGAGATCATATTGAACCTTATGGTTTCACTTTATTGAGCTCCCCTTCTTTGTGATATCCCCAACACTTACTTGCTCTCAAGGACCCCGCTTCTCATGATTCAAACCTGAAATTTTCCTTTCCCTACCCTGTCATATAATTCAACTACATCAGCCTCCTGGGTCTAGTGAACAGAGGATAGAAAAATAGAAGAGCTGCCCCAGTGCTCTTGGAGCACAGTTCCTCTGGTTAGAAAAGAATTCTTCCCTTCTTCTGATTTTAGATGACTTCCCAGCTGCTGGTTCCTCTGTAGGAGTGCTTTGTTGCTGGGATGGGAGAAAACAAAAAAAGACACACAACAAACACACACACACACGCAAATCCAGGGAATTTCTCCCACTCTCTCTTACTCATCTAAGTCCCTTTTCCCACTCATCAAACCAGAAATAAATGGCTCTTCTTGGAGATCTTTCTGTCTGCATCCAGTGCACATGTTTGGTGTCAGGCTAAGTTTGAATTCTGGCATGGAGAGACCGGAGGAAAAAATTTGGAAGCTCACTTCCATTTCAGTGCTACCTTGAGATCTATTTCCTTTTCCATTCTGCCCGCTGACATTTACTTTTCAGAGTCCTCAGATAGATATTCCATCCAGGGCTTTCAGTTGCGTTCAGTGGGACAGACAGGAAGGAGTGTGCTCATTTCATCTTACCTGGAGCCAGAACCTCTATAATCTCTTTTTAAATAATTTTTGTTATGAAAATTTGAAACATATGAAATTATGAAAAATGTCTTAATATACAATACAAAACTCTCATGTACCCATTATCCAGCTTCATTATTTATCAACATTTGGCCAGTCCTTCATCTGTAACTTCCCACTCCCACTGTCACTTGACTTTTAAATGTGAAACTCTGATGTCATTTCATTTCATGTGGTTAATTTCTATAATTTTTGTGTATATTTGAAAGGAATGTGTAATATACAGCTGTTCAGTGTTCTATTATATATGTGTCCATTACATTAAGTTGTTGATCATGGTGATAAAAATATATCCTTTCTGGTTTTTAAAATATTCTTTCTGATGCATATTTTCTTATCCTGCACAATCCTTTTTGAAGTTCTGTAAGGTAATAATGTGTAGTTGTGTTATTCAAGTCTAATATATTGTGTTCCAGGGCGTTGAAATTTTTTTTTTTTTTTGTGGCCTTGAATTTTTTGTTTAAAGTAATTATTTTAAGCTCTTCTGGAAATTAACAATTAAGAACTTTAGGACTACATATGATAAAGATATTATTCCCATGATGTATTGTTATCATGCCAGTACATTACATATTTGAGTTCCAGCTTGAAAATCTTATAGGATTGAGAAGTGCATTTTTAGTTTTGACAATAGCCATTCTAATGGGTGTGAAGTGGTATATCACTGTGTTTTTGATTTGCATTTCCCTGATGGCTAATGATGTTGAGCATCTTTTCATGTACTTATTGGCCATTTGTCTTCTTTGGAGAAATGTCTATTCAAGTCCTTTGCCCATTTTTAAATTGGATTATTTGTTTTTTGTTGTTCAGATGTAGGAGTTCTTTATATAGTCTGGATATTAATCCTTGCTAGATATATGTTTGCAAATATTTTCTCCCCTTCTATGGGTTGTGTTTTCATTCTCTTGATACTATAATTTCACGCACAAAAGTTTTTATTTTGATGAAGTCAGTTTATTCTTTCTTTTGTTACCTGTGCTTTTGGTGTTCAGACCAAGAAGCCATTGCCAAATTATGTGTTATAAAGATTTTCCCCTATGTTTTCTTCTAATAGTTTTATAGTTTTAGCTCTTATGCTTACGTCTATGGTCAATTTTGAGTTAATTTTTTGCATAGGGTGTAAGCTAAGGGTCCAGCTTCATTCTTTCGCATGTGGACATGCAGTTTTCTCCACACCATTTGTTGAAAAGAGGTCTTCTCTTTGTTGAACGGTCTTGACACCCTTGCTGAAAATCAGTTGACCATATATGTTAAGATTTACTTCTGAGCTCTCTATATTTTATGTCATTGGTATATGTCTGTCTTTATGTCATACCACACTGCTTTGATTGCTGTAGCTTTGTAGTAAGTTTTGAAATCAGGAAGTGAGAGTCCTCCACTTTTGTTCATCTTTTTTTCCAGATTGTTTAGGCTTTTTGTGGTCCCTTGAGATTCCACATGAATTTTTTAAAAGAGTTTACTTTTTTTAAGAGCTATTTTATGTTTACAGCAAAATTGAGGAGAAGGTAGAGATTTCCCATATACCTTCTGCCCTTATGCATGGTTTTCATGTAGTTATTTTCCCCTTCTTGTTCTGCATTTCTTTTGGAGAAATATTGGGAGATAGGAATGAGGTGTCTGCTAATGTCTTCAGCTACCCCTCTTTGTTGTCTTGAAATCATATACATCATAGCAAACCTTAACCTAACACTTTATACTTTGATTTGATGATAAAGATTAAGTTTTGTATTCTGTGAGAGTTGACATTTAGAAAATTCCAATTGAATAATCAAATATTGGTTAACAGCATATTGCTGGATTATCCTATAATAAGAATTGTTTAAACAGAAACATTTTAAATGAAATTTTATGTTATATACTAAGATTTTGTGACTGCTGGTGTTGCCAAAAATATGGCAAAGTGACCATAAAATTTTTAAGGCTTAGATAGGGTTTGAAATTGAAATGTATCTTAATTTTGGATAAACCAAAGATGTTTAGGCGAGGTGGAGAGTAAAAAATGGTTTTCCACAGTGCTTCCTCTAGACTACTCTTCTTCCTCTTCACTTGTACACACCCTGACCTTTGCCTTGTACAGTTAGTACTTTCTTGGCACTATTTTCTTTTGGAGCAGTGCTTAAACTGTCCTTATTGGTAGCTGATTTTTTTTTTCACCCTGTAGTTTTCTAATGGTTCTTAAGTACATTAAAAGTATTTATTAACCATTAAAACTCCATGGCTACCTAATTTCCAAAAGTTGAATCGAAAGTTGGAGATGTAGTTTTATGGAAATTTTAAATATTGAAAGAAGCTTACTCATCTCAACACATTAGCACATCCTAGTGGTTTTAGAAAATGTATATTGGTTATTATTTGTGTAGTTTCCTGGATGGTTTGTTTGCTTTTGTTTTAAATAGACTTTCTTTGGTTGATTTGTTCTTCTGTGCAGTTGTTCAATGAAGGGAAATTGCTACTCTTCCATTCTTCCCTTGTCAGACAAGAGTTTCAGGTTTTATTATTGCAATAAAAAGGCTCTATGGAGATGGCTTCACAGGTGAATTCTATCAAACATTTAGAGAAGAGCTAACACCTATCCTTCTCGAACTCTTCCAAAATATAGCAGAGGGTGGAACACTCCCAAACTCATTCTACAAGGCCACCACCATCACCCTGATACAAAAACCAAAGATGTCAGAAAAAAAGAAAACTACAGGGCAATATTACTGATGAATGTAGATGCAAAAATCCTCAACAAAATAGTAGCAAACAGAATCCAACAGCATATTAAAGGTATCATACACCATGATCAAGTGGGGTTTATCCCAGGAATGCAAGGATTCTTCAATATACGCAAATCGATCAATGTGATACACCATATTAACAAACTGAAGGAGAAAAACCATATGATCATCTCAATAGATGCAGAAAAAGCTTTCGACAGAATTCAACACCCATTTATGATAAAAACCCTCCAGAAAGTAGACATAGAGAAAACTTACCTCAACATAATAAAGGCTGTATATGACAAACCCATAGCCAGTATTGTTCTCAATGGTGAAAAACTGAAACCATTTCTACTAAGATCAGGAAAAAGACAAGATTGCCCACTGCCACCATTATTATTCAACATAGTTTTGGGAGTTTTAGCCACAGCAATCAGAGAAGAGAAAAAAAAGGAATCCAAATCAGAAAAGAAGAAGTAAATCTGTCACTGTTTGTAGATGACATGATACTATACATAGAGGATCCTAAAGATGCTACCAGAAAACTACTAGAGCTAATCAATGAATTTGGTAAAATAGCAGGATACAAAATTAATGCATAGAAGTTTCTTGCATTCCTATACACTAATGATGAAAAATCTGAAAGACAAATTAAGGAAACACTCCCATATACCACTGCAACAAAAAGAAAAAAATACCTAGGAATAAACCTACCTAAGGAGACAAAAGACCTGTATGCAGAAAACTATAAGACACTGATGAAAGAAATTAAAGATGATACAAACAGATGGAGAGATACATCATGTTCTTGGATTGGAAGAATCAACATTGTGAAAATGACTATACTACCCAAAGCAACCTACAGATTCAGTGCAGTCCCTATCAAGCTACCAATGACATTCTTCATAGAACTAGAACAAATAATTTTACAATTGTATGGAAACACAAAAGACCCCGAATAGCCAGGGCAATCTTGAGAAAGAAAAACGGAGCTGGAGGATTCAGGCTCCCTGACTTCAGACTATACTACAAAGCTACAGTAATCAAGACAGTATGGTACTGGCACAGAAACAGAAATATAGATCAACGGAACAGGATAGAAAGCCCAGAGATAAACCCATGCACATATGGTCACCTTATCTTTGACAAAGGAGGCAAGAATATATAGTGGAGAAAAGACAGCCTCTTCAATAAGTGGTGCTGGGAAAACTGGACACTACATGTAAAAGAATGAAATTAGGACACTTCCTAACACCGTACACGAAAATAAACTCAAAATGGATTAAAGACCTAAATGTAAGGCCAGACACTATAAACCTCTTAGAGGAAAACATAGGCAGAACACTCTTTGACATACATCACAGCAAGATCTTTTTTGACCAACCTCCTAGAGTAATGGAAATAAAATAAAAAATAAACAAATGGGACCTAAGGAAACTTAAAAGCTTTTGCAGAGCAAAGGAAACCATAAAGAAGACGAAAAGACAGTCCTCAAAATGGGAGAAAATATTTGCAAACGAAGCAACTGACAAAGGATTAATCTCCAAAATATACAAGCAGCTCATGTTGCTGAATATCAAAAAAACAAACAACCCAATCCAAAAATGGGCAGAAGACCTAAATAGACATTTCTCCAAAGAAGATATACAGATTGCCAACAAATACATGAAAGGATGCTAACATCACTAATCATTAGAGAAATGCAAATCAAAACCACAATGAGGTATCACCTCACACCAGTCAGAATGGCCATCATCAGAAAATCTGCAAACAATAAATGCTGGAGAGGGTGTGGAGAAAAGGGTACCCTCTTGCACTGTTGGTGGGAATGTAAACTGATACAGCCACTATGGAGAACAGTATGGAGGTTCCTTAAAAAACTGAAAATAGAACTACCATATGACCCAGCAATCCCAGTACTGGGCATATACCCTGAGAAAACCACAATTCAAAAAGAGACATGTACCACAATGTTCATTGCAGCACTATTTACAATAGCCAGGAGATGGAAGCAACCTAAATGTCTATCAACAGATGAATGGATAAAGAAGATGTGGCACATATATACAGTGGAATATTACTCGGCCATAAAAAGAAATGAAATTGAGTTATTTGTAGTGAAGTGGATGGACCTAGAGTCTAGCATACAGAGTGAAGTAAGGCAGAAATAGAAAAACAAATACTGTATGCTAACACATACAAATGGAACCTAGAAAAAAAAAGTGGTTCTGATGAACCTAGGGGCAGGACAGGAATAAAGACGCAGATGTAGAGAATGGCCTTGAGGACACGGGGAAGTGGAAGGGTTAGCTGGGATGAAGTAAAAGAGTAGCATTGACATATGTACACTACCAAATGTAAAATAGCTAGTGGGAAGCAGCTGCAGAGCACAGGGAGATCAGCTCGGTGCTTTGTGACCACATAGAGAGGTGGGATAGGGAGGGTGGGAGGGAGGGGATATATGTATACATATAACTGATTCACTTTGTTATACAGCAGAAACACAACATTGTAAAGTAATTATACTCCAATGAAGATGTTTAAAAAAAAAAAGGCTCTATGATATGTGTGTGCATCCAGGTGTGTATGTATTTTGAAAAAGTGAACTTCGGAGGTTCTTAGCTGGATGAAGGAATGTTTTACAGAGTTTCAGAAAGTTGAGTACTATGGGATATTGACCTGCTTTTCCATAGCATCTTCATTTAGCAAGAATATGTACAAAAGTTCTGTGTCAAACCTAACATTTCTGAGATGATTTTTGTGCCTACAGTTACTGTGTTTTGTTTTTTTTTTTTAACTGTTAGAGACTTCTGTGACTTAAATTAACTTTACATTCCCCAGATCATTAAAATAGCTCTTTCTCTGCTGTTGAAAAATACTCACTTCTCAGAACAGAGTGAGCTGAAGTGTGAGCTTTCCTTATTTATACTGTCAGTAATGTCACTTTGAGATATGAAAATGCATCTTTTCTAGACGTGAACATTAATCTTTACTGTATTTTGGCAGTCATCCTGGTGTCTTCATTGCAGAACTTTCAGTCTGATTCATTTCATCTAAAAGAAATGTATAGAGATGTTTTAAAAATTATTTGGCATAATTGAAATCTAATATATTATTGCATTTTTAGAAGTGTCATTGTTGTGCAGTAAAGATTATATTTCTGGTACCTTATCCCATTCCTCAGGTAAAATAACAAAGGCTTCTAAGATAATACATTCAAAGTCTTGTAAAGAATGCTTAACTTTTTCCTACCCTAAGTAAATCTTCCTTGGATCCTTTCTTACGCCTTTTCCACTTACCCACCTAATGTAATTTTTCCTTTCTTTGACTCTATGTTACTGTGTTCTTATAGCTCTTACCTTTTTTCCTGCGTTGCATTATGGTTATTTGAATAGTTGTTTTATGTCCACTACCAAATTATAAGGTGTTCTTGGGCACATTATGTCTTGCTCATCTTTGTGCCTCTTGCAGTACCCTCACAGTACCTTGCTCAATAAATAGCTAATGACTTAAATGAAATAATGACAATTGGACATTTTGGATTATATGAAATTTTCTTAAGCCAGTGAGGCTAATGTAGGATGTTATGTCATTAATAACCATTCAGGATGACTTTCTTCCAAAAAGTACAAAACACCTTTACATTTTGTTTTTCTGAAATGAACTCTTAAAGCCAGAAAGGATTTAGGAATAACCACCTGTGCTGTGCATCTCCCTGCATTATTAGAGAAGATAAGGCTTTTACTGATCACATAGCAGGATGGTAGTAGAGGTAGAAAGAGGCCCTAAGTTTTCTGTATGAACTCTAGTGTAATTGAACATTAATATCTGTTATTACTGTTAGTAATAACTTCAGATTTATTAACTGGCACCTAGGATACTAAGAAGCCTAAAATATACTTCATATCTTTAGATTTGCAGTCTCTTTGGCAAGTTGGCAGGTATACATGAAAATGATTTAATAAACAAGGTACCATAATAATGGTACAGAATGTTAATTCTACAGGAATTCAGAGGAAGAAATCAAGAGTGGTAATTATTTTACATAGCTTTTATGGACGATGTGGGATTTCATTTGCATCTAAAGAGGGCCTTGGGCTTCCCTGGTGGCGCTGTGGTTGGGAATCTGCCTGCCAATGCAGGGGACACGGATTCGAGCCCTGGTCCGGGAAGATCCCACCTGCCGTGGAGCAACTAAGCCCATGCGCCGCAACTACTGAGCCCGCCTGCCACAACTACTGGACCTTGCGCACCTAGAGCCTGTGCTCCACGACAAAGAAGCCACCGCAGTGAGAAGCTTGCGCACCACAGCGAAAGAGTGACCCCGCTCACTGCAACTAGAGAAAGCCCGTGCGCAGCAACGAAGACCCAACGCAGCCAAAAATAAATAAATTAATAAATTAATTTAAAAAATAAAAAAATAAAGAGGGGCTGGTCAGAGGAGTAATACAGAAATAGTTTGTCATGTTAAGACATTTAGAAACAATAATAAAACCAAGCCAGAAACTTGACTATCCTCACTTCCAGTCCAATAGCCTATTATATAGTCAATATTTTTATAATTATTAGGCATTATTCAAAATATTATATTTCTATTTAAATCTGTCTAATGCCCAAAGTATTGTATTAGGCTTTGTGTATTGTATTAGTTACAGTTCTCATGTTTGTGCTTTCATGAAGACGTATAAGCCCAGTTTGTTGAGCTCTGGGGGTATATAAACTATGAATATGAAATCAATTATGAAAATATTAATTACAAAAATCCTTATAGTTTGCCCAAGGAACAACTTGACTGACTAATCTGAAGCTACTTAATTCTGCTCTCAGAAGTCCATAAATCTTAAATATAGCAATAGGAGATGCTCATTTTTTCTCTGTTATTTATTCTCCTGTGTTAATTGCAACTATTGCTTTCATAGATTGCATGGACTTTGGGGATAACACACACCCTTTGCAGAGAAGAAGTATTACACATATCAGTGAAATAAATTCACTTGTTGATGTTTGCACTACTGCCTAGTGTGTATTTAATAAGTTGTTCTAGGTTGTAGCTTTCATAAAATAAATTACGAAAAAGTACATACGAAAAAGTGCATCCGTCTTTGTTGTGAAACACTGAAGTAACTATGTCCCTGTACTGCAGTTGAATTGGGCACACTGTAATTTTTAGTATGTGTGAAGTGTAAATTTTAGCTTGTGTGAAGATGAAACACTTGAGGGGTATTTTTGAGAACTTTGTTACTGTTTAGATTAAATCATTCTTTTCAGTAATGTGATGAATGGATAATCAATTCAAGTATTTTGAAAGTATAACTAGCCATTAGAAAGCAAAACATTAGATGGAAAAAGTCTTCCCAGTCAGATCTGGTGGAGCTCAGTCAGATTGAATAAGAAGAGTATTGAAATGGTTCAGATTAAGGAAGTTATAGCCTGTTTGTTGTTTAATAAAAATAACATTCTACTCAAAAATAACATTGAATGCAATAGTGTTAACATTACATCTAACGTAAACATACTATTTTATAACTGAAAAAATCTAGGTGAAACAAATGCCGCCCCCCCCCCGCCTTTTTTTTTTTTTTTTTGCAAATAAGGAAAGATGAAGGCTGAGGACTGGGAATATGACTGGAACAAAAGAAAATAAATACAGCTTAATATTCGAATGGTCCTCAGAACACCAAAGAAAGATGGACTCTTGAGAAGTAAACAAATATTAACAAACTCATTTACTAAACAGATATTATCAAACTCATTTACTTAGATTTTTTATCTCTCATATAAATGGAAAAGATTGAGAATAGCGAGTACAGGGAAAGGAATACCCTCATACACTGCTGATGGTGTGTAAATTGGAATGTCAGTATTGAAGGGTAATTTGGCAGTATCTATCAAAGTCAAAAATGGGGGTAGGGGAGGGAAGGAATGGGAGTTTGGGATTAGCAGAGGCAAACTATTATATATAGGATGGATAAACAGCAAGGTCCTACTGTATAGCACAGGGAACTATATTCAGTATCCTGTGACAAATCATAGTGGGAAAGAATATGAAAAAGAATATATATATATATATTTCTGAGTCACTTTGCTGTACAGAAGTAATTAACACATTGTAAATCAACTATACTTCAATAGAATTTTTAAAAACCATAAAAACGATCACACTCTTTTAACCTAACAGTTTCATTTTTAGATATCTGTCCCACAGATGTACTTGAATAAAAATGAATAAAAATAAATGCATAGGGAAAAAAGTCTCTGAGCTATATTTGTAATGGCAAAGTATGGAAACAACGTTACTGTATTAATTGGCAAATAGTTAAACAGTCATAGTGGAACAGTCATAGAATGAAATACTCTGTAGTAGTTAAAGAGGTATGTCTGTATATCCTTTGATGGAATATACAAATATGCATTTTTATTTTCCCTCTTCTGTTCTTTCTTCTAGGGAGAGTGGTGGAATTTCAGATGTATGAAAAAGAATACATAGTTTCTTACGTATTTCTCTACAACAACATTTTCAACAATAAAAGTGTATTCCTGTATTATTATTGTAACAAAAATGCAAGTAGTGTTGCTTATTCCACACAAAAATCTGTATCATGTCCAGCAAAACAATATTCCCATGATTTTCCTTTCTTTAGACTCTTCCTTTATTCTCTTCCCCTAACTTGATTACACCCTGGGCAGAAGGGAAAGTGAGTGTGGATCCCTAGGTTCAATGACTCTGGCCATACAAAGCTTTTGAGAAATTCTCACTGGGGTGTAAGTTTGAATGAAATGGCAAGGCAGAGGGGCAAGATGTCACCATAGTCCAAGACCTTGGCTTTGAACCTTGGAAGTCCTTAAACTGGATCTTATCACTGCCTTGGAATTGGTTGGATTCAGAGAAGCTTCTTTAGACTGAGTAATATCATGGGAGATTAAAATTATAAACCAGATTGCAGATTGCCAATTTATTAATTTACCATAAGAACTAGAAACTCCCATCTTCTGATCAACATGTTCTCTTTTTGAAGGCAATCTAAATAGGAAGTACAAATTACTTAGTGAGCATGGAAATAGAATAAAAGAGAGTTAAGTGTATAATTAAGATACTTAATGGCTGAGGCTCTGATGGCCTACTGAATCCAATTCTATGGTTAGTATCCAGCTGCCACTGGGATGACTAGAGTGAATTCTTGTGGGCACTCCAGATAGTGCTGATTTTATAATGTGGTTCTCAGAGAGCAAACATATTTCCAGGTTCATGGAGTGCACTGACCCATCAGCTATGTATACTAGCTCTAGACAGAGTCTAGAAATACAGATATAAAGGAGACTCAGTCCTTGTTTTCTCAGAATCTTAGTTCATGTAGACTAGACACTTTGAAACCTTGAAGTTTTAGTTAACTGAGGTCTGAGTTTTGTTGATAGCCAAATTTAGGTAGATCTCAGAAATTTATTTTGGCCTCAGTATTAACAGATGTTGCTTTTAACAATAGTGCTGGGTAACAGTCAGAAATAGTACAAAAGAGGTTTATGTAGGCCAGTGTCAGGAGTGGAAGAGCCAAGCAGTTGTTCTGTAAATGTGCAGTTGCCAGAGGTCATAAATACCAGAGGCATAATAATATAGAAAGTGCAAGCAGATATATTAAGTCAGGCTCAGGATAAGGTCTGGAGTTCTAATAGTTTGGTAAGTTGAATCAGGATGTGCCAGTAATCAGAGTATCAGGATATGAATTTGATTTGAGTAAGGCTTATCTTACTAGGGAAATTTACCATGATATGGGTTGATTTCTGAGACATTATTGGGCCTGAACCCACTAATAGGTCTGGCAAATTACAGTTCTTGGCTGAGGAGGATGAAACATCAACCTGGGCCTGCCTTTATTTTTCTTTAAATGAAAAAGTTTGAGTAAAACTCTTCGCCCAGAGTAATCTTTAAATTTTATTTGCATCATCTAAATTTTTTTATAAATTAAAAAGGTACACATATTTTACATTATTTTAATTGGCATGCACATATTACTTTGTATTCTGTCTTTAAACTTCGCTGAAGATGCTTGCATGAAATACTGTTTGTCTGGATAAATACATAAGCATAGTTTTAAAACTGAAATAGTATGTGATAAAAATCTCCCTATCTTGAAAAAGCTTTTGACAATATTCAACACCCATTTATGATAAAAACCCTCCAGAAAGTAGGCATAGAGGGAACTTACCTCAATATAATGAACGCCATATATGACAAACCCACAGCCAACATCATCTTCAATGGTGAAAAACTGAAACCATTTCACTAAGATCAAGAAGAAGACAAGGTTGCCCACTCTCACCACTATTATTCAACATAGCTTTGGAAGTTTTAGCCACAGCAATCAGAGAAGAAAAAGAAATAAAAGGAATACAAATCAGAAAAGAAGAAGTAAAACTGTCACTGTTTACACATGACATGATACTGTACATAGAGAATCCTAAAGATGCTACCAGAAAACTACTAGAGCTAATCAATGAATTTGGTAAAGTAGCAGGATATAAAATTAGTGCACAGAAATCTCTTGCATTCCTATACACTAATGATGAAAAATCTGAAAGAGAAATTAAGGAAATACTCCCATTACCATTGCAGCAAAAAGAATAAAATACCTAGGAATAAACCTACCTAAGGAGACAAAACACCTATATGCAGAAAACTATAAGACACTGATGAAAGAAATTAAAGATGATACAAACAGATGGAAAAATATACCATATTCTTGGATAGGAAGAATCAACATTGTGAAAATGACTATACTACCCAAAGCAATCTACAGATTCAGTGCAATCCCTATCCAACTACCAATGGCATTTTTCACAGAACTAGAACAAAAAATTTCACAATTTGTATGGAAACACAAAAGACCCCGAATAGCCAGGGCAATCTTGAGAAAGAACAATGGAGCTGGAGGAATCAGGCTCCCTGACTTCAGACTATACTACAAAGCTACAGTAATCAAGACAGTATGGTACTGGCACAGAAACAGAAATACAGATCAGTGGAACAGGATAGACAGCCCAGAGATAAACCCACACACATATGGTCACCTTACCTTTGATAAAGGAGGCAAGAATATACAATGGAGAAAAGACAGCCTTTTCAATAAGTGGTGCTGGGAAAACTGGACAGCTACATGTAAAAGAATGAAATTAGAACACTCCCTAACACCATACACAAAAATAAACTCAGAATGGATTAGAGACCTAAATGTAAGACCAGACACTATAAAACTCTTAGAGGAAAACATAGGAAGAACACTCTTTGACATAAATCACAGCAAGATCTTTTTTGATCCACCTCCTAGAGTAATGGAAATAAAAACAAAAATAAACAAATGGGACCTAAGGAAACTTAAAAGCCTTTGCAAAGCAAAGGAAACTACAAACAAGACAAAAAGGCAACCCTTAGAATGGGAGAAAATATTTGCAAACGAATCAACGGACGAAGGATTAATCTTCAAAATATATAAACAGCTCATGCAGCTCAATATTAAAAGAACAGACAACCCAATCCGAAAATGGGGAGAAGACTTAAATAGACATTTCTCCAAAGAAGACATACAGATGGCCAAGAAGCACATGAAAAGCTGCTCAACATCACTAATTATTAGAGAAATGCAAATCAAAACTACGAGGTATCATGTCACACCAGTTAGAATGGGCATCATCAGAAAATCTACAAACAACAAATGCTGGAGAGGGTGTGGAGAAAAGGGAACCCTCCTGCACTGTTAGTGGGAATGTAAATTGATACAGCCACTATGGAGAACAGTATGGAGGTCCTTAAAAAACTAAAAATAGAATTACCATATGACCCAGCAATCCCACTACTGGGCATATACCCTGAGAAAACCATAATTCAAAAAGAGTCATCGACAGATGAATGGATAAAGAAGATGTGGCACATATATACAATGCAATATTACTCAGCCATAAAAAGAAACGAAATTGAGTTATTTGTAATGAGGTGGGTGGACCTAGAGTCTGTCAAACAGAGTGAAGTAAGTCAGAAAGAGAAAAATACTGTATGCTAACACATATATATGGAATCTTAAAAAAAAAAAAAAGGTTCTGAAGAACCTAGGGGCAGGACAGGAATAAAGACGCAGATGTAGAGAATGGACTTGAGGACATGGGGAGAGGGAAGGGTAAGCTGGGACGAAGTGGGAGAGTGGCATGGACTTGTATATACTACCAAATGTAAAATAGATAGCTAGTGGGAAGCAGCTGCATAGCACAGGGAGATCAGCTCGGTGCTTTGTGACTACCTAGAGGGGCGGGATAGGGAGGGTGGGAGGGAGACTCAAGAGGGAGGAGATATAGGTATATATGTATATGTATAGCTGATTCACTTTGTTTTAAAGCAGAAACTAACACACCAGTGTAAAACAATTATAGTCCAATAAAGATGTTAAAAAAAAAATCTCCCTGTCCTCCCTGTCTCATATCTCACCCATCTCCCACCCCCTCTGGCACTATTGCTATTACTATTTTGTGTGTCCTTCCAGAATTAATTAATAAGAACATACAAATATGCATTCTTGTTTCCCCTCTTTTTACATGAAAGGTAGCATACTATATATGTTGTCTCACACCTTGCTTTATTAAGATAACAGTATGTTTTGAGAATCTTTCCAAATCTATACATAGGTTTTTCATTTTCTTTTTATTGCTATGTGGTATTGCCTTGTATATATTGATATTTATCGTAGTTTAACCAGTTCTCTCTTGGTGATCACTGGGGTGATTTTTAGTCTTTTGCTGTTTGTTACAAACCATGTTGCAATGAATGTGTGCATGTGTAGTTTCAAAGGTGTGCAAGTATATCAATAGCGTATTATATCAGAAGTGGAATTGCTGGGTCAATATATGCAGTTTATATAGGTGATTTTGATGGATATTACCAAATTGCCCTCTGTAGATTGTACCAATTTACACATTCCTCAGCAGTGCCATTTCTACAGCATTGCCAACTAGTATGTTTTAAAACTTTTGGATTTTGCCAGCTTAATGAGTGAAAAACAGTTTGTCAGTATAGTTTTAATATGCATGTCTTATTATGTGATATTAAGTATCTTTTCATAGATTATAGAGCCATGTTTACTTCTGTTTTTCAACTGTCTTTTTATATCTTTAGCCCAACTTTCTGTTATTTTGTGAAATAATATTTTAATACTTTTAAATGGTTATCATTTTTAATATTTATACTACATTGTATTCTGTCATTATAACATTGTTTATCTTTCTGTAATTGGACACTTGATCTCTTTTTTTTTTTTTATAGCTACTTTATTTATTTATTTATTTTATTTTTTTGACTGTGTTGGGTCTTCGGTTCGTGCGAGGGCTTTCTCTAGTTGCGGCAAGTGGGGGCCACTCTTCATCGCGGTGCGCGGGCCTTTCACTATCGCGGCCCCTCCCGTTGCGGAGCACGGGCTCCAGACGCGCAGGCTCAGTAGCTGTGGCTCACGGGCCTAGTTGCTCCGTGGCATGTGGGATCTTCCCAGACCAGGGCTCGAACCCGTGTCCCCTGCATTAGCAGGCAGATTCGCAACCACTGCGCCACCAGGGAAGCCCTGATCTCCTTTTGAAGTGTGGCTATTATATTTATTTTTCTGGGAACAGTTTTGAAAAGGTTTCCACCCCTTACGTTATTTATTTGGGAATCAAGAATTTTGGGATCTATTGTAGGTTTTTGTACTAATTAGCTATGAGTAAACTACATAACTTATCTAGATCTTAGTTGCTTCACCTTTAAAATAAGGATGTTGAATTAAGTGATTTTCTGGTTCTGTGACCCTTTGAAAGTTACCAAAAGCAATACATTAAGCATGATAGTTTAAAAATAATAGATATAGAAACACAGCAGTGATATACTGTTACAGGTTTTTTTGTTTTTTGTTTTTTTTAAAAAAACAACTTGTTCTGTTTCTTGTTGGATAGATAATGCTTTTCTTTGCTAACAAGATTATCTTTTACTTGCTTCTCTTGACATTTCTTGATTAGAAATACCTCTTCATCTTTTTTCAGTTGCAATCAAAGCTATTTTTTAAGGGCATGCCTTTTTTTGGGAGAAGGATGGGGACTGATAGGAAAGAGAAAAATGCACTGGTTTTGATTTAATTTAATCCATGTCATAAATCTGCATGTTAATCTTCATTACTGCATAACTGCTGCCAGTTGGCCTATTCAGTTTTCCAGACTCAGTTGGAAAGCTGATCTCCTTAAATCTGTTTAAACGGTCTCTCATCAAAAATTAAAACATTCACCTAGTTACACTATTTCTTCAGTACAAAGCTGAGAATTAAATTATAATAGAGCCTGTTCTCAGTGGGATAATTTTTTTCCTCTGTTTACTTGGCATCTATTGGAAATTACACTAGAGTAGATGACTAGATATATATTGATGTGTACTTTGGGGAATGAGATTAAAACCAGTGTTGAAATGAGATGTAGACAGTAACATTTGAATTACAACATCAAATGTAAGTGGAATGTTAGTATAACTCAGAACCTCCAAAGTTTAAAATCCTCTGGAGCCATAGCATACAGATATGGATTCTCAAAGCTAATAAATCTTGAATATATGATATGGTCTTAGTCCCTCCCCCCCAATTGAAGTAGATTAAATTTTGCCATACCTTTTTTCACCAGAGATATGGGACCATTAAAGAGATAAAAGAAGCCCTAAAGCTCCTGTAGGTAGTTCTCTCATCAATGGGTATACTCTTCTCTGAGGAGGAGAGATGTACTTCCTTTGTGCACAACTGTTCAGTAGTAGAGTTGAGACTAGATCTTGGGTCATTGGATTCCTATTCCATTTCACTTTCTACCATATTCCTTAGTGTTGTCATTATTTTAATTTCTTTCCCCTTTTTGTCTTCCACATCTTCTATGCAGTTAGATTTTTTTTTTTTTTTGCCACACCACACGACTTGCAGGATCTCAGTTCCCCAACCAGGGATTGAACCCAGGCGCTCAGCAGTGAGAGTGCAGAGTCCTAACCACTGGACCACCAGGGAATTCCAATGCAGTTAGATATTGATGTGTGTCAAACACTGATATCTGATAGTTTTGTTTCTCTTTGGAAAATTTTATTTTATTTTATATTTGGTTTCTATACTTAACCATCCTGATCTAGGTGCTCATCACAATAGTTTTGGTTATTAGCTGCCTCTGACTGTACTCATTACTTCCCTGTTAGCTCTCTCTGCCTATGGTTCTTTGTAGTTTATCCTATTCACTGCTATTAGATAAATTGGAATTCTTTTTTTTTTTTTTTTTTGACAGATCCTGCCTCAGGTTTATTTGTACAAATAGCACAGGAGGACACCAGCCCCATGCAGACAGCAGCCCAGGGGTCACACCAGTCCTTCTGTCCTCACATTGGCAGATAAAGGTCTCTACTCTGGAGGCTTTGTGGGGGCCTGGGCACCTTTGGGAGCCGGAGCTGGAGCCGCAGCTGCACCTGCAGCCTTGGCCTTGGTTTGAGCCTTGGCCTGGGACTTTGGCCGGCAGAGCCTGAGACCCTTGGCGATGCGGACACGAGCACGTTTCCCGAGCTTGGGGTGAGCAATGTAGGCAAGTCGACTGAGCTTGCGGCTGCCGCCTGTTGGGATCCTGGGCTTGACCTCCTTGGGCTTTACGGGAGCCTTGATAGCCTCAGCACGTGCACTTACGGCCTTGGCATTGTTGGCCTGCATCTTCTTCAGGCCCTTCTTGTTGTGCTTCTTGGCAAAACGCATGTTCCTCAGGAACTTGGGGTCCACCCCCTTAAGAGATTCATATCGTTGTGATCGGGGTTTCTTGATGCCATTTCTGTGCCATTTTCGGGACTGGTTGTGCGTGGTGTCGTTCTTGGACTTGGCCGTGTCTGCAACTGGAGGACGAGAGTGGAGATCAGAGCTGGGGGCTCGCGGGGCCGGGCCTACCTCTTCGCCCTTATCGGGGCCCGCAGATCCCGAAACGCCTGGGACCGGAAGAGAAAGAGCTGGAATTCTTTTAAAAATGTTTGCATCATGTTATTTGCCTTTTAAGGACTTCAGTGGCTCCCTGTTTGTTGTATATGTGATCAGAATTCTCAGTGCAGCATTCAAAGGATCTTCTCAAGTGATCACAGCTTTCCTATTTGATCATTTATATATTCTCCATATCTGATCAGATGTTGTAAACTTTTCTTCCAGCCTTATACCCCTTGCCTAGTCCAGCTTTTGAATTGGTTATGTTATTTGTCTTTCACATTGAGAACTTTCAAATGCTCTTTTCTTTCTGTTGTCAGTGATGAATAATGTTTTCTCCAGATATGAATGTTTTAGTTGTGCTTGTCTTTGTTACAGACGAAAGCAGTGCTACGTATGAATGCATTTGTGGGTTTGGAAAATGTTAATTTTAAAATGAATCAGAAGTTGACGGATGGAAGAAAACATAAAAGACAGTCTCCTTGGTGCTGGAATTTGCTAGAGTATGTGCAATAAAACGAGGTGATTTCTAGGATTGGAAGGGATGTAAGAATTGTGGTGCTGAAGCTTAGGTCATAGCATATAGGAGAAAAAATTAATTATTTCCCACTTTATCTTTAAGGGCAAGATTTAGCTCCAACTTTGGCAGTGGACCTAGGTTGAATGAAGGAGGCAAGGAGAAAGGTTTACTTAAGAGATTATAGGTATAGGTCCCAGAGAAGAATCAGTAACCACCTCGGTGATGTTAGGAGACAGCTAAATAGTCTAACTTGACCTGAACCCAAACAATAAAAGATATAGTTTTCTTAGTGTCTTGGGGTTGAGAAATGTACGTAAATGTTCAGAGCCAGTACCTGTATAATTTGCAACTTGACATTTTTCATATTAAAGTAAAATAGTTAAATATTTTAAGCAGCTGTAATGTAACAGGCTCGATGTTAGACTGTGTGTTTTCAAAGAGGAAAAGAATAATTTTGGCCTTAAAGGAAGCTCAGAAGCAATTGTGTATATTGAGGGTTGCGGGGAGGCAAAGTTATGTATGAACAAATATGTGAATATGTGGATATACATACAAAGTGCAAGGTAATTTAAATCAGGAAGAAATAAACTATGCTTTGAGAAAATCAAACGGGAGAAGTATGGATACTTTGTGTGATTTGAATGAACTGCCACTACAAAAAGTCATGTAATCAAGAAGAAATGTCTGTTTCTCCTTCAGTCACCTGTAGATGGCTTTACAGTGAGTTCTTTTGGTGTAGCACTTTAGTAAATTTCTCAGACATCCATGGCTGCGTCCTCACCAGAGTGTCCGGATCTCAACCCTGTTGGGAGTGGCCCGTTTACAGATTTATTCCTTTTTTGTTGCTCTGCAACAGCCCTTTAAGTAGTGACTGCTCCCTGTATCTAATGTCTCTTTACCCTTTGGTACTTAATTGCCTGTTGTAATTAATAATGCTTTATATTAAATTTTCCCTGTTCAAATTACCATGTGGTTTCTTCTAATTGTACCTTGACTGATATATAAGGTTTATAAGTAGTAGTACTTTTCTCATCTGATTGTTCTGAGGATTAAATGGGATAATACATAGTATTGCCAAGTGTTTAGAATACTGTCTGCCATTAAGTACTTAGTATTTGTTGGTGATGTTAATACTGTTATTATCATCATCATCACTGTCACTGCCACCAACTAGGAATAACATTTCTACTTTTTGTCCACAGGATGTTTCGTCTTAACTCTATTTCTGCATTGGCAGAGCTGGCAGTGGGCTCTCGATGGTACCATAGAGCATCACAGCCCACCCAGATCAGGCGACGGCTGATGATGGTGGCTTTTCTTGGAGCATCTGCAGTAACTGCAAGTACTGGTCTCTTGTGGAAGAGGTGAGTGTTATCTGAGCATCCTGTTCCTGCATGTACTTTTATTCTTCCAGTTGTCTCTGTTATCTAAAAGGGATTGATTTCTGGCTTGACTTTGTATCAGCATTTCTTTGCTAAATCATTTGGCATTGATAATATTTGTCTATGAAATGAGATGTTTCAGGGAATTAAGCTATCATGTCAAAGCAACAAATAGGAAATATTCTGCTTCAAGGTCTGCCTGTCTTTCATAGGGTGAAAAAGAAGTTGGGAGGGGTATAATAAACAGAGTCCATGGCTTTTTATTGGCTGAATCCTTGTCAGGAAAGAAGAGGTGTCTTCTTCCTGTTGGGCTCTGCTATCATTACAGAGTGTGAGAGCTCCCCCTGGCTCTAATTGAGGCTTCTGTTTATTAATTTTTTACATTTTCCCCTTTTGACCAAGATCTTTCTCTGAAAGCATTGCTGATCAAGAACCAGGTTTTCTACTGTCAGTGAGTTTTCATATTTCAGTGCCAGGGAGGAACTTTCCTGGATCTAATGTCTGACGTTGGAGAGGAAGTGCACAGATTGGAAACCTGTTGAGGTCACATTTGAGTAACAAGGAGTTGTAAGAGGGAGAACTCTCATGCACGTTTTATCTGAAGTTCACTGTTACCAAGATCATAGACGTTGGAAATCATCTGAAACATTGTCATCGTTAAAGGTTTTGGCAACACATTTCCAACAGGCCTTGTCCAGATATCTTGGGATAGCTGTCTCATCAGATGTTGTCTCCTTCAATTTCAGGAAATCTTTGGTTTCAGGTCACCAGATGACGTGCAGGTCCAGTCAGGGTTTGGCGCTTTCTTTAGGTTTGTGATGTGAATCTAATAGTCTCTTCCTTGGAGTTTGGCAGCACAAGGGTTGGTTAGCAGTACCCGATAGAGGCCTCTCCAGCAAGCTTGAAGAGAGTTCTTCTGGAGATGTCTTTTCCAATAGACAGAATCTCCAGGTGCAAGGTGTGATGCTTAAGGTCTTCATCTCCAAAGAGTGCACTGTGAAAAGATTGCTTTACCAAAGCATGATTATTTTTAATAGAAGCAATTAGGTCTTTGGAATATTGGAGTATCTCTTCTTTTATCATTTGTAGGTCAGAAGAAGCAGGAGACAAGTGCATTGGGCATCCTGTGACTGTTTCAAAGGGTGAGAGTTTATGAGTTCCAAAAGGGGTGGATCTGAGATTTAGAAGGACCAATGACAATGCTTTGGCCAAGGTATTTGGAGGGCCTCTACAAATTTTGCCAGTAGAGTCTTAGTAATGCCTTTAGTCCTTTTCACTAAACCAGAGGGTGGTAAGCACAGTGAAGGTCTTGTAAAACCAGCCTAAATTACATGTTAAGGTTCAGTCACTAAATAGTGTAGGAGTTTGAAGGAATAGAGTCATTACCTTGGCTGAGTAAGTAGGAAAAATCTTTATAGAATAGATTATCAGTTTCAATCTCTAGTTAGCCCAAGGGGCCTTTACTGAACATTCAGTTTTTTTCTTGCTGTTCATAATAGGATGAACATGGGAAGCCCATCAGATGATTTGTCTTCATGTAGAATTTTCTTTCAAGTGCAAGTTTTTATCTAAATACCTGTTTGTGATTCTTTTGGTCTCACATTTCTTCTTTCAGTGCATTTTTGTTGTTGTTGTGGTAAAAAATATGTATAACATAAAATTCACCATCCTGCAGTATAATCTTTAAAAATTGTGAATCACTGTATTGTATACCTGTAACTTACTGTACATCAACTATACTTCAGTTTTATACAGTAGGTTCTTATTAATTATCTATTTTATATATAGTAGTGTGTATATGTCAGTCCCAGTCTCCCAATTTATGCCTTTCCCTACTTTCCCCCTTGGTAACCATAAGTTTGCTTTCTACATCTGTGACTCAATTTCTGTTTTGTAAATAGGTTCATTTGTACCCTTTTTTTTAGATTCCACATACAAGTGGTATCATATGATATTTGTCTTTCTCTGTCTGACTTACTTCACTCAGTATGACAATCTGTAGGTCCATCCATGTCACTGCAAATGGCATTATTTTGTTCTTTTTCATGGCTGAGTAATATTTCATTGTATATGTGTACCACATCTTTATCCATTCCTCTGTCGATGGACATTTAGGTTGCTTCCACGTCTTGGCTATTGTAAATAGTGCTGCAGTGAACATTGGGGTGCATGTATCCTTTCGAATTACGGTTTTCTCCAGATATATGCCCAGGAGTGGGATTGCTGGATCATATGGTAGCTCTAGTTTTAGTTTTTTAAGGAATCTCCATACTGTTCTCCATAGTGGCTGTACCAATTTACATTCCCACCAACAGTGTAGGATGGTTCCCTTTCCTCCACACCTTCTCCAGCATTTATTGTTTGTAGGTTTTTTGATGATGGCCATTCTGACCAGTGTGAGGTGATACCTCATTGTAGTTTTGATATTCATTTCTCTAATATTTAGTGATGTTGAGCATCTTTTCGTGTGTCTGCTGCCCATCTGGATGTTTTCTTTGGAGAAATGTCTCTTTAGATCTTCTGCCCATTTTTTGCTTGAGCTGTTTGTTTTTTTTTTTTTTTTAGATACTTTTTTTTTTTCTCCCCACCACGTGGCATGTGGGATCTCAGTTCCCTGACCAGGGACTGAACCCGTGCCTGCCCCCTGTGATGGAAGCACAGAGTCTTAACCACTGGACCTCCAGGAAGTCCCGGGTTGTTTGTGTTTTTGATAGTGAGCTGCATGAGCTGTTTGTATGTTTTGGAGATTAATCCCATGTCGGTCACTTCGTTTGCAAATTCTGTGTTGATTGATAGAAATTTAGGTTTCTCCCACATCTTGGCTACTGTGAATAATACTGTACTGAACATGAGAGTGTATATATCTCTTTGAGATCCTGATTTCAGTTCCTTGTGATGTGTAACCAGAAGTGGGATTGCTTAATCATATTCTAGTTAGAAAACTAACATATTCTATTGTTAGTTTTTTGAGTATCCTCCATACTGTTTTCCATAGTGGCTGTATCAATTTACTTTCCCACCTACAGTGTACCAGGCATCCCTTTTCTCCACAGGCTTGCCTACACTTGTTATCTTTTGGGTTTTTGTTTTGTTATTTGTTTGTTTGTTTGTTTGTTTTTGAGCAAAGCCATCCTACCAGGTGTGAGGTGATATCTCATGGTGGTTTTGATTTGCATTTCCCTGATGATTATTGATGTTGAGCACCTTTAATCAAGTTATTTATTTTGTTGCTATTGTATTGTAAGAGTTCCTTTTATACATTTTAAATATTAACCCTTTATTAAATATATGGTTTGCAAATATTTTCTTCCATTGTGTAGATGGTCTTTTCATTTTGTTGATTATTTCCTTTGCTCCGCTGAAGGTTTTTAGTGTCACGTAATCCTGCCTGTTTTTGTTTGTTGCCTGTGCTTTTGGTGTCATATCCTTTTTATTTAAGGCTGAATATTATTCTATTATACAGATATACCATATTCCCTTTATCCATTTATCTATCGATATACATTTGGGTTGCTTCCATGTTTTAGCTGTTGTGAATAATGCTGCTATTAACATGAGTGTGCAAAAATCTCTGAATGACCCTGCTTTCAATTCTTTTGGATATATAACCAGAAGTGGGATTGCTGGATCATATGTTAGTTCTATTTTTAATTTTTTTAAAAAAAAATTTATTTATTTATTTATTTATTTATTTATTATTATTATTATTATCTTTTTGGCTGTGTTGGGTCTTCGTTTCTGTGCGAGGGTTTTCTCTAGTTGCGGCGAGCGGGGGCCACTCTTCATCGCGGTGTGTGGGCCTCTCACTGTCATGGCCTCTCTTGTTGCAGAGCACAGGCTCCAGATGCACAGGCTCAGTAGTTGTGGCTCATGGGCCCAGTTGCTCCGCGGCATGTGGGATCTTCCCAGACCAGGGCTCGAACCCGTGTGCCCTGCATTGGCAGGCAGATTCTCAACCACTGCGCCACCAGGGAAGCCCCTATTTTTAATTTTTTGAGGAACCTTTTCATGTAGAACTTTTCACGAATTTCATTGCTGTTGCTCCTGCTAAGCTTTATCTGAAAATCTTTATTTGTTTAATATGATGGACCTCCTTGATTGATAGATTTTTTTTTTTTTTTTGCATATCCAGGGCCCTTGCAGAATCTCCACCATCTGTAAACAACCTAAAGAGTGAACTTGGTGATAAAGGGAAGAGTAAAGATGAAGGGGAAGATTGTAACCACGAAAAAAAGGCTTCAGGTGTTTGTCTTGAGCCTTATCCAGAAGAGAAAAAGAAGAAACGTTCTGGATTCAGAGACAGAAAAGTATGGAACACAGTCTTATAAATTAATTAAAACTATAGTTAATTCTATTTTAGAATAATGCTGTTGAGTCTTTTATCATATATTTCAGATGGTTTATATTCACTTTGAAGTTATTCACCTCTTTGCTATTTTCCGTCATGTTCTAAGGCAAATGTGCTCTTTGAATGTGAAGTTAATTGGGATAGTGAAAAGGACCTAGGATTGGTAATCAGAATTAGCATGTATTTTCTTTGTTCTTTCAATTCAACCACCTGAGGTGATTATTGCTTTTTAGATCTTTCTGATGCTGAATGTTTTCATATATGTGAAGTTGAGTCTGTGATATACTGATTTGTCATGATGCCAAATTGTAAAGGCAGAATAAAATCTCTTCGGAAATATATAAATATTTCCAAAAAATCAACTAATTTTGAGGACAGCATAAACTCAACATAATTCAGGCATTTTATATCTTTAACACAATATGCTGTTATACAGTTTTACCTGAGAAACGTTTAGCTCCTTTGTAATAATGCTTATGATATTGGGCATTTGAATTCAGCAGACCAGTTATGAAAAGGCAAAAGGCTTAATTTCTTAGACATTTTGCATGTTAACATTGAAATTCAGGGAATTACCTTTACTTGCTAAAATATAGCTAATCAATGCAACAAGATAATTTGAGTTACTTTGTGTGTGTTGGGGGGGGTGTATAATTGCAAGCAAGAGAAATTTGAGAAACTTGGATCTTCTGTTTATTTGGATGAAGCTATTAAATATGTCTTCTCATTTCCAAATCCACTTCTGATTAAACTGAATTTGAACAAAAGTTATGTATCACAAGTTAATTATCTATCATGCCATTTTTTCCAAAATGATACATTTATTTAATCTTTTGCCCTGAGTGAATTTGAGGAAAGTTCAAATTTATCTTGCACAATCAGCTTCACTTATAGTCAAACTTTACATTTTACAGTGTTGGGCAAAAATGACCCAAATAAATGTTTATTTTTGAATCTTCCATTTTCTGCTCCCGCTTTCTGCTTAGCAGATGACTATATCTTATGCTTCACAGAAAAAATGAAAGCTATCAGTGTAATTTACTTAATTAGTAGCTCCCAGAGTTATAAAACCTTTCTAATCTATATCTGAAATAGTTCTTATTTCTTTCACTAAAGTCTCAGTGAATGGGTAACCATTCCATGTGTCATTTTGTCTCCCCAAGAACCTATTTAAAAATGTACTCTTTTTCTATCCCGTTTTCTTTTTTTTTTTTTTTTTTAATTTATTTATTTTTGGCTGTGTTGGGTCTTCGTTGCTGTGTGCAGGCTTTCTCTAGTTGTGGCAAGCGGGGGCTACTCTTTGTTGCGGTGCGCGGGCTTCTCACTGCGTTGGCATCTCTTGTTGCGGAGCATGGGCTCTAGGCGTGCGGGCTTCAGTGGTCGTGGCATGTGGGCTGAGTAGTCGTGGCTCGCGGGCTCTAGAGCGCAGGCTCACTGGTTGTGGCATATGTGCTTAGTTGCTCCACGGTATGTGGGATCTTAGCGGACCAGGGCTCGAACCTATGTCCCCTGCATTGGCAGGCAGATTGTTAACCACTGCGCCACCAGGGAAGCCATATCCCGTTTTTAAGAATTTTGTTTAATTAAGAAAAAAAATTTTTTTTTGGCCACACCTTGTGGCACGTGGGATTTCCCTGACCAGGGATTGAACCCACATGCCTGCAGTGGAAGTGCTGTGTCTTATGCACTGGACTACTAGGGAAGCCCCCAACTTCATTTTTTTGCATGCGGGTATCCAATTTTCCCAACATCATTTGTTGAAAAGGCTGTCCTTTCTCCATTGAACGGTTGTGGCACCCTGGTCAAAATCATTTGATGATGTGTCTGAGGGTTTATTTCTGGGCTTTCTTTTCTATTTGTCTGCTCTATATGATTGTCTTTATGCCAGTACCACATTCTTCTTATGACTGTAATAAGTTTTGAAATCAGGAGGTTGGAGTCCTCCAACTTTGTTCTTCTTTTTCAAAATTATTTTGGGTCTTTGGAGTCCCTTGAGATTGCATGATGGACACATAAGTTGTTACCGTACCTTGGCAACTGTGAACAGTGCTGCAATGAACATGGAGTACAGATATCTCTTTGAGATGCTGATTTCATTTCCTTTGGATATACACCCAGAAGCTGGATTATTGGGTCATATGGTTCTATTTTTTTTAATTTATAAATTTATTTATTTTATTTATTTTTGGCTGTGTTGGGTCTTCATTGCGGTGCGTGGGCTTCTCATTGTGGTGGCTTCTCTTGTTGCAGAGCACGGGCTCTAGGCGTGCGGGCTTCAGTATTTGTGGCTCACAGGCTCTAGAGCACAGGCTCAGTAGTTGTGGCACATGGGCTTAGTTGCTCCGCAGTATGTGGAATCTTCCCGGATCATGGCTCGAACCCATGTCTCCTGCATTGGCAGGCGGATTCTCAACCACTGCGCCCCCAGGGAAGCCTGGTAGTTCTATTTTTAATTTCTTGAGGAACCTCCATACTGTTTTCCCTAGTGACTGAATCAATTTATGTTCCCACCAACAGTGCAAAAGTGTTCCCTTTTCTCCATACCCTCACCAACACTTGTTATCTCTTATCTTTTTTAAAAAAATTTTCTTTTATATTGGAGTATAGTTGATTAACAATGTTGTGTTACTTTCAGGTGTACAGCAAAGTGATTCAGTTATTCATATACAAGTATCTACTCTTTTTCAAATTCTTTTCCCATTTAGGTTAGTACAGAATATTGAGAAGAGTTCCCTATGCTATACAGTAGGTCCCTGTTGGTTATCTATTTTAAATATAGCAGTGTGTACATGTCAATTCCAAACTCCCAGTCTCTCCCTCCCCCCAGCCCTTCCCCGCTGGTAACCATAAGTTTGTTCTCTAAGTCTATGAATCTGTTTTGTAAATAAGTTCATTTGTGTCATTTTTTTTAGAGTCCACATATAAGTGATACCAATGATGTTTGTCTTTCTCTGTCTGACTTACTTCACTTAGTATGATAATCTCCACGTCCATTCATGTTGCTGCCAGTGGCATTATTTCATTCTTTTTCATGGCTGAGTAATATTCCCTTGTGTATATGTTCCACATCTTCTTTATCCATTCATCTGTCGATGGACATTTAGGTTGCTTCCATGTCTTGGCTATTGTAAACAGCGCTGCAGTGAACATTGGGGTGCGAGTATTCTTTCAAACCATGGTTTTCTCCAGATATATGCCCAGGAGTGGGATTACTGGATCATATGGTAGCTCTATTTTTAGTTTTTTAAGGAACTTCCATACTGTTCTCCGTAGTGGCTATACTAATTTATATTCCCACCAACAGCGTAGTAGGGTTCTCTTTTCTCCACACCCTCTCCAGCATTTATTGTTTGTGGACTTTTTGATGATGGCCATTCTGACTGGTATGAGGTCCTCATTGTAGTTTTGATTTGCGGTTCTCTGATATTAGTGATGTTGAGCATTTTTCATTTGCTTTTTGGCCATCCGTATGTCTTCTTTGGAGAAATGTCTATTTAGACCTTCCACCCATTTTTTTATTTTTTATTTTTTATTTTTCCTCATGCCATGCAGCTTGCAGGATCTTAGTTCCGAGATCAGGGATTGAACCTGTGCCCTTGGCAGTGAAAGTGTGGAGTCCTGACCCCTGGACCACCAGGGAATTCCCTGTTTGTTTTTTTGACAGAGCTGTATGAGCTCTTTGTATATTTTGGAGCTTAATCTCCGGTTGGTCGCTTTGTTTGCAAATATTTTCTTCCATTCTGTGGGTTTTCTTTTTGTTTTGTTTATGGTTTCCTTTGTTGTGCAGAAGCTTTTAAGTTTAACTGGGTCCCATTTGTTTATTTTTGTTTTTATTTTTATTACTCTAGGAGGTGGATCAAAAAAGATATTGCTGCAATTTATGTCAAAGAGTGTTCTGCCTATGTTTTTCTCTAAGAGTTTTATAGTGTCCAGTGTTACATTTAGCTCTTTAATCCATTTTGAGTTTATTTTCATGTATGGTGTTAAGAGAATGTTCTGATTTAATTCTTTTACATGTAGTTGTCCAGTTTTCCCAGCACCACTTATTGAAGAGACTGTTTTTTCTCCATTGTATATTCTTGCCTCCTTTGTCATAGATTAATTGACCATAGGTGCGTGGGTTTACTTCTGGGTTTTCTGTCCTGTTCCATTGATCTATATTTCTGTTTTTGTGCCAGTACCACACTGTTTTGAGTACTGTGGCTTTGTAGTATAGCCTGAAGTCAGGGAGTCTGATTCCTCCAGCTCCGTCTTTTGTGTCTCCACACAGGTCTTTTGTGTCTCCATATAAATGTAAAAATTTTTTGTACTAGTTCTGTGAAAAGTGCCATTGGTAATTTGATAGGGATTACATTGAATCTGTACATTGCCTTGGGTAGTATAGGCATTTTGACAATATTGATTCTTCCAATCCAAGAATCTTCTTTCTTAATGTAGGCATTTATTGCTATGAATTTCCTTTTAAAACTGCTTTTGCTGCATCCTATGTTTTGATATTTTGTGTTTCCACTTTCATTCCTCTCAAGATACTTCTTAATTTCTGTTTTCATTTCTTCCTCGACCCGTTGGTTTTTCAGGAATGTTGTTTAATCTGCACATATTTTTGAATTTTCTAGTTTTCTTCTTTTTGTAGTTGAACTTTAGTTGGATACCATTATGGTCAAAAAAAGATACTTGATATGATTTCAATCTTCTTAAATTTATAAAGCCTTGTTTTGTGACCTAACATGTGATCTCTCCTGGAGGGGGTCCCATGTGCACTTGAGAATAATGTGTATTCTGCTGCTTTTGAATGGAATTTTCTGTACATGTCTTCGAGTTCATCTGGTCTAAAATGTAGTTCAAGTCCAATGTTTCCTCATTTATTTTCTATTCAGATGATCAGTTCAAAATGGGATATCAAAGTTCCCTACTATTATTATATTGCTGTCTTCTTCTCCCTTCAGTTCTATTAATATTTGCTTTATAAACTTAGGTTCTCTCATGTTGGATATAAAACTATTTACAAATGTTTTATCCTCCTTATGAATTGATCTTGTATAATTATATTATTCTCTTTTTTGTCTCCTGTTATAGTCTTTGGCTTAAAGTTTATTTTTTTCTGATATAAATTTACCTACCCCTGATTTCTTTCAGCTTCTATTTTCATGGAATATCTTTTTCCATTATTTCCCTCCAGTCTGGGTGTGTCCTTAAAGCTGAAGTGAGTCTCTTGTAGGAAGCATATAGTTGGATTTTTTTTTTTATTCATTTAGTCACTCTGTGTCTTTGATTTTAGAGTTTAGTCCATTTACATTTAAGGTAATTGTTGATGAATCTGGACTTATGATTGCTATTTTGTTATTTGTTTTCTTGGTGTTTTGTTAATTCCTCTGTCCTTTTATTCCTCTCTTATTCTCTTCCTTTGTGACTTGATTTTTTGCAATGATATGCTTAGATTTCTTTTAGTCTTTTGTGTTTCCAGTATAGGCTTTTGCTTTGTTTGTACCATGGGGTTTACATAAAGCATCTTATATTTATAACAGTGTATTTTAAGCTGATAACTTCCAACATATACAAAAACTCTATATTTATATACTCCCCCCATATTTTATGTTTTTCATATCACAATTTATATTTTTTATATTGTATGTCCATTGTAAAATTATTGTAATTTTTTTTTGTAATTATTTTAATACTTTTTCCTTTTACCTTTCATATTAGAGTTAGAAGTGATTTACCCACTACTATTAAAAATTAGAGCATTCTGAATATATTTACCTTTACCAGTGAGTTTTATATCTTGATATGTTTTCCTGTTAATAATTATTACATTTTTGTTTCAGTTTGAGGAATTAATTAGCTCTTTAACATTTCTTGTATGATTGGTCTAGTGTTGATGCAGCTCCCTCAGCTTTTGCTTATCTGGAAAAGTCTTTATTTCTTTTTCAATGCTGAATCATAACTTTGCCAGGTAGAGTTTTCATGGTTGTCAGTTTTCTTCTTTCAGCACTTTGAATATATCATCCCCTTCCCTTCTGGCTGCAAAGTTTCTGCTGAAAAAATTTGCTGATAGTATTATGGGAGGTTCCTTTGAATATAACAAGTTGCTTTTCTCTTGCTTTTATGATTCTCTCCTTGCCTTTAACTTTTGACAGTGTGTGTTTTTTTGGATTCATCTTGTTTAGAACTCTATAGGCTTCCTGGATCTGGATATCTGTTTCTTTCCCCAGATTAGGGACGTTTTCATCATTATTTCATTGAATAAGTCTTCTGTCCCCTTTTTCTTTTTTTGTAATTTTTATTTTTAATTCATTTTTTTATTGAAGTATAGTTGAAACACAATGTTGTGTTAATTACTGCTGTATAGCAAAGTGACTCATTTATATATATATATATATATATATATACACATTCTTTTTCAAATTCTTTTCTATTATGGCTTATCACAGGATATTGAATATAGTTCCCTGTGCTATATAGTAGGACCTTGTGGTTTATCCATTCTATATATACCAGTTTGCATCTGCTAATCCCCAATTCCCAATCCAACCCTCTCCCACTCTGCCCCCTTTTTCTTGTTCTTTCTACTTCTAGGACCCCTTTAATGTGTATTTTGGTTCACTTGATGGTATTCCATATGTCCCTTAAGATATTTTTATTCTCTTTCATTCTCTATTCTTTTGGCTCCTCTGTATGAGTTCCACTGTTTGTCTTTGAGTTCACTTATTCTTTCTTCTATGTGATCTAGTCTGCTGTTGAACCCTTCTATTGAATTATTCAGTTCAATTATTGTATTCTTTAGTTCTGTGATTTCTGTTTGGTACATTTCTATCTCTGTGGGGTTTTTTTGTTTGTTTTTTTAATAAATTTATTTATTTATTAATTTATTACTTTTGGTTGCATTGGGTCTTTGTTGCTGCATGTGGGCTTTCTCTAGTTGCAGTGAGCGGGAGCTACTCTTCGTTGTGGTGCGCAGGCTACTCACTGCGATGGCTTCTCTTGTTGCGGAACATGGGCTCTAGGCACGCAGGCTTCAGTAGTTGTGGCACGCGGGCTCAGTAGTTGTGTCTCGCAGTCTCTAGAGCACAGGCTCAGTAGTTGTGGCACATGGGCTTAGTTGCTCTGCGGCATGTGGGATCTGCACTGACCGGGGATCAAAACTGTGTCCCCTGCATTGGCAGGCAGATTCTTAGCCACTGCACTGCCAGGGAAGTCCCTATCTCTGTGTTTTAATTCTTCTTTTGTTCGTGCATTGTTCTTCTGACCTTGGTGAGCATCTTTTTATAATTGTTATTTTGAACTCTAGATCATGGAAATCACTTACCTTTGTTTCATTAAGGTCTGTTTCTGGAGTTTTAACTTGTTCTTTTTTGAGAACATATTTGTCTGTTTCCTTATTTTCCTAGACTTTCTGTGTTGGTTTCTAGTCCTTAGATGAAACAGCCATCTCTCCCTGTCTTGGCAGAATTATCTCATGTAGGAGATGAACCTTGCCAGTCAGCCTGGCCCAAGCTCTTGATTGTCTCTAAAACCTTTTTGATTGTCCAAGTTGCCTTCTTTGTTTTTGGTGCCTCCCTGTAGTTGAGAGTGTGCCAAGACTTGTCAGTGTCCCAAAGCAGAGGATCACAGTCAGCACTTAGATGCATGTTGATTGGAAGCTGGCTTTTCAGGCAACATCTGGGAAACTAACTAGTTAAGCCCCTTCCAGGGAGAAACTGGGAGATGGAGGTTTTTGTCTGCTTCTCCTGAGCTTGGCCCAGGTGTATAGCCATAGGGTTGTCCTCCTGCACCCATTACAATCTGCTTCTTTTTTTGCTACAGTCCTGTGGGACTCAGGAATGCAAGCCCTGTTGACTTGCAGAGCCAGGTGATTCAGGGACTTATACCTCAGATGACAGTTAATAAAGCTGAGGTGCAGACGTGTGTACAAGCTCCTTCCAGGGAGATCCTAGCAATTTGGAGTAGGCTAGATGGAGAAATTGGATGAGGCATCCACTCTCTTCCCCAGTCCCCATGGAGGGTGTCAGCCAGCCCTTAGATGTGTGCTAAATTAGAAGCCTGACCTGCCGGCAGCAGCTTTTAATATGTGCAAATAGACCTTTTTCAAGGGAAGACTGGGAGGTAGGTGTTTTTTGCCTTCTTCCTCTGCACTGATCCCTGGGGCAACAGAGACTCTGAGTTCTCCAGAGCCTGTTAAAAACTGTTTCTTTGTTTTCTGTAGTCTTGTGGATCTCATGGATGGAAGTCCCATTGGCTTTCATAGTAGTTGTTTTGGGGGCCCATCCTTCAAGTGGGAGTCTTACAAGTTGGGGTGCTAGATGTAGCATCCAAACCCTTTACTGCTCAGGGAGAAGCTGGAGGTTGAGAGTTCCCTCCCATTTATATGGCACTGTGCTAGAGGTGGGATTTATGGCAAGAGTGTGTCTCAGTCTTTCCTACCAGTTTTGATGTCGGTACTTTCTCGTTGACCCAATGTATAGGCATTGTTCAGCTAGTTTCTGAATTTCTTTTAGAGGGAAATACTCCATGTATAGCTGTACATTTGGTGCATCCATGGGAGATGGGGAGGGAGTTCAGGAGCTTCTGATGTCGCTATTTTGGTTTTGGAATGGCATCTTCATATTAAGAAGCCAAATTATTTAGTTCAGTACAATTGTAAATACTTTTAAATTGATTGATAGGTGAACATGAATAATAAAAGACATAAAATATGCTCTATATGCCAAACAAAATCCTTAGGAACTTAGGTGACTAGAAAACCCAAGTAAGTTTACTTATTATACACATAACAGAACAAATGAAAAACGGAAGGAAAGTAACATTTATTGAGCATTTTCTGTCTTCCAGGCATAGTATATGTACATACATGTGCACACATGTAAATGTGTGTGTTTGTGCATATATGTGTGTATGTACACACATATACATTATGCACACATACTTACATACATATATACTTAATGCTTGAAACAACTGAGTAACTTGTCTAAAGTAGTATAGCTGGTTACTTACAATAGAAGGAATCAAATATAAGTCTGTGTAACTCTAAAACCCTTGCTCTTTCCATTGCATTCTTCTAACATAACATGTTTTGGTTACAAAATTTTGCTCATGGTGTACCCTAGGTCAGTTAACATCATGCCATTTCAGATTTCTAAAGGTGATCCTGAGCCCTGATTTTTTACTTTATCTTTTTTAATGGATATTACTAGTTTGCTAGTTTTCCACTGAATGGAAGTGATGTTAGCCATTTCTAGACCTGGCACATAATATCTTCCACAAGGTTTTTCAATGCCCTTTCTCCCTTTCTTGCAGGCTGGAATGGCCATGAGTAGAATTGACCTTGGAAGCCACATGTTGGCTGCTTTCATCTTGACGTTGGTTCTTTACTTTTTTTCCAGGGGTTGTAGTTGTCAGGGCTGTGAACTGTAGAGCTGAGAGGGACCTATTTCTCCCAGGCACAAATATTGGGGATGGATTGGGGGTTCTTTCATCCAAGTTGGTCTGGGCCCTTTCTGGGATCTTCTGAGCTTTCCAAGAGGCTCCAGAAACAGAGGCTGCATCTCAGTGCTGACTTCCCTTCACATGAGCCCCCTAAGCCATCAGGGGAAACTGATGAAAAATGGGGGTTGGGAGAGGCTCCATCGAGTGGGGGTAGATCAGGACCCTTGTCTCTGGAGCTCCAGCTGCGGGTAGGAGCAAGGGTCTTGGATGCAGTAAAATGCCCAGGGCAGATAGTGTGAGCCCAACTGTGTTGCGTTGCATTAGGGTAGGGTAACTAGGCACAGGGTGGGGGTGTGGGGAGGGGGTTTTGGCTGGCTGGCTGAAGGCATGGATCTGGGAAGTGCCAGCAACCTGGCCTATCCACCCAGCCTATCCACCCTGCCATTTCTCATAGTAGTTGGTTGCAGCTACTATTTGGCTACTCTTGTGCATTTCATATAGGAAATATAATGCTGAATTTTGATACAAGTAAGTCTGGCTGTTTTAGTGAAGACAGCTGTCTTAACATGAAACTCAAGAATGTTTTAAGTAGATGATTGAATGTAACTATTATAATTTCCTTAGTAAATCCTTTCACCAGGCTAAATGTTCCAAAATTCTTCAACAGTTTTCTATATATCTTAGCTTCCAAGCCTTTGTTATCTTAGATGCTATATTTTAAACCCTTTATATAATAGTTGTTAGTGTTCCTTTAACATGACCACTTAAAAGGAGGCAGCTCCATATCAAATTGTGTGATATGGTCTTTAAGATACATTGCTAAGTGAAAAAAAGCAAAAATATACTATACAATATGTCTATACTAAACTCTTACCAGTGCGGGAATGGAGAAGGTCTATCTCCTCGACCTATTATTTCAAACTAAAACTAATTAATGATATTCAGCAGCATATTTTTTTGGTAACAATCAAGGATCTGATTTTCAGTCTGTAAATCATTGACTTTTAAGTTGTTATTTTTCTATCTTTATCTTATATATGATTGACTTTTTAGTTTACAAAGCCATCTTTGGCAGTAGCTGTAGCCCATACCCTAAATATTGTAAACCGATTATTTTTTGTTCTATAGCTGGTATGACCCAGCAGATAGTTGTAGTTAAATACAAAATGCCTTTGATTTAAGACTCGTAGCTAAGTCTTAAGGCTGCTAAGGGAGGGATCCCCAACCCACGGGCCACTGACTGGTACTAGTCTGTGGCCTGTTAGCAGCCGGGCCTCACAGCAGGAGGTGAGCAGCAGGCGAGTGAGTGAAGCTTCATCTGCCACTCCTTGTCATTTGCATTACTGCCTGAACCATCACTCGCATTACCGCCTGAACCATCCCCCCACATTGCTCTCATTACTGCCTGAACCATCCCTGCCCCTCCAGCTTTTTGTGTCTTCCACAAAAGCGGTCCCTGATGCCAAAAAGGTTGGGGACTGCTGTGCCAAGGGACTTCTTAGTGTGTTTGCCACATGCCAAATCTATTGAAAATTTTTCTGAAATCAGTATTCAGACTTCAATGCAAATTAGCATTAGAAAGGTTCCTGTCATGTATAGTTACAAATTAGCATTCCTTTCTTATTGGTTGAAAGCACATCTGGTAGTGGAATTGAGACCATTTTTAAGCAGCTGCCATCAATGACCTCAAAGTGACCATCTAGCCAGAAATGACAGTTACACTAATAGCTGTGTTAATAAGGTAAACTAAAACATTAATAATGTTTTTTTAAATACAGTGAATTGCTTTATAGACATTGAATTCACTGGAGTTTTAGATCGTATTGCCTTGACACATTTTCTAACCAGTTATTTATAAGATACTACTTAATGTTGGTTAACTCAACATATAAAATTCAGGTATGAGAGACATCTTTTCACCAAAGTACTGTGTAGGCTGTAGAAGAATATTATGCAGAAGATACAGTATTTTGTATGTTTCGTGTACAGAATGGGGGCTGGGTGCAGGATAAGGAAACAGGCTTTTATATTAACATATTATAATCTTTTAATTATATGTATGCCATATATAATTTTGTTCCTATTCAAATATTTGCTTGTGTTCTTCCCAAGTCTACTCTTTTCTAAATATGCTATATTTAAATGTTATCTGGAAGTCTACATTTTAAAATTAATTAATAATTAATTAATTTGGTCACGCTGCATCTTAATTGCAGCAGGCAGCCTCCTTAGTTGCAGCTCACTGGCTCCTAGTTGCAGCAGGCAGCCTCCTTAGTTGTGGCAGGTGGGCTCCTTAGTTACAGCTTTCCCGCTCCTTAATTGTGGCACACGGACTGCTTAGTTGTGGCATGCGAACTCTTAGTTGCGGCATGCATGTGGGATCTAGTTCCCTGACCAGGGATCAAACCTGCGCCCCCTGCATTGGGATCGCAGTCTTATCCACTGCGCCAGCAGAGAAGTCCCTGGAAGTCTAATTTTTTAATCAAAAGTAAAAGTCTTATTGCTTCAGACCTGTTAATAATTGAGTTTCCATGATATGTAATTTTATTTTTTTGTGCTATTGTGTAATGTACTTTCTGTTTGAAGGACTGTTAGCTATTCAGACCTGTGAAGTCCCATGTCTGTTTTGTTTTTGAATTCAAGAAATTGCATGCAAGTAAAAACTGTAAAATCAGTCCCTTTTTAAAAACTCGGTAGGTATTTAAAAAATGATAGGCTCCCATATATATGGTATTATACTCTTTTACTGAGACCTTTTGAATTCTTCTATGACATTTTTCAATTTTGCTAGCTTTCAATGATTTAAGAAATTAGAAAATATTCAAAATTCTGAAGAAAACTTATACAAGCATTGCCTCAATTGGAGTATGAATCGTATATCACAAGTGTTTGAGACACAAGTAATTTCTAATATAAAAAATCCAGTTAGAGAAAAAAATGATATAAAATTGCCCCCCAAATAAGAGAATATACATGAAAATGAGATGCTTAATACAGTAACACTCTTTGAATTTCCAATTTTAGGTGATGGAATATGAGAATAGGATTCGCGCATATTCCACACCAGACAAAATCTTCCGGTATTTTGCCACCTTGAAAGTAATCAGTGAGCATGGTGAATCTGAAGTGTTTATGACACCACAAGATTTTGTGCGATCCATAACACCCAATGAAAAACAACCAGAACGTAAGTTGCTGAAGTGAAAAATAAGATTGTGATATTTATTTCTTTATATGCTTCTTTGTTTCTCTATATATTGCCTAAACTGTATAAGTCCATGTAATAATTATATTCACTATGTAGCTACTGAATGTTAGGCATTATGCTAGGGTTTAGGAGTAGAAAAGAGGAGCCTGTAATCTAAAGCGCTAAGGAGATTATACACCTCTGGCTGAGAGTCACTGCCTGTAATTAGACTGTTCCTGAAGGTAATGGATTTCAGATGTGACTGCTGTCAAGTTACTCTTTGGTGGGATAGACAGAGACAGTAACAGGTAATTTCAGGAATGTGGCAATTTGTTAAAGAACAGGTGCTATGGCAGTATAAAGAAGGGACACTTAACTCAGTCTGGAAGTTTAGAGAATGGTTCTAGAGAATACATCTAAATTTGAATAAAAGTTAGACAAACAAAGAATAGAGGAAAGGATGTCTCATTTAGAGGAAATGGCCGAACAAACAAGTTGTGAGGAAAGAAGGAAAGGGCTTAATATTGTAAGTTAAAGGTAATTATTTACAAATGTGTATGGGAGACGTGGTGGAAAAAATGACAGAGTAAGGAGCTTCAAGAATCAATTCTTTCACTGAAGCAATCATTATGCTGCCCAAAATGGATGGAATCAACTTTTTTTGGATCACTGGAATCTAATAAAAAAGTTATAGCAACCAGTGAACTGCTTAATGAAGAAAGAAGCTGTTAAATTTTGGAAAGAAAGTGTCCTGGCCTTTTGTTTACCTGCCTACCATGCCCTGTTTCCCAGCTTAGCAGCAGCAGCCATGAGGATGGCAGCCTCCATTCCTCATTTGGCTTACTAGTGATGGGGAGATCGCTGGGAGGCAATATAGACTATTTCTCCAAAAAAAGTGGTTGTGCATTTTGACTCATCTGGTAGTTTCCTGAGCTACCAGCACAAAGGCTTGCCTTTTGTTTCACCCACCTCAAGCTAAAGTACCTTTCCAGGTGTCATCTACTGAAAAAATTTAAAGGCATATACCACCTGTAGCCATTGGGCCAAGAGAGGGCAGATGGGACCAGCAGCAGACAGACTGAAAAGCCTCTGAAGGAGGAGGCTGAGGATAAAGACATTTCAGGGAATAAGAGCTTTCAAGGGCTACTGCCTGGGGAATCCAGAGTGATGCTCAGGCCAGACACATACTTGGAAAAGACTTGAGTGGGCTTGTATAGTTGTGCTCCATGCAAGAAGGAGGTGAAAGTTAAGGTGGAGTTGTAGGAGAGTCTAGCTAAACATCAAAAGAAGGCCCTAGCTCAGAGCCAATCTACAAACACTAGGAGAGCTGGGTTCTGTTTTGTTTCGTTTTTTCATTCTTTTTGCCTCCAACATTTAAGGAAATCTCTGAGGTCACTTGATGGCTGCTTAGATAATAGAGCAGAAACTTCAATGATGACACATAATGAGGAATATAATCTTTGCAAAAATAGTTTGGAAAAATCACTAAACAAAGTGATGACTGTGGTCCTCAGCAAGTTACCATGTCAAACCCTGGGAAGAAGGGAGAATATGATTTCCAGAATTACCACATTGCAATATTCAAAATGTCTAATTTTCTTTTCTTTTTTTTTTTTTTCCACACACACACACACTGTATTTTATTTTTACAAGAGATAAATAGACTGACACCAAGCATTGTACATGGATGACCACAACAAAAGCAACAATGATTGCAATTACCAAACATGAAACACACTCATACTATGTCATAATATTGACATTCAGTCCAGTAATCCTCCACTGTGACAGCTCCTTTACTTTGCAGTGAAAATTGATTTGTATATTCTTTGCCTCTGAGTCCTTGTGGGATTTTTTTTTTTTTTAATTCGGACAGAAAGTCACAAAAATTATACTCATCCTCATCAGTTCACTCAGTCCCATGTAATTAATTTTTTTTTTCATCTTGATCTCTAATTTTCAATTTAAAAAATTGCATGGCATATCAACAATAATCAGGAATGTATAACCCATTAATAGGGAAAAAAAAAGAAAGAAATTGACAGAAACCATTCCTGAGGAAAGCCAGGCGTTGCACTCACTAGACAAAGACTTTACATCAACTATCTTAAATATGTTCAAAGAGCTAAAGGAAACCATAGACAAAGAACTGTAGGAAGTAGGGAGTATTATGTATTAATAAATAGAGAATACCTATAAAGAAATAGAAACTGTCAAAAGGAATCAAGTAGAAATTATTGAGCTGAAAAGTAAAGTAAATAAAATGAAAAATTTACTGAAAGAGTTCAACACAGATTTGAGCAGGCAGATAAAAGGACCAGAAACTTGCAGATAGGTCAATTGATGTCCAGTCTGAGGAGCAGAGCAAGAAGAATGAATAAAAATGAATAGAGCCTAAGATATTTGTGGGACAATATCAAGTGTACCAACATATGCATATTAGGAGTCCCAGAAGGAGAAATGAAGACATTTCTAGATAAATCAGAAGTGGAGGAAGTTTGTTGCTAGTAGACATTCCCTATAAGAAATGCTAAATGAAATCCTTTAGGCTGAAATGAAAGTATACTGGATAGTAACCAAAGTCATACAAAGAAAAATTTTAAATGATAAAGACCAGTAAAGGTAACTACATAGGGAGATATCAGTATTGTTTTATTTTTGGTTTTTAACAACCTTTTTTTCCTGTATGGTTTAAAAGACAAATTTGTAAAACAACAATTTAAATATGTTAATGTTGATTCAAACTAGATTATTTTCAATTTAAGATGTTAATTGTACTCTTCAGGTTAACCACTAAGAAAATAACTAAAAAATATACAGAAAAGGAAATGAGGAGGAAATAGAAATAGTACACTAGAAAAAAAATCAATCAAACACAAAAGAAGGCAAGATTGGAGGAATCCAGGGACAAAAAAGATATGACATATAGAAAACAAATAACAAGATGGAAGAAGCAAGTGCTTTCTTATCCTTAATCACTTTAAATATAAAAGTATACTCACAAGTTAAAAGACAGAGATTGACAGGAGAAAAAAATATGATCTAATTGTATATTGTCTACAGGAAACTCACTTTAGATCCAAGACACAAATAGGTTGAAAATGAAAGAGTACAAATAGGTTGAAAATGAAAGAGTACAAATAGGTTGGAAATGAAGGGTACAAATAGTAACCAAAAGAGAGTTGAGGTGACTATACTTATATCAGACAAAATAGACTTTAAGTAAGAAATTGTTGCAAGAGACAAAGAAGGACATTGTGTATTGATAAAAGGGTCAGTTCATTAACTAGTTATAACAGTGCTAAATATATATACCCACCAAATGAAAGACCCCAAAATATGTGAAAGACTGACAGAATTGAAGGGAGAAATAGTTCTACAATAATGGTTGGAGACTTCATAACCCTTTTTCAGTAATGAATAGATCATTTAGTCAGAAGGTCTTTAAAGAAATAGAAGACTTAACACTGTAAACCAACTAAACCTAATAGACATGCATAGAACACTCTACTCGAGCATTAGAATACATTTCTTCTCAAGCACACATCAAATATTCTCCAGAATAGACAGATAGACCATACGTTAGGCTACAAAACAAATCTTAATAAATTTTAAAAGATTAAAATCATACAAAATATCTTTTCTGATCACAACAGAATGAAACTATCCATCAATAACAGAAGGAAAAATAGAAAATTTATGAATATGTGAAAATTAAACAATACATTCTTAAACAACCAATGGCTCAAAGAAGAAATCACAAGAGAAATTAAAAAATACTTTGAGATGAATGAAAAAGAAAACAGAACTTAGCAAAACTGATGTGATGCTGCAAAAGCAGTGGTCAGAGGGAAACTTATAGTTGTAAACACCTACATTTAAAAAGAATAGGGCTTCCCTGGTGGTGCAATGGTTAAGAATCTGCCTGCCAACGCAGGGGACATGGGTTCAAACCCTGGTCTGGGAAGATCCCACATGCCATGGAGCAACTAAGCCCGTGTGCCACAACTACTGAGCCCGCGCTCTAGAGCCTGCGAGCCACAACTGCTGAGCCCCCACGCCACAACTCCTGAAGCCCATGCACCTAGAGCCTGTACTCCGCAATGAGAGAAGGCACCGCAATGAGAAGCCCGCGCACCACAACGAAGACCCAACACAACCAAAAATAAATAAATAATAAATAAATAAAAAAATAAAAAAATAAAAAGAAGAAAGTTCTCAAATCACTTTCCTAACTTTACACCTTGTGGAACTTAAAAAAAAAAGAGCAAACAAAAACCGAAGATAGCTGAAATAAGGAAATAATGAAAGTTAATGCAGAGATAAATGAAATGGAGAATAGAAAACAATAGAATCAATGAAACAAAAAGTTGTCTCTCTAAAAAGATCAACAAAATTGAGAAACATTTAGGTAGACTGACTAAGAAAAAAAGAGAAGAGAAACCAATAACTAAAGTCAGAAATGAAAGTGGGGACATTATTACCTACTTTACAGAAATAAAAAGGATTATAAGATAATACTGTGAACAATTATATTCCAACAAATTGGATTACCTAGACGAAACAAATTCCTAGTAATACACAAACTGCCAGAAGTGAAAAAGAACTCTAACAACTCCACAAAAAATTAAACAACCCCATTAACAAATGGGCAAAGGACTTGAATAAACATTTCTCCAAATAAGATATACAAATGGCCAATAAGCAGATGAAAAGATACTTAATGTCATTAGTCACGAGAGAAATCCAAATCAAAACCACGATATACCATCTCACAGGTTGGCTCTAATTTAAAAGCAAACAAGTGTTGGTGAAGATGTGGAGAAATTGAAGCCCTCATATGTTGCTGGTGAGAATGTAAAATGGTGCAGCCACTATGAAAAACAATTTCTCAGAAATGTAAGTAAAAAATTACCATATGACCCAACAATTGCACTACTAGTATAAACCCAAAAGAATTGAAAACAGGTACTCAAACAAGTCCTTGTATATGAATGTTCATAGTAGCACTATTCACAATACCCAAAAAGTAGAAACATCCTAAATGTCCTTTAACAGATGAATGGATAAACAAATTGTGATACATACATACAGTGGAATATTATTCAAATGTGGATGAACCCTGAACCAGACACAAAAGGCCACATATCATATGATTTCTTTTTTTTTTTTCATTTTTATTTTATATTGGTATATGATTTCATTTGTATGAAATATCTAGGTAGATCCATAGAGACAGAAAGCACGTTGTTGGTTGCCAGCAGCTGGGTTGGGGGAATGACTGACTGCTTAATGGGTACAAGGTGGGTTTTCTTGTTTTTGTTTTTGTTTTAGAGTGATGAAAATATTTTGGTACTAGGTAGAGGTGGTAGTTATGCAACACTATGCGTGTACTAAATGCCACTGAAGTGGACACTTTAAAATGGTTATTTTATGTTATTTGAGTTTCACCTCAATTTAAAAAGGGAATAAAGAATATATGGTCAGTTCTCATTATTTGCAAATTTTGTATTTGCAAATTTGCATGCTCACTAAAACTTACTTGTAACCCCATAATCAGTACTTAATGGTGCTTTTGCAGTCATCTGTGGTTATGCGCAGTGCAGCAAAAAACTTGAGTCACCCCGTGTACATGTTCCCAGCTGAGGTCAAACAAAGTAATGCTCTGCCTTTTTGTTTCAGCTTTCATATGTGTCCTTTGCTTTGTTTATTTAGTGCCATGTTTTTAGAATTTTTGTGCTTTATCTTGCTGATTGCTGTCCCTCTTCCCCCCGCCCCATGTAGCATTGACGTGCTGTCTAGTGTTCTTAAACATAAAAAGGCTGTAATGTGCCTTAAGGAGACAATATGTGTGTGACATAAGCTTTCTTCAGGCTTGAGTTGGCCATGAGTTCATTGTTAATTAATCAAGGATATATATAGACAAAGAATGAATCAAATATATATATATAGATATATCAAATATGTATGGAAGGAGGGGAGAGAGAAAAAGGTGTCTCTAAAAAAAAACACACATAAAATAAGGTTATGTATTGATTGGTTTTAAAAAAAACTTGTGACCAGAGGATCATAGGAACCTAACCCTGTATTTCCCCTAGGAGTAATAGGTCAATATTCACTGATTCTTTGTTCATGGCAACTTTATAGAACATAACTCTCACAATTAGTGAGAATCCGTCATATATGTTACAGTAGTAGGCTATGAAAAAGAAACTATGTGTTGTAAGGAAGGCATCCTAAAGGGGGTGGCATTTGAGATGGGTTTTGAAAAGTGAATAATAATAGTTCATTGTATACATGAGCGGGCAGAGGCATCACTCAGAGTGAGTAAATTGTGTGGTCAGAAATACAGACATGTGAAATAACAATGTGAGCTTGGGGAACCAGAAACAGTTACGGTGTTTTCTAACCAAGGAATTTATAATGTTTTGCCCATGTTTATTAACATTCATATATCTCTAGGAAAAATGAAATATTCAAAGGTGCAGGAAATTTACCGTATATTTACATTTTTTTCTTAGGGAAATTTTCAAACATAGAAAGTACAGAGGGTAGTATAATCAACCCATATGTACCTGTCACTTAGATTCAACAACTATCAACACGTGGCCAATCTTATTTCATCTATAACCTTCTTACTTCTTCTCCTCACCCCAGATTGTTTTAAAGCCAATTTAAAGCAATTTTAAAGACACCTCTGTATGTCTCCAAAAGATAAGTACTTTAAAAAAAAAACAATAGTAGTACCAGTAATAACAATAATTTAAAAATATTACAGTAATTTCTTTTTTTTTTTTTAAAGATCTTATGTGGCCAATTTACTAGTTTTTTTTTAATTAATTAATTAATTTTTGGCTGTGTTAGGTCTTCGTTTCTGTGAGGGCTTTCTCTAGTTGCGGCAAGTGGGGGCCACTCTTCATCGCGGTGCGTGGGCCTCTCACTATCGTGGCCTCTCTTGTTGCGGAGCACAGGCTCCAGTCGCGCAGGCTCAGTAGTTGTGGCTCACGGGCCCAGTTGCTCCGCGGCATGTGGGATCTTCCCAGACCAGGGCTCGAACCTGTGTCCCCTGCATTGGCAGGCAGATTCTCAACCACTGCACCACCAGGGAAGCCCTACAGTAATTTCTTAATAGCAAATATCTAGGCATCGTTCAAATTTCCCTATCTAAAATATATTGTTTACAGTTGATTTGTTCAAATCAACCTCCAAAAATGGTCACACGCTATGTTTTATATCTCTTCAGTTTTTCTTTATGGGTTTTTCTTCTTGCCATTTTTTCCTTGCCATTAAGCAAGACAAGTTTTATGCCTTGTTTCACATCTCTCAGCCCACCTTTTACCTTTTGCTCAGATTATTGCTGCAGCATTTAGCAGGATAGAGATATAGCCTGACAGGAAAGACCCTCAGCTACACTATGTATCTCTTGTTTCTGCTATAGAGCATCTCTGCTGCTATAACATGGGTCCCCTTCGGGAGCCTGCTCAACCGTGTTGGCACATGCGCACATATAGAGGTATAAAGGACTTTACTCTTTGTTGAGATTTGGTGCATAAATACTCTCCTCTCCACTGTCTTGGATGGTCAATTCTGAGGATACAAACTACATGGTTTCTTGGGTGGGCTAAGGGATATTGAGCCCTAGTTTTCTACAGCAGTAATCAGCTCAATGACACACCCTTGAACTGGCTTTCCTTCCTTTCCTGTTTCACTTTTCCTGGTCCTCCTGCACTGACTCTACTTTTTAAGAAACTCAAACTGTACATCATTTATTTGTAAAATAATGTAAATCATTTATATTCTAGAGTTTCCCACATTTTGGATTTTACTGATTGTATCTCCATGGTGTTATTTAATACGTTCCTCTATCCTTTGTATTTCCGCCATGTAGAAAATATGTACAAAGCAGCTGAAAGAGAATATACCAAAATGTTAACTCTCTGAATGTTGAAATTATGAGGAATTATTTTATTCTTCTTTGAATGTTCCTTGTTCCTTTATTTTCTAATAAACTTCACATGCATTCATTCAACAAGTATTGATCAATTAGCTCTGCTATGGGTTAGACACTATTTTATGTGCAGGGCATGCAGGAATGAATAAAACAGACAAAAATTTCTTCCTTTGTAGAGTATAACATCTTTTATAATCAGAAAGAAGGTATATAAAGTTTCCATTAATTGCATTGAATTTTAGATTTTTAGCCTTTTGAATTAGTTTTAGCACCTTGTTTTGTGACATGTGGAAGGAAAGATTAAAGAAGACGTGTGTAAGACAGAAAAAAGGATTGCAAGATATATTCCTGGGTTTTATGATGGCAAAATATTTTGTACTTGTCAAATTATTTCTAAAACCAGATGAAATCTAATATGTAACAGTAACTTTAAATAAAACTGTACTTTGCTTCCAGTGTGACAGTGAGAATGAAGCAACACTTTAGGTAGTTTACTAAAGATTATCTGGTCATTTAAGGAAGTTCTTTTTTTTTTCCTTTGGAAATCATTATATACTCTAATTGATTACACACATTTTGGCATTTAACTTTGTAATTTTGTTTTTTTAATTATTGAAAGACCTGCCACACGGACAGAATAGTTACTAAATGTCTAATATGCCAAGCACATTTCTGGTTTTCATAAAAAGCCAGAATAATGAATGATTGCTTTTCTTTTAAGATAATAATCATGAGGGAAAATTGTAGTATATTAAAATGAGATTTAATGGAAAATTTGGCTTCATTTTTGTTTGCTCATGAACACAAATTTCCACAAATGTTGATGTAGCAGAAGTAAAAATATGTATTATTCCAATGTGGGTTGAAATAAAGAAAAGAGTGAGGCTGTAATTCAAATTGTAATTTGAATTTCTATCATCAGATGTCTGGACTCTAGCCAGTAGCTCATATTTCAACTTTGTTTTGTCATGTCTTTCACACATACCATATCCCAGGATACCTAACAGATCTAAACTTGTAAGTTTTAGTTTTAGAACAGTTCAAAAATAATCACAAAGCCCTAAAATTAAGCAGTTTTTAAATGAGTGGAGTGCTGATGAATTTCAGTAACAAGCTGATTAAAAATAATTTTGTACTGAATACCAAAAGAATTTAGAGTAGCCATAGGTAAGTGAGAAGAACATTAAAAGGAAAAAATATGTAGAGTGTATGACTGGAATACATCTCATCTCCCTTTCTGTGCAATCTTAGTATCATCAAAACCTCTGGATATAGTGGAGAAGGGAGTTGCTTCAAGCTCTGGGTCGTGCTGCTTGTAATAACCAGTTTTGCGTAGCTAGCCAATGACTTGGAGAAGCAGCAGCATGGGGAGAGTTTTTAAAGTACCATATAGAAAAACTTGAGCTTTTGTCAGAGCAAAGCATACTTGAGCTTTCGTCAGAGCAAAGAGGATCTCTCTTTCCTTTCCACCATATCCCACTGGCTGACCTATTCATCTTGATCTGATTTTGTCTACATGGAAGACAAAAAGGATGTGAAAAGGGGAAACACAGATCATACTGTGATTTACTTGTCCTGGACTCCATATTCTCTCTAGGATAAGAGTCATGCCCTTAATGATACCCTTACCTAGAGCACTTTTAGTTTGAGACACATAATTTTACACTCGATTGTATACAATGATTTTGGTTCAAGGTGGTGTTGTAGGAGGATCCTGAACTCACCTCCTCCAACAGACACACCAAATCTACAACTGTATATGGAACAATAAGAAACCCCAGAACTAGATGAGCAACTCCTACACATCAGGCAAATGAGGAAAAACCCACACCGAAACAGATGGAAGAGGCTGAGACACAATTTCACCATAAACTCTACCCCTGGCACAGTAACCAGCGGTCAGGAGGGAACTCACAGACCTGAACTTCTACCTGAGAAGCGGGTGCTTTGAACCTCAATCTGGCATGCCAGCTTTTGAGACCTACACCTGAGAGATGAGCCCCCAGAGCATCTAGGTTTGAAAGCCAAAGAGGCTTGCATCTACAAGACCCACAAGGCTATAGTGAACTGGGGAGCATTTCTTAGAGTGCTCATGCCCGGCTGCCCCACAGGGCCCAGTGCAAAGGCAGCTGAGTGAAAAGTGCCCAGTCTTTCTGTGAAAGAGACCTATTTACTTATCTTAAAGCATTGGCCTGAGGGGCAGACATCTAATTTAACACATATCTAGGGGCCTACTGAAATATTCTCCAAAGACAGGCTGGTGGGCTCTGTAACAAACAGAGAAACCATTCTTAACTGGCTACCACCACCAGGGCACAGCACAGAGACAGCAGACTGAAAGACATCTCCAGTGTTTCTGTGAAAGAGGCCCATTTGCTTGCCTTGAGCCTTTGGCCTAAGGGGCAGGCTTCTGGTGTAAAACACATCTGAATACCTACTGAAATACTCTCCAAAGACTGCAGAGGCCAGTGGGAGCCATCTTTGCGTATCTTTCTGCCTTGCTTGAGGTCACTGGTATCTCCCAGAAGGGAATTTGTGTACATGTCTGGCGTCCTGACTTTTGCAGCTGGCGCCCAGGACACATCCCTTGATCACTTGACTCTGGTGGCCTCTGGGGCTTACGTTCTCAGGTCTCATAGGACTGTAACAAATGGAGAAGCAATTCTTAACTGGTTATCCCATTCCCAGGGCACAGCACAGATAACCAGCATGAAATATACCCCAGTTGTTCTGTAAGAGAGGCTTATTAACTTATCTTTATAGCTGTGGCCTGAGGGGCAGGCTTCTAATTAAACACATATCTATGGTCTGACTACAATCCTCTCCAGAGCCTGGGAAGGCCAGTGAGCATCATTTTTGTGCCCTCCCTCTGCCCTGACCCAGGTTGCTGGTATCTATGAAAAAGGAGCTTGTGTATATGTCTGGCTCCCCAGCTTTTGTGGCTGCCACCTAGAGGACACATCCCTTAATAGCTTGGCTCTGGTGACCAGTGGGGCTTGTGTTCATGGATTCGATAGGTGGTAGCAAACAAAGTAACAGTTCTTAACTGGCTATCACCCCAGGGCTCAGTGTAGAGGAATCAAACACTCATCTCCCAGCCTTCTCCTGAAAGAAGTTTATTTGCGTACTTTAAAAACTGCTGCCTGAGGGTCTGGCTTCCAGTCAGCCTGAATCTAGGTGCTGACTGAGATCCTCCCCTTTGGGACACTGATGGTTCTTGGCACTACTGGGAGCCTCTAAGAGTAAAGTAGGAGCCTCAACTACTGGGAGCCTCCAAGGATAAAGTAGGTTACTTGGACAATCACAAAGACTTGAGGGACAACCAAGAGCTAGGGCAGGGTTGAATGATAAGGTTCAGCTTCCCCAAGAGGCCACTCCTTCAAGACTGGGAGAGGTGGCTGTTTTATCTAATGCATAGAAACCAACTCAGTTACAAAAAGTGAAGAAATAGAGGAATATGTTTCAAACAAAAGAACAAGATAAAACCTCAAAAAAAGACCTTAATAAAATTGAGATAAGTGACTTACTTGATAAAGAGTTCAAAATAACGGTTATAAAAATGCTTAGCAAGCTCACAGGAACAATGCATGAATAAAGTGAGAATTTCAACAGAGAGATAGAAAATACATGAAAGTACCAAATAGAAGCCACAGAATTGAAAAACAACAACTGAACTGAAAAATACAGTAGAGAGGTTCAATAGCAGACTAGATGAAGTGAAAGAAAGGATCAGTGAACTTGAGGACAGTGGAACTTATCCAGTCAGAGCAGCAAAAAGAAAAAAAGAATGAAAAAGAGTGAAGATAGCTTAAGGGACTTATGGGAAAACATCAACAGACCAACAATAGTCACATTATGGGGGTTCCAGAAGGAGAAAAGAGAAAGGGGCAGAAAACTTACTTGAAGAAATAATGTCTGAAAACTTCCCTAACCTGGGGAAGGAAACAGATGTCCAGATCCAGGAGCCCAGGAAATTCCAAGAAAGATGAACCCAAAGAGACCCACACCAAGACACATAATTAACGTGTTAAAAGTTAAAGACAAGGAGAGACTCCTTGCAAGCAAGAAGAGGCAAACAACTTGTTACATACAAGGGAATCCCTATAAGACTATCAGCAGATTTTTCTAGCAGGAACTTTGAAAGCCAGAGGGAGTGGCATGGTATGTTCAAAGTACTGAAAGAAAAAAATGCCAGGCAAGAATACTTTACCCAGCAAAGTTGCCTTTCAGAATTGAAGGAGAGAGAGTTTTCCAGACAAGCAAAAGCTAAAGGAATTTTTCATCACTAGACTAGCCTTACAAGAAATGTGAAAGGGACTTCTTTAAGCTGAAATGAAAGGGCACTATTAAGTAACAAGAAACATATGAAAGTATATACTATGAATGTATTTTTGAAACATTTTTGTTCTAATGTTTTCGTCCCAACAAGGTAAGTTCCTTCCATACAAGAACCTTGTCTTCTACTTTTATTTTATTTAAAAAAATTTTTTTATTGGAGTAAAATTACTTTACAATATTGTGTTACTTTCTGCTGTACAATGAAGTGAATCACCTATATGTATACCTATATCCCCTCCCTCTTGGACCTCCCTCCAACCCCCCACATCCCACCCATCTAGGTCGTCACAGAGCGCCGAGCTGCGCTCCCTGTGTTCTACGGCAGGTTCCCACTAGCTGTCTATTTTGCACATGGTAGTGTATTTATGTCACACCTAATCTCCCAATTCGTCCCACCCTCCCCTTCCCCCCCTGCGTCTACATGTCTGTTCTCTACGTCTGCGTCTCTATTCCTGCCCTACAAATAGGTTCATCTATACCATTTTATTCCACATATATATGTTAATACACTGTATTTGTTTTTCTCTTTCTGGCTTACTTCAGTCTGTATGACAGACTCTAGGTCCATCCACATCTCTACAGATGACCCAATTTTGTTCCTTTTTATGGCTGAGTAGTATTCCATTGTATATATATACCACATCTTCTTTATCCACTCATCTATCGTTAGGTTGTTTCCGTGTCTTGGCTATTGTAAATAGTGCTGCAGTGAACATTGGGGTGCATGTATCCTTTATTTTAATTTCCTGCAGTGATGCTGAGTATAGAGCAGGTGTTGGTCAGCTACAATGAACTTCCCTGTTTCTGCATGGCCCATGAGCAGAGAATATTTTTTACATTAAAAAAAATAAATCACATGAGGAATATTTTGTGCTGCCTGAAAATTATATGAAACTCAAATTTCAGTGTCCATAAAAAGAGTTTTATTGGAACACAAGCACACTCATTCATTATGTATTGTCCATGGCAGCTTTTGTACTATGATAGCAGAGTTTAGGAGTTCCAATAGAGACTATAAGTGGCCCACAAAGCCTAAGATATTTACTATCTGGCCTTTTACAGAAAAATATTTGCTGACTTCTTGTGGAATAATAAGAAACAAGGGTTTCTTATAGTAAGAAATAAGGGTCTCTGCCCCTGGTTCCTGACACCACTGTCCTTAATTTGGTGTTTATCATTCTTTTTTATTTATTTATTTATTTTTATTTTTGGCTACATCGGGTCTTCGTTGCTCTGTGTGGGCTTTCTCTAGTTGCAGTGAGCGGGGGCTACTTTTCATTGTGGTGCTCAGGCTTCTCTTGTTGCGGAGCACAGGCTCTAGCCACATGGGCTTCAGTAGTTGTGGCACGGGGGCTTCAGTAGTTGTGGCTCATGGGCTCTAGAGCGTAGGCTCAGTAGTTGTGGTGCACGGGCTTAGTTGCTCCCTGGCATGTGGGATCTTCCTGGACCAGGGCTCGAACCCATGTCCTCTGCACTGGCAGGTGGATTCTTAACCACTGTGCCACCAGGGAAGTCCCTGGTGTTTATCATTCTTGATGAAGACTATAACATTCATGTATATCCATTGTCCTTCCCTAGGGAATGATTTTATTCATCTCCTAGCATTGAGTTTGGACCTAACCATGTGATTTCCTCTGACCAATGAAATGTGAGCAGAAATTATATACATTATGTTCAAGCAAAAGCTTTAATAGTCAGTTTGTGGTTTGCTGTGTTCTCTTTTACCTCTGCCATGTTCCAAATAGAGGTTGCTGCCCTGTCAGCCTGGATCCCAGATTCAATACCATGTGAAGCAGAGCTGTAGCCAGTATGATAGATAGGTAGCATGAGCACTATATAAACCTTCCTTGTTGTAAGCCACTGAGATTTTAAAGCTGTTACTGTAGCAGAACTTAGCCTTTTCGAGCTGCTACATTTCCCATGCTTTTTTTATATGTTAAATATTATGTTTATATGTGTGTGTTTGTTGACACAAGTAGATGTTGTTCTCTTATTTTCACTGCTATATGGGTGTGTATATCAGTTGTTTAAACTTGTATAAATATGCCAGTATTTAATTTACCCATGTTCACGTAGATGAACATTTCCAATTTTGTCAGTCAGCTATTGCTGTATAACAAACAGCCATATAAAATGTCAGTGGCATAAAACACAAGCATTTATTTACCTCATGCATCTTCAGGTCACAAAGGGTGTGCTCTGTTGATCTCAGCTGGCCTTGCTTAGATAGGCTAGGGGCTGGCTAATCTAGGCTAGGTCATCTCTGCTTGATGGTTTTGTCAGATTTGTTAGTTTGTTCTATATGTTTCTCATCCTTTTTAGACGAAAGGGCTATCTGGGATATTATCCTCTCATACTGTTGGCAGAGGTGCAAGAAAGCAAGCCAACGTCAGAAGTCCATTTTAAGGATCTAGTCATGTCATAATTGCCAGTATCCCATTGGCCAAAGCAAATCACATGGCTAAGCCCAAAGTTAAGGGATTTTCCAGAGAGGTCAAGGAGGAGAAGGTGAAGATTTGAGAACAAAAATCTAATATGCCAGTGTTTTTTCTGTTGTAAACCATACTGAAGTGAACATTCTTCTGTATGTCTCCTGGTGCATATTTACAAAAAGTTATTTTCAAAATATATACCTGGAAGTTGGACTTGCTGGCCCGTAGGATACCCTCTTCAAATTTGCTAAACATTGCCAAATTGATTCCCAGAGTGGATAAAATAATTTATTTTTTCTCCAGGAATGTATGAGTTTCCTCCTTTGCATTCCTGCCAAGACATGGTATTATCAGACTTAAATTTTTAGCAATCTGATGGAAATTATTGTATCTGGTTTTGTTTTGCATTTCATTAGTAACTAGTAAGGCTTATCTCCAAATGTTTATTGGCTGTTCACATTGCCATGTGTATGAATTGCCTATTTATCTTCTCTACTCACTTTTCTATTTGATTTCTTTTTGATTAGTAAAAGTATTATGTGTATTCTCTATTGGAGTCTGCCATATATATTGCAGATATTTATTCCTAGTCTGTGGCCCATCTTTTTATTTTGTTTCTGATAATTTTTAATATACAGAAGCTATCAGTATTCTCAAACATACCATTCTTCTCCTTGGTTGTTTGTACTGTCTGTTTCTTTTTACTGATTTATTAAGGTATAATTAACATAGAATATCAGCATATATTTAAAGTGTTTGATGAGTTTTGATATACTAATCGCATGTATATGCTAGTGAAACCATAAGCACAATCAATATAATGAACGTATTCATCACCCTCTAGAATGGTTTCATACCCGTTTGTAATCCTGCCTTCCCACTTTTTCCCAGGCAAGTCCCAGGCAGCCCATCTTTCTGCCTTCCATATCCTTACTGATTATCTGTTTCCCTTCTCTGTCAATTATTGAGAGAAGGGTGTCGATCGCTGACTTTATTTGTGGATTTGTCTATTTATCTTTTCCATTCTATCAGTTTTTGCTTCAAATATTTTGAAACTCTTATTAGGTGAATACACGCTTAGGATTATTCTAGCTTCATGGTGAATTGACCCTCTTATCATTATATAATTGACCCTCTTTATCCTTGCTAATATTTTTTTTTGCTCTAAAGTCCACATAGTTTGATATTTATGTAGCCACTCAGTCTTTCTTTTGAATCATTTTTCATGATGTATCTTTTTCCATCGTGTTACTTTTAGCCTACCTATATCATTGTATTTAAAATGGGTTTCAGGGCTTCCCTGGTGGCGCAGTGGTTGAGAATCTGCCTGCCAATGCAGGGGACACGGGTTCAAGCCCTGGTCTGGGAAGATCCCACGTGCCGCGGAGCAACTAAGCCCGTGAGCCACAACTACTGAGCCTGCACGTCTGGAGCGTGTGCTCCACAATAAGAGAGGCCGCGATAGTGAGAGGCCCACGCACCGCGATGAAGAGTGGCCCCCACTTGCCTCAACTAGAGAAAGCCCTCGCACAGAAACGAAGACCCAACACAGCCTAAATAAATAAATAAATAAATAAATAAAAAGTGAAATTCTTTAAAAAATAAAATAAAATAAAATGGGTTTCTTATGGACAACATATAGTTGGATCTTGTTTTTTATCCAATGTGACAGTTTCTACCTTTTAATTAATGTGTTTAGATGATTTATATTTAATGTAACTGTTGATATGTTTAAATTTAGGTCTACCATTTTATTATTTGTTTTCCCTTTTTTATGTTCTTCTTTTACCCCTTCCCTGCCTTCTTTTCAGATTATTTGAAGATTTTTTAATATTTCATTTTAATTGATTTTGGCAGGGGGGTTTGATGATATTTCTTTGCGTATCTTTAATTTAATGGTTGCTATTGGGATTATAATATACATAGTTAACTTTTCACAGTTTGCTGAGAATTTATAATTTTACCACTTCAAGGGGAATATAGGTATCTAACCACTATAAAGATTTCTCCCCAGTTTATGGTGTAGTGTCATATGTATTACATCTACATATGTTGAAAACTCTGCCAGACATTGTTTTAAGTTTTTACTTCAACCATCAAAATAGTCTGTTATATATATATCTAGATATTAGCTACTTCTGTTGCTCTTTATTTATTCCTTAAGTTCCATACTTTCCTCTGGTATCATTTTCTTCCCCCTTGAAGGACAGAACATCTGTTAGAGCAGTTCTGATGGTGATGAATTCTCTAGGTTTTCCGTCATCTGAGAACATTTTTATTTTGTCTTCATTCTTGAAGAATATTTTCACTAAATAAAGAATTCTGGGTTGAAGTTCTTTTCTTTCAGCACTTTAAACTGGCTGCTTCAAAGATTTTTTTCTTTGTTTTTGGTTTTCAGCAGTTCAATTAAAAAAAATTTATCTCTCATACCTGATGAACGTGAACTGTACTTTTGCTGACTTACATAAGCTGAAAATATAATTATTTTAATAAAATTTTAGGATATTCTTTGGTACATTTTTTAGGAGAAATTCTAGTATTAAACTGAAAAAATGAATCTCTAAATTTTTGAGAGATAGCTGGGACTTCTTAAGTAAAATTGTATAGAGTTTCCATTTACCTAAGCTCTAATTTATAGATATCAGAATGACATATTTGATTGTTTCACTTTTGTCTTTTGGCAAAATGAGTAGCTATCATCTTTAAAATAAGCCTCCTTTTAGATATTCACTCTGAAGCTTAAACTGAGACTATTCTTATAGTATTTCTGCATGTTTACATTATTTTTGCCATGGATTCAAAAAGACAGGCAACTGCCACCATTTAAAAAGATTGTTAGACTTAAAATCAGAAACAATCGTTTAATCCTTTTGAGCATCAGCTTTCTCATTAATGAAAAGGGGGAGATAGTGTTAGCATTAAATGACTGTGAGAGTTCTTTGAAGAGAAGCCTGAGATTCATAGAAAGCACCCTAGGGAAAACAGCATAACATCCAGTGTTTCTAAGCTGGGACCCAAAGAATGAGGGTGGAGAAATGGAAGGGTAGTCATTTGATTATATTTTCAAACTACACATGCTGTGTTTTTTCCTTTCCTTCTCCATACTCTCCCTCCCCCCCAATAATTTGGCCTATTAGAATCTCAAGAGGAGTAGTGAGTAAGGATAGCATGAATTCTTTCAGCCATCCACTTTCCATACTCCATCCCCAACCATGTTAAGAATTGATCTAATCCAACCATCTGCTTCATTTGACAGGTAAAGAAATCTAAATATAACAAGATGAAATAATCATTTCTTCCAACTTGAAACTATGAATCTCTTGGCCTACTTTATGTCTGTATTTGCTTCTATTTATTTATTTAGGCTGCTCTGGGTCTTCCTTGTGGCACGCGGGCTCTAGAGTACACGAGCTCAGTAGTTGCAGCGCACAGGCTTAGTTGCGGTATGTGGTATCTTAGTTCCCCAACCAGGAATCGAACCTTGGCCTCCTGCATTGGGAGCATGGAGTCTTAACCACTGGACCACCAGGGAAGTTCCTGTATTTGCTTTTAAATGAAGGAATTCTCACTACATGCCAGGCTGTCCTTACATGCCCCTCCTTTATTTGGCAGATGCACATGGTAAAATATTTTCCAAACTATAGTGAAGAGCACTTAATGAAAAACACAGATCTGTTCCAATTTCTCCACCCTCCCAGTTATGTCACAGAAGCAATCACTTTAATATTTTTTAACTTTTGACTTCTTTTGGATATTACGATAATAACTTGTAATGTAGCTAGTCTGAACTGAGATGTGCTATAATTGTAAAATACACACCAGATTTTGAAAACTTAGTGTAAAAAATAATGTGAAATATCTCAAGTTTTATATTGATTACATGTTGAAATGATGCTATTTTGGATATATTCATTTAAATAAAATATATTATTAAAATTAATTTTACCTGTTTCTATTTGCTTTTTTTTAAACATCTTTTTTTTTTAAACATCTTTATTGGAGTATAATTGCTTTACAATGGTGTGTTAGTTTCTGCTTTATAACAAAGTGAATCAGTTATACATATACATATGTTCCCATATCTCTTCCCTCTTGCGTCTCCCTCCCTCCCACCCTCCCTATCCCACCCCTCTAGGTGGTCACAAAGCACTGAGCTGATCTCCCTGTGCTATGCGGCTGCTTCCCACTAGCTATCTGTTTTACATTTGGTAGTGTATATATGTCCATGCCACTCGCTCACCCTGTCACATCTTACCCCTCCCCCTCCCCATATCCTCAAGTCCATTCTCTAGTAGGTCTGTGTCTTTATTCCCGTCTTGCCACTAGGTTCTTCATGACCTTTTTTTTTTTTTCCTTAGATTCCATATATATGTGTTAGCATACTGTATTTGTTTTTCTCTTTCTGACTTACTTCACTCTGTATGACAGACTCTAACTCCATCCACCTCACTACAAATACCTCCATTTCATTTCTTTTTATGGCTGAGTAATATTCCATTGTATATATGTGCCACATCTTCTTTATCCATTCATCCGATGATGGACACTTAGGTTGCTTCCATGTCCTGTCTATTGTAAATAGAGCTGCAATGAACATTTTGGTACATGACTCTTTTTGAATTATGGTTTTCTCAGGGTATATGCCCAGTAGTGGGATTGCTGGGTCATATGGTAGTTCTATTTTTAGTATTTTAAGGAACCTCCATACTGTTCTCCATAGTGGCTGTATCAACTTACATTCCTACCAACAGTGCAAGAGTGTTCCCTTTTCTCCACACCCTCTCCAGCATTTATTGTTTCTAGATTTTTTGATGATGGCAATTCTGACCGGTGTGAGATGATATCTCATTGTAGTTTTGATTTGCATTTCTCTAATGATTAATGATGTTGAGCATTCTTTCATGTGTCTGTTGGCAATCTGTATATCTTATTTGGAGAAATGTCTATTTAGGTCTTCTGCCCATTTTTGGATTGGGTTGTTTGTTTTTTTGTTATTGAGCTGCATGAGCTGCTTGTAAATCTTGGAGATTAATCCTTTGTCAGTTGCTTCATTTGCAAATATTTTCTCCCATTCTGAGGGTTGTCTTTTGGTCTTGTTTATGGTTTCCTTTGCTGTGCAAAAGCGTTTAAGTTTCATTAGGTCCCATTTGTTTATTTCTGTTTTTATTTCCATTTCTCTAGGAGCTGGGCCAAAAAGGATCTTGCTGTGATTTATGTCTTAGAGTGTTATCCCTATGTTTTCCTCTAAGAGTTTGATAGTGTCTGGCCTTACACTTAGGTCTTTAATCCATTTTGAGTTTATTTTTGTGCATGGTGTCAGGGAGTGTTCTAATTTCATACTTTTACATGTACCTGTCCAATTTTCCCAGCACCACTTATTGAAGAGGCTGTCTTTTCTCCACTGTATATGCTTGCCTCCTTTATCAAAGATAAGGTGACCATATGTGCGTGGGTTTGTCTCTGGGCTTTCTATCCTGTTCCATTGATATATGTTTCTGTTTTTGTGCCAGTACCAAACTGTCTTGATTACTGTAGCTTTGTAATATAGTCTGAAGTCAGGGAGCCTGATTCCTCCAGCTCCGTTTTTCGTTCTCAAGATTGCTTTGGCTATTCAGGGTCTTTTGTGTTTCCCTACAAATTGTGAAATTTTTTGTTCTAGTTCTGTGAAAAATGCCAGTGGTAGTTTGATAGAGATTGCATTGAATCTGTAGATTGCTTTGGGTAGTAAAGTCATTTTTACAATGTTGATTCTTCCAATCCAAAAACATGGTATATCTCTCCATCTATTTGTATCATCTTTAATTTCTTTCATCAGTGTCTTATAATTTTCTGCATACAGGTCTTTTGTCTCCTTAGGTAGGTTTATTCCTAGATATTTTATTCTTTTTGTTGCAATGGTAAACGGGAGTGTTTTCTTAATTTCACTTTCAGATTTTTAATCATTAGTGTATAGGAGTGCAAGAGATTTCTGTGCATTAATTTTGTATCCTGCTACTTTACCAAATTCATTGGTTAGCTCTAGTAGTTTTCTGGTAGCATCTTTAGGATTCTCTATGTATAGTATCATGTCATCTGCAAACAGTGACAGCTTTACTTCTTCTTTTCCGATTTGTATTCCTTTTATTTCTTTTTCTTCTCTGATTTAGCTGTGGCTAACACTTCCAAAACTATGTTGAATAATAGTGGTGAGAGTGGGCAACCTTGTCTTGTTCCTGATCTTAGTGGAAATGGTTTCAGTTTTTCACCATTGAGGACAATGTTGGCTGTGGGTTTGTCATATATGGCCTTTATTATGTTGAGGAAAGTTCCCTCTATGCCTACTTTCTGCAGGGCTTTTATCATAAATGGGTGTTGAATTTTGTCGAAAGCTTTCTCTGCATCTATTGAGATGATCATATGGTTTTTCTCCTTCAATTTGTTAATATGATGTATCACATTGATTGATTTGCGTATATTGAAGAATCCTTGCATTCCTGGAATAAACCCCACTTGATCATGGTATATGATCCTTTTAATGTGCTGTTGGATTCTGTTTGCTAGTATTTTCTTGAGGATTTTTGCATCTCTGTTCATCAGTGATATTGGCCTGTAGTTTTCTTTCTTTGTGACATCTTTGTCTGGTTTTGGTATCAGGGTGATGGTGGCCTCGTAGAATGAGTTGGGGAGTGTTCCTCCCGCTGCAATATTTTGGAAGAGTTTGAGAAGGATAGGTGTTAGCTCTTCTCTAAATGTTTGATAGAATTCGCCTGTGAAGCCATCTGGTCCTGGGCTTTTGTTTGTTGGAAGATTTTTAATCACAGTTTCAATTTCAGTGCTTGTGATTGGTCTGTTCATATTTTCTATTTCTTCCTGGTTCAGTCTCGGCAGGTTGTGCATTTCTAAGAATCTGTCCATTTCTTCCAGGTTGTCCATTTTATTGGCATAGAGTTGCTTGTAGTAATCTCTCATGATCGTTTGTATTTCTGCAGTGTCAGTGGTTACTTCTCCTTTTTCATTTCTAATTCTATTGATTTGAGTCTTCTCCCTTTTTCTCTTGATGAGTCTGGCTAATGGTTTATCAATTTTGTTTATCTTCTCAAAGAACCAGCTTTTTTATTGATCTTTGCTATTGTCTCCTTCATTTCTTTTTCATTTATTTCTGATCTGATCTTTATGATTTCTTTCCTTCTGCTAGCTTTGGGGGTTTTTTGTTCTTCTTTCTCTAATTGCTTTAGGTGCAAGGTTAGGTTGTTTATTCGAGATGTTTCCTGTTTCTTGAGGTAGGCTTCTATTGCTATAAACTTCCCTCTTAGAACTGCTTTTGCTGCATCCCGTAGGTTTTGGGTCATCGTGTCTCCATTGTCATTTGTTTCTAGGTATTTTTTGATTTCCCCTTTGATTTCTTCAGTGATCACTTCGTTATTAAGTAGTGTATTGTGTAGCCTCCATGTGTTTGTATTTTTTACAGATCTTTTCCTGTAATTGATATCTAGTCTCATAGCGTTGTGGTCGGAAAAGATACCTGATACGATTTCAATTTTCTTAAATTTACCAAGGCTTGATTTGTGACCCAAGATATGATCTATCCTGGAGAATGATCCATGAGCACTTAAGAAAAATGTGTATTCTGTTGTTTTTGGGTGGAATGTCCTATAAATACCAATTAAGTCCATCTTGTTTAATGTATCATTTAAAGCTTGTGTTTCCTTATTTATTTTCATTTTGGATGATCTGTCCGTTGGTGAAAGTGGGGTGTTCAAGTCCCCTACTATGATTGTGTTACTGTCAATTTCCCCTTTTATGGCTGTTAGTATTTGCCTTATGTATTGAGGTGCTCCTATGTTGGGTGCATAAATATTTACAATTGTTATACCTTCCTCTTGGATTGATCCCTTGATCATTATATAGTGTCCTTCTTTGTCTCTTGTAATAGTCTTTATTTTAAAGTCTCTTTTGTCTGATATGAGAATTGCTACTCCAGCTTTCTTTTGATTGCCATTTGCATGGAATATCTTTTTCCATCCCCTCACTTTCAGTCTGTATGTATCTCTAGGTCTGAAGTGGGTCTGTTGTAGACAGCATATATATGGGTCTTGTTTTTGTATCCATTCAGCCAGTTTGTGTCTTTTGGTGGGAGCATTTAATCCATTTACATTTAAGGTAATTATCGATATGTATGTTTCTATTCCCATTTTCTTAAATGTTTTGGGTTTGTTATTGTAGGTGTTTTCCTTCTCTTGTGTTTCTTGCCTAAAGAGGTTCCTTTAGCATTTGTTGTAAAGCTGGTTTGGTGGTGCTGAACTCTCTCAGCTTTTGTCTGTCTGTAAAGGTTTTAATTTCTCCATCAAATCTGAATGAGATCCTTGCTGGATAGAGTAATCTTGGTTGTACGTTTTTCTCCTTCATCACTTTAAGTATATCCTGCCACTCCCTTCTGGCTTGCAGAGTTTCTGCTGAAAGATCAGCTGTTAACCTTATGGGGATTCCCTTGTGTGTTATTTGTTGGTTTTCCCTTGCTGCTTTTAATATGTTTTCTTTATATTTAATTTTTGATAGTTTGATTAATATGTGTCTTGGTGTGTTTCTCCTTGGGTTTATCCTGTATGGGACTCTCTGTGCTTCCAGGACTTGATTAACTATTTCCTTTCCCATATTAGGGAAGTTTTCAACTATAATCTCTTCAAATATTTTCTCAGTCCCTTTCTTTTTCTCTTCTTCTTCTGGGACCCCTATAATTCGAATGTTGGTGTGTTTAATGTTGTCCCAGAGGTCTTTGAGACTGTCCTCAGTTCTTTTCATTCTTTTTTCTTTATTCTGCTCTGCAGTAGTTATTTCCACTATTTTATCTTCCAGGTCACTTATCCGTTCTTCTGCCTCATTTATTCTGCTATTGATCCTATCTAGAGTATTTTTAATTTCATTTATTGTGTTTTTCATCGTTGCTTGGTTCCTCTTTAGTTCTTCTACATCCTTGTTAAATGTTTCTTGCATTTTGTCTATTCTATTTCCAAGATTTTGGATCATCTTTACTATCATTATTCTGAATTCTTTTTCAGGTAGACTGCCTATTTCCTCTCATTTGTTAGGTCTGGTGTGTTTTGACCCTGCTCCTTCATCTGCTGTGTGTTTTTCTGTCTTCTCATTTTGCTTATCTTACTGTGTTTGGGGTCTCCTTTTCACAGGCTGCAGGTTCGTAGTTCCCATTGTGTTTGGTATCTGTCCCCAGAGGCTAAGGTTGGTTCAGTGGGTTGTGTAGGCTTCCTGGTGGAGGGGACTAGTGCCTGTGTTCTGGTGGATGAGGCTGGATCTTGTCTTTCTGGTGGGCATGTCCACGTCTGGTGGTGTGTTTTGGGGTGTCTGTGGCCTTATTATGATTTTAGGCAACCTCTCTGCTAATGGATGGGGCTGTGTTCCTGTCTTGCTAGTTGTTTGGCATAGGGTGTCCAGCACTGTAGCTTGCTGGTCATTGAGTGAAGCTGGGTCTTGATGTTGAGATGGAGATCTCTGAGAGATTTTTGCCGTTTGGTATTACGTGGAGCTGAGAGGTCTCTTGTGGACCAGTGTCCTGAAGTTGGCTTTCCCACCTTAGAGGCACGGCCCTGATGCCTGGCTGGAGCACCAAGAGCCTTTCATCCACACCAAGTACGTGGGGAGTTTCTTGCCTTTTGGGAGGTCTGACGTCTTCTGCCAGCGTTCAGTGGGTGTTCTGTAGGAGCAGTTCCACGTGTAGATGTATTTCTAATGTATTTGTGGGAAGGAAGGTGATCTCCGTGTCTTACTCTTCCGCCATCTTGCCCCCGATGTCTTTTTTTAACATCTTTATTAGAGTATAATTGCTTTACAATGGTGTGTCAGTTTCTGCTTTATAACAAAGTGAATCAGTTATACATTCTATTTGCTTTCTTAAAAGTAGCTGTTTGAAATTTTTTTTTTTAGTAAATTTATTTATTTTTTTAATTTATTTTTGGCTCTGTTAGGTCTTCGTTGCTGAGCGTGGGCTTTCTCTAGTTGCGGTGAGCGGGGGCTACTCTTCGTTGCAGTGAGCGGGCTTCTCATTGTGGTGGCTTCTCTCGTTGTGGAGCACAGGCTCTAGGCGTGTGGGCTTCAGTAGTTGCGGCACGTGGGCTCAGTAGTTGTGGCTCACGGGCTGTAGAGCGCAGGCTCAGTCGTTGTGGCACACGGACTTAGTTGCTCTGCGGCATGTGGGATCTTCCCGGACCAGGGATCCAACCCATGTCCCCTGCATCGGCAGGCGGATTCTAAACCACTGCGCCACCAGGGAAGCCTCTAGAAAAATTTTAATTATACATGTGGCTTACATTTATTGCTCACATTATATTTCTGTTGGACAGTGTTGCTCTAATTAGTAAGCATATATTTCCCTTAGTTGATGTACCAAGTTTTACTCATGAGATATCTGATCCTAGACTAATTCTCATTTCTTTTTAAAGGACTAGGAAGGTTTTTTTCTGGGAACTCTTAGGATTTTCTTGTTCTTGGTATTCTGAAATTTTACAAGCATACAACTGGATTACAAGTAGGTTTTGTTCATTTTGCTTAAATAAGTTCTTTTAATTTGTGTCACTCTTCAGCTCTGAGAAATTTTCTGGTAATACTTTTTGGATTATTTCTTATCTATTTCTGAATGAGAAAAGGTCTTGTATGACATAGGATCTTGTATTGAGTCTCTGTTTCTCTATAATTCTCTCTTCTATTTTCTGTTTTCCATCCTGTTGTCTTTTTGGCAGTGGTCCTGAGAGATAACCTTTTCCTAATCTTTTGACAGTATATTAAGAAATAGGGGGGAGATAGGCAATCATAGTTTTAATTGTCTACAACTCTTTCTTGTTTTCTGTTCTCTTATCATAGAAACATGTTCTACCTTTGTGACTGGTATCTTCTTGAGTATCTGTGAGGTTTCAAATTAGATTTGTTTTTAAATTTTCCTTTTTCCTGACTTATCTCTTTCTTTTTCAGTCAGTGGTTCATTTTGTTCAGGGCAGGCTTCTACAAGGTGAAGCATATTTTAGATAAGGAGCCTGTGTAACCAAATGTGTAGAAGCAGAAATGCAAAAAGCTTTCTTTGGGAGCAGTGATAATCCTATCATTGTAATACTGTGGGCATAATGAGGTAAGGGTCTGAACTGGCATGAATAAAGTGAGAACTGAAAGAAAAGAACTGAGTAATTATGCAAGAAAAATAAGTGTAATTGGGAACTGATTTCTCCACTCTAAAAACTCCCACACCACCCTCTTATTGAACTCATTGTATCCTTCCTTGTAATATTATTATATGCATATGTCTTTCTTACTAAATTGTGACTCTTCAAGGAAGGGATTGTATCTTACTCATTCAATTTTTTTTTAGGTATTTATTGATCAGCCACTGTTCCAAGTACTGGGATAAAGCAGTCAGCAAAGACAGAAAATCCCAGCCCTCAGGAGCACTTAATATACTTGCTTTTATCTTTCATAGTGCTTAGGATTTCACAATGCTAGGGATTCCCAAGGTTAAATTTATTATTTAACCCACCTTTATTTTTTATTTATTTATTTATTTATTTATTTATTTAATTTATTATTTATCTGGCTGTGCCAGAGCTTAGTTGTAGCATGCAGGATCTTCGTGTGGCATGTGGGATCTTTACTTGCAGCATGCAGGATCTTTAGTCGTGGAATGTGGGATCTAGTTCCCTGACCAGGGATCAGACCCTTGCCCCGTGCATTGAGGGCATGGAGTCTTAGCCACTGGACCACCAGGGAAGTCCCTTAACCCACCTTTAAAAAGTAATATTAAGATGGTCTATTTATCTGTTTAGGTGTGTTGCAAAATGTCTTCTGATATTAAAGTCTTCTCTCTTTAATTTTATACAAAAAATTATTATGCATTCAGATTAAACTAATATCCCTCACCTTATTTAGAGGTAATATATATCATTTTGATGTAATGGAAAAGAGCATCAGCTTGGGAAGAGTCCAGGGTTCTAGTTTGACTTTACTGTTGAATAGGTTTGCACATGAACTTTTACCCTCTTTATCTCAGAGCTTCATATTCTCATATATAAAGTAAAAGGTTGGTATCTTTTAGCACTGACACTTTGAGTCTGAAGGTGGGACAAAATTTTCATTTCTATGGACTTTGAATAATGTTGTGGCTAAACCGTCTAGTACATTTAATTGAATGATTGGAAACAAAACTGAGAGCTGTCATTTCATATGTTTCACCTGAGTTATAATCAGTGACTAAGTATTGCTTTTTTCTCTTTTACAGACTTGGGTCTGGATCAATATACAATAAAACGCTTTGATGGAAAGGTGAGTGAACTATGATACAACGTATATATCCTGTTGTTTACTAAGAAGATTTTAAAGTTCCTCTAGAATTATTTGTGAGAAATTTCTGAATACCTGTTTGTCTTATCAAAAAAGCTTGTTGCTTAGGTTGGGAGGCCTGTAAGTGCCTTCAAATGCTTCTACAGAAAAAAATCAAGCAGAATGCTCTTCTGTGTTTTTCCGTATAGGGTATTACTGATGGGTTACCCGCTGTATATATTAAGGGCTAATTCAGTGTATGTTGACATTTGAATTTTAATTCAATAGCCATTATAAAGGTTAACAAGCCCCCCAATATTACATTTACATTTCTTATAAAAACACCTATCTGATTTGACCTTCCTTAGGCTTTGATAGTATATAGCAATAATCCTAACTAGAAAATTACAGAAGTCCTTACAGCTTTATAACAATTATGAAGAGCACCCCAAATTGCATGTAAATTTGCATTAGGCTTACTTTCAATTCTTTATTTTATGCCTGAATAAAGCATATAGTAAATCATTTAGTATAGAAAATAAAACTTTCAATTTTATTGTCTCAAAACAGTCAGTTAAACATGCTTTCCCCTTTCAGGCTGAATTCTCCAAAAAGAAAAAGAAAATATTACACAGGGTCAGAAAGAAAAGTAAAAGGTCAATTTTAAAGAGGAGGAAGAAAGCGCAGAAGGAAGAGCAAGTCAGGGATGGCTGTACAAAGCTTAAAGAGAAGGAAATCAGAAGGAAAATCATGAAGTGGCTGGAAAAGGCAGGATTACAAACAAAGGTCTAGGTGGGTAGAAGTCAGGGTTAGTAGAAACTGATCTTGCAGGGATGTGTCAATCCTGCATCCTTATGTAAAACTACATGTACTGGTAAGGTGAAGATATAAGTGCTAAGGTCTTTTGCACAAGTAGAAGGAATGAGTGGCTGCCTTAAGAGTTGAGAGAGCTCAGCCAAGGCTTGCAGCCTAAAAATTACCTTTTCTATTCAGGTGGCACATATTCTAAAAGAAAGCATGAACAAAAAGAAAGGGCATTTAGATGTTAGGAGACCCAGGTTCAGAGTCCTGGCTCTGCTTTGGGGCAGACCAGTCTTCTCTCTGATCCTTGGTGTCTCTGCTTTATGTATGATAAAATACCTTATCCATGTGAGGGGTTGCTGCAGACATTGATGTCAGTGTCTCATTTCAGAGTCTTTGGCAGGTTAGGTCCCTATCTTATCTGTCTTTATGTCACTCAGAGTCCAGAGCATGCCTGGCACGTAAGAGGTAATCAATAAATGTTTGATGACTTGGAAAAAAATCAATTAGTCAATCACATATTTCTTGGAGGTATGACTCATTATGCCACTAATATCTTATTGCAAAATCAATTTTACAGATCACTTTTTTTTTTTTTTGGCTACTGAGGGAATCCAGAGTAGCATGAGAATTCAGTCCTCTCTCGTAAACCTGAAAACATGTAAAGAAGTTGAATATGTGCAAGTTGAACAGCAACTTTACATGTTAAAGGGGGAATTTCCATTCCTAGAGAGCTCCCGAATATAGAAGTCCTAATGGTAACTCACGTTTCGTATGTGCTGTTTAATTTTTTCCTGTTTTGGCCAGTACCTGTCCACTTGATGCTAAAAATTTGCAACTTTTGGCATGACTGATGAGCTCCGCATTTGTTTCAATTGTATTAAATTTATGAGCTCTACATTTCTTATCATTTGTGCCATTTGCATTTTTTTTTTGATTTCCACTCATTTTTATAAAATAGCAAGAGTAAAATGCAGTAAAACATTAAAGTATTTGTGTACCCATCTTGCTATGGAAACAAAAATGGCAGTGCTTCTATGTTTGGAAGGCAATCTTAGCAGATTATAGTTGCAAGTGTTTATGCACTGAAGCATAAAATTCTGAAATCAGAGTAGGAAAGACAAGATTAAAGGATATTAATGTATAATCTTTGAAAGTATGACCTACATGAAAGTCAGGCATATGAAAGTTGACTTCATCCAGGGGAACGGGTTCTGAAAGCAAATAGAGGAGTGGGATACTTATATAAGGAGGTATAAAACTGAGACAGTGACCCTGAGCCAGGTAGCTTGTTCCCCTAGCAGAGTGCACAGATTTCCCTTTCATCCATGTTGTAATATGCATGTTTAATTCCTTTTCCAGGTTCTTCATTTAAGTCCTGTAGTAATTTCTATCAAATATATTATTAAGGTTTTGTTTTGGAGTGAAGGTTATGTTTCCTAAATAGGATTCTTAAACTTAGTTCACCTCTAGTTTATATCTTTATGAATTGTCTTTTATTTCATATGAAGTCTAAGAAAGTAGTTTGTATACTGTTTTTAAATCTTATATAATGAAGAGTGCAAATTTCATTCAGTGTTTAATCAGTTTAGTAGTTTTTCCAGGGATTTTTGCCATGCATCAAGTTCTTCACTTGATAATTATAAGAATCAATGCTTATTCAACTGTCGATCTTAATTATTTTCCTTTGGATCTTCATGACTCTTTTGTTTTCCCAATCAGAAAATCTCAATTCTTGAGTAGCAGTTTCCAGAGTGTATAACTCCTAAGATAATATCCTGTTGAAAAAACAGATGTACATGGTAATTACAGTAAATTTCATGCATGATGATTAGAAATTAGTAGAAACTTAACACCCGTGAGGAATTTCCTTTGAAACTTACTTTGAATTTTTTAATGGGTAATTTTCTTTCTCTCTCGCTCTCTTTTTTTTAAACTTGGAAGATGAACTAATTATAAATTGCTTAGAGAAATATTTATTCTCATCCTCTTATTCCCCCATTGTTTTAACATTCAGCACACCATTTAATTAAGTCCATCATTTGACCAGTAAGAAACACTAGCTTATTTTATTGCCCTCTAGTTGAATTGCACTTTAGTGCTTTTGTCATTGAAAGCAATAACAAATGTAGAAGTAGTATCATCTTCCTGGGGTGTTTTCTCATTTGTACTTGAATTTCATACAAACTCCAGGTACAAAGTAGAAAAGAATGGCCCAACTGATATTGACAAATAATTGAACAGTTATTTCTTACTTTGATACTTGTCATCTTTTCTCCTATTCTTTTTGACTAGAAAATTCTCAAGAAGTAAATGAAACATTCCTGTTTCAACTGATAGTCTGTGAAACTGAATTTGATTAAGCAGCTTTTGAATTTTGGGGAAGATCTTTTTCTAGAGCTTATCACTGCCTTATGTTAATGTATGCTAATGCCTTACTCTAAGGATGCTTAGCAATTTCCTTTGTAGAAAAGTCTTGCAGTACCTTGTTATTGGCACTTGCATCATTTATGCATTTCACTATCTACCATCTACTAACACAGGCCTTGTATTTCAATATAAAGAAGCTATAGTCAGTGACCTTTGGTTTTAAGAATATATTTTTTAGTTAAGTGATATTTGTAAAAATATTCAGACTAGATTTAAAAGTTTAAAAACCTCAAAGCTTGAAAGTTCAGATTTTCTATTAGAGGATATTTGAAAATTATTATAAATAGAGTGTTAGCACTAGTGTATAGATGGTAATACAAAATACGGTCTGGCTTTTGTTTTAGTGTAATATATCACAGATTTTTAAAAAATGCACTCTCTCCCTACATTGTCCATGCATTCTCCTTATGATTTGTTAATGCAGTTATTTCATGAATTTTGGATTATTTCTTTAATGAAAACTATATTTTTTCCTGAGTTTAATTTTTTATCATCCAATAATTGGTCTATAAAACAAAGCACCATTTCTAAGTGGAGCCTGTATTTTACATAATCGTCAAATATTTGTTCATTTAATCAGTTAATTGCTGTCCTGTATTGGTGTGGTTTATCTCAAGTGGTTTATACCCTTCATTATCCTGTTTCTCTTACTTCTCCTTTTTTTCCTCAGCATACCAAGTATAGAAATTATGTTTTGTATTTTCTGTTCCTATCGCCTATAATAGACAACTTCCTCCATCTCAAATCCTACCTTTTTTTTTTAAGTTACAGTAGAAAACTGTATGGGCTAGGTAAAATTTTTTCTCAGCAAAGAATACCAGTATTCCAGAGCTTTGATGTAGTCCTCTTCTCTCTTCTAAAAACTTTAAAGTTCATACTCTTCTTTTAAGTAACAGTGAATCGCCCATTGAAACTAATTGTTCATCATTATCATTCCACCATGTATTTCTTTTTTTGGAAAATAGATTTTTTATTCTTTCCTTTCTATCAAGTTGCCTTTTTCCCTAACCTCTCCCTGAACATTTCAGAAGTCCTGCCTCTGGAATGAATTTTTTCATTATTTGTAATTACAGTCCTCTTAGACTCTTAGAATCTCTCCTAATTTGGAAGAAAAAATTAACTTGTGTTTTATTCCCATCTCCTTTATGATACTTACAAGAATGTTTGTTTACATGGAACAGGAAAACAATTTAAATCAAATTAAGATGAAATGTTGTCCACATTGAGGTGAAAGAGATAAAAGTATGGTCAAAGTCTAGAAAAGGAAATACCAATTACAGTGTTTATAATAGAAAAGATATGCAGAAAAAAAGATGGAGCTGTAGTTAAAAAGCAAAGCTTTAATATAACGAAATGCTTTTAATTGCTTACTAGGTAAAAGTTCTTTTAAAAATATTGGTAAATGAAGTTTAAAAATCCATTCCCTTTAAGGGAAAGTCGTGGTTCCCCAAGGGGAGTGTGGGCACATTTTTTTTTTCCTGTAATGTAATACTCTTAATGCTTTATTTGAGTTGTGATTATTTACTTCATATCACAGATAAAATATGAGTCTGGAATAAGGTCTAGTATTACTATTACTCCTTGACGTGTATAGTAAGTTATGTGAGGGATTTCCTGTCTTCTAAGAGTGAATTGTATTGCAGATCAAAGAAATGTAAATTGAGGGGGTGTTGCTGAAATTCCTATAGGATAGAGTTTGGTGAATCTTCACATTTATTTGAATTGCTTTAATTTTGCTCAAATTTTCGTAGCAGGATTGATGTTCTTATGAATTCTGCATTGTCAATTGGGCACATCTCTCTCGTTCTCTCTTTCTTTTGTTTTCCAGAGACTTGAAACCAGTCAATTCTAAATTCTTGGTGAATTGATGTATTTATTCAGGTCTTTCTATTGATAAATGTGAATATATAGGCAGAATTTTATTATTTTTGTTCCATGTCTTTTTGATCCATGTTTCTATTTGCCCTAAAAAGTGTAACATTCTAAGAGGATAAAGTATTTCAATTCTTCGAATGCTGAAGTTCTCCACAAATATTTTCATAATTATATATTATTTTAGGGGTGATGATTGAGCCCTTTTAAAAAACCCCATTAACATATCCACTCATTGGTTGTCAGTGGTTTATTTTTCCAGTTGAAAGTAAAATCTAAATGAAAAATGCTTGACTCTATTTGTCTCTTGAGGGAACTATTACTGCTACTAATCATAATAATACGAAAAAGAAGAATAGTTGAAGTTTTTTGAGTGTTTATTATATGGCAAACACTGTTCTAAGTGTTTATACGTAATTACTCTAATCCACACAGCCACTCTTTTAGATAGCTTACTGTTTTCATTATTTTACAAATAAGATACTAAAGTACATAAAAGTTAAGTAACTTTTTTTTTTTTTTTGACCTAAGATCATACAGTTAGTAAGTGGTGGAGCCAAGATTCCAAATTGGTAGTCTGGCTCTAGAGTTCACCATCTTAAGGACTATGCTATACCACCTTTCATATATCTAAGCTACTTGTCTGCATGATCTATTTGTAAATAGAAATTTCTCATCAAATATTTCTTTTATTTTACTAACTTAATGCTATTTGTGTGAGAAAGAACTTGCTGTTTCACGTTGTTTTTGGTAAGAGTATTGAAGTTAATTTTTTCTGCTTTGATGAAGTACAGCTAGAAGCCAATATTAACCTGAGAAACCACATAGTGTTTCATTTTAAAGGAAGAAAACAAGAGATACAAATTTTAATGCCTGAATTTAGAAGTTAGAATTTCAACTTCACTGTTATTTGCTCCATTGTTTTCTCATATGCCATGAACACCACTTGCATTTTGAAAATGCTGTCGTTTTTTCTTTTTTTTTTTAATCGAAGGCATCACTCTTAAGGTGAAAACTGTCATCTATACTTCAAAAACTGGATCCTGGCTCATTGTAGTCAAGATAGCAGAGAAAATAGTATTTCTGTTATAAACTAAACTATTTACTCTTTCAAATATTGATTGGTTGTGTGTTAAATGTAGAATAATTTGAATAGAGCTACTCATTATAGTTAGTCTTTAGGCAAGCAGAAGTTTAAAATGTAATTACATTACCAAAATGAAATCAAGTACAGATTCAACATTTCAGAAAATCCTTTGACACCTGTTGTAATTTTCTGTTTTATTTTTAGTCTCAGATTTTTTTGTCTTCCTTCTTTCCCATCCAAAGTTCTTTAAATTATTTTAAAACCATTTTCTCATTTTTCTCTCTTCTTACAAATTAGCAATTTTAGTTCTCTTTTATACACTGCAGTCCTCAGAAAATCTGGTTTTGGTGTCTGAAATATTTTACAAGGGATTTCCAATTTGAGCATCTAAGTATTTGACAAGCTACATGTAAACGATTAGTAGATGTAAGTATTCTGAATCGAATATGAAAAATACAAAATTATGGATTGCTGTACTCATTAGTGTGTAATAGCGCAGGATGAGAGAATGTGGTTTTGGATATAGACAATCCTGTATTCAGATATGGACTCTGTGCCACATACTTGATGGATAACCTTGGGCAAGAGACCACTTAACCTCTGAGTGTCAATTATCTTCTGTAACTGTAAATTCAGGACAATAGGTAAAGTATCTGGCTCTACAAATTATAGCTATTTTGCATGACTTTCAGCCCTTTACTCAATTTATGAAAGGAGTTAGCTGCTATCATGTATGTTATCTTCTTTCTCGGTTTGTATGAAATGCTATAGAAAAGCATGTGCTCTTCATAATTGCTCTCTCCGTTGTTCTTTTCTTCCCAGTTAAATCAGCTATAAAAATCTCCTTGTGTTATCTCTGTAACAAGCAATTGGCCGGGATTAAATGGGTAGTCTATGAACTGGAGAGAGACCTCTGGTTTGATTTCTCATATCTGAGCTGTTCTGTGTTCACAGTGATTCATCTCACCACAGTACTGTAAAATCCTTTGGGCCTCTGTCACATCAGTCCTAGCCTTAGGCTTGTAAATTGTTGATAGCATATATTTTTCAGTCAAGAACTTTTATCATGCTGCTAAGGTTGGTTTGAGAAGTATGATAAGTTCAGGTCAAATTTTATTTCACAGCCAGTGAAGTTTATTTGTTGAAAAAAAATTTTTTAAACCATTTGATATATGAAGGTACTTTGGAGTGGTACCCAGCTGAATTAGCTAACTTAAACTGCTTCATCAGTGCCAGCCTTCATGATGGCTGGCTTTTTGTTACTAACATGAATAGTACTTTATTTAGTGCAACATAATTTTGCAAGAGACCTGTTTCTAAGTAGTCATTCTGAACTCTTCCTTAGGGTAGTTATTAATCCTCTGAACTCATCTGAGTTTGGTTGCCTATATGTTAAATATAGGTGCTAAAGCAATGGATTTGCCATGAAGTTAAAAAATAGTATATCATGAAATGATAGTGAGATACCCTTAAAGGAAACCTTAATTAAAGAAATGGTTTCACTACCCATGGAAAAAAGTTAAGTGTTTGCTTTCCCTTTTCTTTAAGAAATAGGTAATTATTCATGCATTTTCTTTTTATAGTAATGTGAAGTTTTTCTGTAATTGTATGTTTTATTTCGGCGAGGTTATTGAGTTATTTGGGTTTTTGTTTTGTTTTGTCTTACTGTACCTAGCAGATAATATATAAAATATTTTTATGTATTCCTCATTTCCTGTTTCGGGTGTTCAGTGATTTTATTCCAAATCACATTTGGTCCTTTATATGTTATAATAGTTTGTGATATAAATATATTTGATTTGGGAGTTTTTGTTCATATAATCAAACAATGTTATTTATTTTTCTTTTTCTCGTCTTCTGATCAGGATTCCTGGCAGGTACTGACTCAGCAGCATGTGCCTTAAATTAATTAATGTTTCAAAACCCATAATAACGCTTCAGGGACAAAGGTTCAGTGCATGTTCATGTCCTTTCCCTGCTCCCTTCAGAGTGATTCAGTTCCTGTCACTTTAAATTAACAAATCTTTAATATGACAATTCAAACACTGCACAAGTCCTTGAGAATATAGTACCTAGCATAATTTAAAAGGAAGTTTTAACATTATGTGTCACACCAAAGGTCAAGAAACTGTTTTAATCATTGTATAATGGATACTCAGTTACTTGGGTCATTTAAATAGTCTTAGTAGGGATGCCGTGTTCCTAGTTGAACTGTAGCAGGGATGGTGAGACAACAGTAACTTCAAGTGAAAAATCAGTAGTTTTTTTTTTTTTCTTTTGAAATTTCTTAAATAATAAATACAGATAAGCAGTTGCTTAGTTGTACTTTGCTCAATAAAATGACTTAAGGGGAAACAGATGGAACATTTAGAAAGACTTCATTATTTTGCTTTTTTGAGCTAATCAACAACTTTAAATGGAAAAGCAGCAAATACATGGAGAAAATCATAAAAAAGAATAGATTGTAGGCTGACAAAGGAGAATTTCAAGGACACGCCTAAGAAGTACTTTTCAAATTGATCTTTGAAGGCTTAGACTTCTTAATTATAGTTTATAAACTATTAAAATGTATTCAAAATATATTCATTAAAAAACATTACTCTTGCATTTCTTAATAAAAATATAAACTAAGCTTAATTAGAACCTCCTTTGGTTTAAAATAATTATTTAATTAATGAAGATCACAAGGTGCTGTTTATTTTTATACAACATTTTTCCTGTGCTTCCTTGTTCTTAAAATGATATATATTTTTAGTAGTCTCCTTACCAAACCCCCAAACCAATCATCCTGTTATTGATGCAGTAGACTATTTTACCACCTTTGCCTTTAATTGCATTCTGAAACAAACCAACAAATATTTAAATTACTGTATCAAAATAATTTATTGATAATCCCATTATCAATGTTTCTAATCCTGGAGATTTTGTTTTAGAATAGCTGTGGCACAACCATCATGCAGAGTGCTAAGGAGTGTAAATCAAATGAGGTGTTAACACCTGTGATTGAGGACAGCCACTTCCAGTTCTCTGTTTATGGCAGGACAGTTTGTAGGAGGCAGCTAAAAATTCTTCCTCTCCTTTGATAATTGTGTGGTTTAAGGCTTAGAGGTTTAAAATGACTTGCCTCACTTAGGTGCCCTTACTAGACAATGAGGAGAAGAGAAAAGAGGTAGGAATTGGTAAGGACTTGGAAGTCTCCAGAACCTGCAGCATTGAGTAGTCAACCTCTGTAGTTGACAAAGAGCATCAGTCTTCTTTAAACTTTGACTATTGAAGGTAGTATCCTTTGTTGATCAAGGATTCAGAATCAAGTTTTATTGTATTCTTAAGGATATCTTATTAATAAGCTTTGTATATTATATACAAAATATATTTATATTTTATATTAAAAATAATAAACTTTCTTAGAATAGGTAGTGGAGGAATTGTTTATATTGGGTTCTATAAATATCACTCATTTTGGTGACACTAGTATAAATTGTTTAAGCTTCCAAAGGTCAATGAGCAGTTACTTTATACAAGAGGACTTTCTTGCTTGCTTCCTTACAGGGATTTGTCCTTTGCATGCTAAGTTCCTATTGCCTGTGGAAAGGCTGGGATCATTTTGTTTTTCTGGTAGCATAGTATGAGTGCTGTTCTTCAGATGCAGCTTATGAATGGTGTCAGTACTTATTATATTGCTGTGAGGAGTATCCATAATGTCTCTTTCCAGTCTCTGAGTTCCACCACTACTAAAGTCTGTTGACTTAACCCATGTGCTTGATTTTTCATCTTGAACAAAGAAACAATAATATAATCATTAAGTGCTCCCAAGGAGGGTATAGTTTACTTGGTTGTCCCAAATATTAAGACTTCTATTAAGATGTCTTTAAATATGTTTTTATTTTAGATTCTGTTGTGTTTGAATTTGGGGTCATCTGTGAACCCATTTGATTTATCATTGTTGATTTGAAAGCGTAAACATGACTAACCATTACATTTCCAACACCTTTATGTTTAGCTTTTCCATCATGAAACAAGATTTGAAATTCACTTTGATATGAGAGGACTTCGTTCCAAACTAACTTCCGTTTTAAAATTATTTTAGCACAAACACCCTATCATGTTTCAAAGTTGCACAAATAGATTTCTATGAAAACCACTCAAAACATTTTATTTCTTCTGTTCTGGTAAAAATGGGTTCTCAACTGATATGTATTGATGACCTTTGGTTGCAGAGAAAGTGTGAGGATAGTTCTTGGTTTGCATATTTGGCTTTGCCATGGTGCATTTTTTAAAAGTTCTATATATAAATAAAAAGCTTCTCCAATTATAGATCAATGTAACATCTATTAATTAAGAAGATTATAGAGAATCATAACATTCTTTTATAGTTACTCATTTTGAAAATGATTAAAATATACATTTGAACAAATCAGGGCATAAAAATACGATGTGCACCTACATCATTAACTAGATTTTCATCTTCAACGTCAAGATAAATGAGCTATTACAAGCTAAGCCTCAAGATTAATATTTTACAATAATAAACTATGTTTTGCTCCAAAAATATTCAATCTGCATTAAATTTTAGAAATTGCAAACAGTATAGACACCTGATGTATTTCTGTGCATTTGATACAGTACAACATATAATAGTTCATGCATGGGTTCTGGAGTCAGACCATGACCTGTCCTGCCACTTTATAGCACTGTCACCTTGGGCTTCTTATTTAACTTCTCTAACCCTCAGTTTTCTCATCTGTTAAGTGCAGACAGTAGTATCATCTATCTCATAGAATTGCAGTGAGAACTTAAAGAGATAATGCAAGTGTTTAGCACAGTGCCTGGCATAGAACATGCAAACTATAATTTTTAAATTCTTGATATGTCTTTAGTGGTTGGTGGTATTCAAGGAATACCTAAAAATGTTTGATTTCAAAATGATTGAAAAATTCTTCATCTAAAGGATTTCCTGGGAGATGATAGTTACTAGAACAGTGTAAATCAAGGGTGTGAACAGTGATCCTCAGAGTGAAACGCTTCTTTTTTGTTCTTATGGTGCATTTTTTCTTGGAATAATTTTTTCCAAATGGGAGAAGGTGAAATACTATATTGACTTATTTTTCAAAATTTGTATGTGAGGTTGTTTTTCCACGAAGTGATAGGGAAGCCTTTTCTAACCCATGTGACTGAAACCAAGACTGCTGCTGAGCTCAGGACAGTTCTTCTCAGCACTGATTGACTTGAGTGGCCAACATTCAAAATTAAATTCTTAGATTTGAGTAGCAGATAATCAGTAATGACAAAATATAGATTCTCCCACGCAGAGCTTCCTTGAAGCAAGTTTGCAGGCATAATGTGGTAGAAACTAATAGAGTTGATGATTTTCCCCATCTAGGGTTTTGAGAACACCTCATCAGATACTGAAGACTGAAATAAATCATTTCAGTAAAGTTATATCATTTCTTTGAAGTTAATGCTGTTCCAGTAGACTTTTGAATTTTTATCATTGCTTTAATCAAATCTTCTTTTTAAAGATTTTTTTTTTTGATGTGGACCTTTTTTTTTTTTTTTTTCATTTTATTTATTTATTTATTTATTTTATTTTTGGCTGTGTTGGGTCTTCGGTTCGTGCGAGGGCTTTCTCCAGTTGCGGCAAGCGGGGGCCACTCTTCATCGCGGTGCGGGGACCGCTCTTCATCGCGGTGCGTGGGCCTTTCTCTATCGCGGCCCCTCCCGTCGCGGGGCACAGGCTCCAGACGCGCAGGCTCAGCAATTGTGGCTCACGGGCCCAGCTGCTCCGTGGCATGTGGGATCTTCCCAGACCAGGGCTCGAACCCGTGTCCCCTGCATTAGCAGGCAGATTCTCAACCACTGCGCCACCAGGGAAGCCCTAATCAAATCTTCTGCCACTGTTTTTCTTAAGCATCTTCATTTGTATCCATATTCTCTTTAGCCATCTAGTTAATGAAATAGGAAAACATTTGCATTCTAGGTGTTTGGAGTTGTTCTCAGAGCTGAAGTGGTTAGAATTGGGACTGAAAAGAGAATGGCTTTCTGGCAGAGTGAAGTTTCCAGGATCTTAAGCATTCACCTTCCACAGTTTGTTGCACAGTAATTTGTGTTTGTTGCCTCAAATGCAATAATACCTTTACAAAGTTTGGAACCTCTGAGTTAGAAGTAGAAATCATAAAGTACTGTAAATTAGAAACATCTCGGTTTAATTTTTATCTGACATATCCCCAAATTCTATCTTCTGCAAGTTCAGGTATGGGATGGGGGAAGAAGAATAACACATATTTTAACTGTGCAACATTTTCTGTTTGATTGAGAATAGTGTGATTGTTTAAGATTGATATCTTACACAAGGCTTTGGCATCTGTCTGTGCACCAACTAAATAATGAAGAGTGAGCATTAATTGCATGGGGAAATTGCTGAATTTTCTCTTTCTTTCTAACACCTGTTCTCCCTGCCCTCACCCCAACCTTAGGTAGAAGTACTATTTATCATTTGGAAATTATATGCTGAAATTGCATCTTTTGGGAGAAGCATACTATTATCATTGATTTGTTTTTGAAATACAACACAAGTACTTCTTGAGGGATTTAGATAGGCTTCGAAATGTATTTCAGCAATATAGAGAAATGTTAATATTAAAACAGTCCAATTATTTCAGTTTCATAAAGGATGACATCTTAATTTAAATAGTAAAGCTGCGTTCTTTATCAGATTTCCTATATACCAGAGATGTTTTAAGGTTCTAGATGATGTGTTAGCATTTATTTTGCTGGCATAGTCCATCAACTTCTACTCGATAGAAAAAAGTTTACTTCAAACTATAGAACTTGAAAAGTGGATCTTAACTAGAATAAATAATGAGGTTAAACTCCTAGATATGATTTTTCTCTTTGGCTTTATCCAGTCAAGTCCTAGAAGGCAAAGTTATTGGCCCTATTTTGTTCAATCCTTTTATAACAGGATTCACTGTTTGAGCACTGTGAGTATTAACAAGTTGGAATCATGTCTGGAATTCCCAGTCCCAGGGCTCCTAATGGTACCTGCAACTTTAGCCAGATATTTTATAAGTTTTTGTGATTGGTCAGAAACAAGAGTGTGAATGCTTCAGCACAAAGCCATCCTGGTAAAACAATTGAGGTTTTAGACTAACTGAGAAGTGTAGTAGTTACACATGTAATTGCTGATTTGCTGTAAGTTTACTCTTAAGTCTTTCTGCTTATCTAAAAAATTAAAGGATTCAGGATATGGTACAGTTGAGATCACTACCAGGATTCTTATGAGGTTATTAATTTATTTGCCTGTACTTAAGGTCAGTAATTTGAATGTTTTAGTGATGTTGAGTCTGTAGCCGTGTTTTAAATTTTAAAACATATAAGATCTAAGACTAGGTCATGTAAATGAACAGTAAAACAGTTAAATTTCATTTTAAGTCAGTGAGCACACTGCTTTGAAATAATTTGCATAGTCTTGTTCTCCAAAACGGGAGTAACATTTGTCAGTAAATTGAATAGAAATTCTATTGTGATCAGTTTACCTGCATTCCACTTTCACAGCCTTAACTTCAGAGATTCAAGTGATTAGAGTAGTGTCTGATATGTAGCTTCTAAGATGCATAAAATAGTATAATGCTCTGTAAGGTATCTGCAATTATAGCTTCTTTTTAAAATACCCAGTTCTGTTTAATTTTCAGCATATACACTGAAGTAGTTGCTAGAATCTTACCTCAGGAGCTTTAATATAAGTTTCTATAAATTTTTTTACTGAATGATATGTTAATATATTACTTAATCTCACATTATATGGTCTTACAATAGAATTGAAAGATATTCTATTTCTTTTGACTTTTATATAGGTTTCTTCCTTTTAGTTTGTCTTATGTTTATTATTTATATTGAATTTATTACTTATATTGAATTAAATACAAATCCTTGTGATAGATTTCACTAGTAAAAATACATATTGATATAAATGTTCATCAGGAACAAAAAATATAAATAACCACCTCTGAGACAGTGAGATAAAATGAACATTACTACCAATCTGCTAAGGAAGGTTATGTTTTCCTTGCACTGTGCCTCCATATTACCCCTGAAGTATATAAATGGTATTTGCTTAAGACAAAAATGACTTAAAATTTAGTCAAAGATTAAACTTTATCTAAAAGATTAAGTGAAGGAACAATTTACTTGACATTCTCAATTTGCAAAATTAAACACTGATAAGACTTTAGGAATAAGAAAAAATAACCAAAAACCTTCCTTCCACTCTCCTTCTTTGAATCTTGATTTTCCATTTTCACCATACTTCGGTGCTTTTAAAAATTTATTCATTATTAAACTTCAGTATATCTATTTTCACAGATTCTCCTTGTGCCTTGGCTGTTTGACTTGAGGATATCATTTATGGTAGAATCAGGCCTTTGGTTTAAGAATATCAGCTACCAAACTGTCATGCAACACAAAATAGTCTAAAAATTGGTTTCTGGTAACTCCCACTTCTTTCCAAATCTTGACATATTTATTTGATTCTCCTCCTAACTTTAAATAATTTGAGGGATCAAATATGATGATTTTATGACAGTTTAGGTGTTTGTGATTAATATATGTCATGAATTTTATAACAGTTATCTTTGGAGTTTTGGATACTTGAAAACACACTTATAAATTCTTAGAGTTAATACTGATAGATAGTTGTGTAATCCTAAATGTACCTGAACTACTCTTTGACAAGTGGATGCCTCAGAAAACATAATGTAACTTCTCTCCCTGTCTCCTTCTACCCCCACCCCAACTCCTGAAGCATGGAAGAACAATGTAGACCTTTACTAAAGAATTAGAAGACTGTATTGCACAGGGCACATCACAAAGCATGGCTAATTTAAAAGTCCTCTTTAAACATCTTTCTTTCTGGTTTTTATTTTATTTATTTATTTTTAAAATTAATTTATTTATTAATTTATTTATTTTTGGCTGTGTTGGGTCTTCGCCAACTGCGAAGACCCAACTGAACTTCGCCGCTGCGCACGGGCCCTCTCTAGTTGTGGCGAGTGGGGCCTTCTTATTGCAGTGGCTTCTCTTGTTGTGGAGCAATGGGCCCCAGGCACGGGGGCTTCAGTAGCTGTGGCGCACAGGCCTAGCTGCTCCACAGCATGTGGGATCCTCCTGGACCAGGGATCGAACCTGTGTCCCCTGCATTGGCAGGTGGACTCTCAACCACTGTACCACCAGGGAAGTCCCTTTCTTGTTTTTAAAGAGCTACTGCAAAACATGTACTCTCTGTCCTTTCTCTCAAACACATGTGTGCACATATGTGCTCACATGCTTTCTTTTCTCTGTTTTCCCAACTTTGATACTTTCTATTACTCTGTGGTCACGTCTCCTTCCTCTTTTTGGCTCACCTTTCGAGGGTCCCTTTTCCTTCTATATTTTTTCTCCCAGATGTCTTCTTCAACTTTTTCTTATGTAGAGCAATTTGACCTTCTTTTGGCCTCTCCTGGTCCCTGTAACTGTATTCAGTACAGCAGAGGTCTCACAGATAGCCCTGCAAACAGAAATATTTTCTCCTTTAGAGGACTAGGATTGCAAACATGGACATATCCTATTTAATGCAGTAGAGTAGGGGTTGTCCTCCTGCAGACAATCACACTAACTGAATTAACATTGGAAAGTGTCAGTATAAAATAGCCCCTATGGAGGTATGTTCTGGTAGTAATTCTCAATCAATATACAATTTAAGGTCTGTTCAGTGACGTCTTTGTTATCTCTGCAGACTTTATAATTGCTCTAATGGTAGAGGTGGCTAGGCCTAAACCATGACCCCAAATGCATCTCATGCACAGTCTTTCAAGCTGCATTATTTATATTTTGGAAAACAATCATATACTTTGCTAGTAATCAAAAGACCTTCAAAAGAAAATAGGCTACTCAAGTCAGAAGCTATTATAGAAGAGTGGATGCACACTTACATGGTAAATTGATTTTTAACAAAGGAGCCAAAATAATTAAATGGGGAAGGGAAGGTGTTTTCAACAAATGGCTTAGAAATGGCTTCTGTCAGCTGTTGACTAGGGCCTTCGCCGTCTAGCTTGACCAAGGATAGAAGATTTATTTCTAATGTGGCTCACTCAAATGGCTGATAAGATAGTACTGATTGTGGTTGGGAGGCCTCAGATCCTCTCTCTGTAGGCTCTCCACAAGCCTGCTCGAGTGTTCTGTTCAAATGAGACCTGGCTTGCCTCCAGCAGAGCAAGGGGCCTTTTATGCCTTAGCCTCAGAAGTCACACATTATCACTTTTGCTGTATTCTGTTAGTTATACAGACCAACCCTGATTCAATGTGGGAAGAGACTAGATCTACACAAGGACATGAATACCAGGAGGCAAGAAACACTGGGGTTATTTTGGAGTCTGGCTACCACATTGAAAAGAGTCTCATATCCAGAACATATAATGATCAGTAATAAAAAGACAAACAACCCAATTGAAAATGGGCAAAAAACTTGAACAGATACTTCCCAGAGAAAGATATATTGTCAATAAGCTAAGTGCTTAAAACACTTGGTCATCAGGGAAATGCTCAAAAAAACCACAATGAGATACCACTAAAATGGCTAAATTAAAGAAACTGGCCACATAAATGTTGACAATGATGTGGAGCAACTAGAACTGTCATACATTGATGGTGCAAGTAAAAGAAGTACAACTTTGAGGAAAGTCAGAATAGTCAAAAACTGAAAAGTGCCTGTTTAATCATTAAAGGAATGAATAAATTGTGATATTACTTGTGTGCATTATTATATGCACAATATAATTATATGCAAAATAAATTGCATAAATTATTTATTTTTAATATTTTAAATTTTATTGGTGAGTATTATACTACTCTGCAATAAAAATGAATGAGTTACTGATAAATAGAGTGTGGATGAATCTCCCCAACATTATGCTGAACCATAGAAGCTGGACACCAAAGAGTATATACTGGTGATACCATTTATAGGAAGTTCTAGAATAAGCAAAACTAATCTGTGGCACAAAAATATGGTGGGAATTAACTGTGGAGGGGCATAAAGGAAACATCAGGGATGGTGGAAATGTTCTATAACCCAAATATATATCTGGGTTACTCAGATATGTATTTCTGAAACTCATTGAATCGTATATTGGATTTGTGCATTTCCCCATAAGTGGATTTTACTTAAAACTGTAATAAATATTGAACTCTAGATGATACATTCGTTTTTTGCAGAGATAATTAGCAATTGTGAAACTATCTTCCTTGTATTCTAAGCTTGAGCAAATGAGTAAATAAATTGCGGATAATGGGAACCAGATTTCTCTCTGTTGGAGAAGGGAGTAGTAACATGTGTAAAGGGCAAGACTAAATTGTGCTCTGTGGTATTAGAATGGAATTAGAGATATCATTATGAATTCATAGTTTATAATAGACAAATAGATATGAATGTAATCATGAGGAAACAGCAGCCTAATTCAAATTGAGGGATATTTTACAACATAATTCACCTGTACTTTTCAAATTGTTCAAGGTCAAAAAGTATAAAGAGACCAAAATTGGCAGAGTAGGTAACGCCAAAACTACACACCTCCACTAAGACAATAATTAAGCTAGTGAAAACTGTCGATCAGCTTTTTCAGATCTGTGGAATCTAACTAATCAGACTTTAAGCAACTAGGGGAATGCTTAAAGAAGAAAGAAGCTGCTGAAATTTGGTAAGAGAATGTTGTGGTGTTTTAACTTACCTGATGACCACCCCTCACCCCCCAGCACAGTGGCAGCCATAAAGATTGTGCGTTCATGGTATAGCTCCCTGGTGCCAGAAGGGGCAGGGCAGACCTTGTTTTCAGAGAATGTGAATGTGGGCCTTGACCTGTCTGGCCAATGAGGAATCAGCTTGGGGGTTTGTGTTTGTTTCACCTACCTTGGAGCTTTCTTAGGGCTGGGGTGACCTCCCAGGTGGCATTTGTTAAAAGCATAAAGGTAAATATACTAGCCACAGCAGCTGAAGACAAGCAGCAGACAAACCAAAACAGCTGGGAAAGAAGAGGCTGCTGCAGGAGATGGGTGAGAGAACAAGGACTTTGAAATGCTCTACCATATACTGGTGAATCTGAAAGGCCATGTGCACACCCAGGGCCAAATGAATACTTAGAGGAAACCCCAACAGACCCTAACCTTTCACTTCTGGCTGATGTTTAGCTTCCAAGCAAGCAAGAAATGAAGGCAAGGGCAGAATTATAAATAGTGACTAAGCATTGAAAGAATGCCCAACACAGAGCCAGTCTGCAAGGATCTTGAGAGGGTTTTTTTTTTCCCCACCCTTTGGATCCAGGAGCTTAAGGAAATCTCTGTCAGATCACTAGCTGACTACTAAGGTATGAAACAGAGACTTGAGTGACCATGCTGGACCAAGTATTTACAAAAGAATTTACAAAAATCATTAAAGAAATGACTACAGCCCATGCAAGCAGCAACAACAAACCCTGAGGAGGTGGGCGAATCCTGTTTCCAGAATTACCACATTGTAATATACAAAATGTCCGGTTTTCAAAAACATTATGCTTGTAAAGAAACAAAGTATGGCCCAGGAAAAAAAAGGAATAGGAACTATCCTTGAGAAAGATCAGATATTGCAACTTATTATAGACAGACTTTAAATCAACTGTCCTAAATATACTCAAAGAGCTAAAAGAAACTACAGGCAATGGACTTAAAGGAAACAAGGAGAATGATGTATGAACTAATAGCAAAAAATAGATAGAAATTTTAAAAAGGTATCAAATAGAAATTCTGGAACTGAAAATTTCCTATAGCTGAAAGGAAAATTTTAGTGAAGGGGTTCAACAGCAGATTTGAATACACAGGAAAAATGGTTAGTGAACTTGAAGATAGGTCAATTAATATTTTCCAGTCTGAGAAACAAAAAAGGAGATGAACAGAGCTTATGAGACCTATGTGACACTACCAAGTGTACCACATATGTACAATAGGAATCTCAGAAGGCAAGGAGAGAGAAAAGGGGACAGAAAGAATATTTGAAGAGATAATGGCTCAAAACTTTACAAATTTAATGAAATATATGAATCTACCCATCCAGGAAGCTAAATAACTCCAATAGGATAAACTCAAAGAGACCCAGACTGAGATACATTATAATCAAACTGTCAAAAGCTAAAGACGGTGAATCTTGAAAACAGGAAGAGAGAAGCAACTTACCACACACAAACTGTACACAATAGGATTAACAACCAGTTTCTCATCAGATACCATGAAGGCCAGAAGGCAGTGGGATGACATATTTAAAGTGCTGAAAGAAAAATAAAATTGTCAACCAAGAATTCTATACCTGCAAAATTATCCTTCAGAAATGAAGGAGATAGATATTAAGCCATTCCCAGATAAACAAAAGCGGAGGAGTTTGTTGCTAGTAGATCTACCCTACAAAAAATGCTAAAAGGAGTACTTAAGGCTGAAAAGAAAGAACACTAGATAGTAACTTGAAGCTATATTAAGAAATAACACCAGTACCAGTAACAACATAGGTAAATATAAAAGCCAGTATTATTTTATTTGTGGTTTATAACTCTTATCTATCCCTCTGTAATCTGAAAGACAAATGCATGAAACAGTAATTATCAATCTATGTTAATGGGCACACTGTATAAAAATGTAATTTGCAAAAATAACATAAAGGGAAATGGAAGTGTACAAGAACAGAGTTTTTTAATACTATTGAAGCTAAGTTGGTATTTATTCAAACTAGGTTGCTGTAAATTTAAGATGTTAATTGTAATCTGCAGAGTGGCCACTAAGAAAATAACTAGGTATGGTTCCATTTATATGAAATATCCAAAAAATATGAATCCATAAAGACGGAAAGCAAATTAGTGATTTCCAGGGGCTAGAGGGAGGGGGCAGTGGGATGTGACTGCTTAATGAATAAGGGGTTTCCTTCCAAATGGGGTTATGAAAACGTTCTGGAACTAGGTAGTGGTGATGGTTACATAACATTGTGATTGTACTTAATACCACCAAATTTTACGCTTTAAAATGGTTCTGTGGTAAATTTTATATTATGTACATTTTACCACAGTTTTTAAAAATTATAAAAACGTAAGCAGTGTGGTACTGGCATAAGAATAGACACAAGGATCAATGGAATGAAATTGAGAGTCCAGAAATAAACCCACATATATATGGTCAATTTATTTTCATCAAGGGTGCCAAAACCATTCAGTGGTGAAAGAATAATCTTTTCAACAAATGGTATGGGGTCAACTGGATATCACATGCAAAATAGTGAAGTTGGACCCCTACCTCACATTAATACAAAAATTAACTCAAAATAGATCAATGACCTAAATATAAAAGCTGAAACTACAAAACTTTTAGAGAAACAGGGTGAATCTTCATGATCTTGGATTTGGTGATGGAGTCTTAGATACAACATCAAAAGCACAAGCAATAAGAGAAAAAAATAGACAAATAGAACTTCATCAATATTTAAAATTTCTGTACATCAAAGGACATTATCAGGAGAGTGAAAAGGCAATGAACAGAATGAGAGAACATATTTGCAAACCCTATATCTGATATGTTTAGTGTATAGAATATATTGATATAAAGAAACTTACAACTCAACAACAGAAAGACAAATAACCCAACTCAAAAATGGGCAAACGATTTGAATAGAGATTTCTCCAAAGAAGATAATACAGATGGCCAACAGACACATGAGAAGATGCTCAACATCATTAGGCCCTAGGGAAATGTAAATCAAACCTCAATAACATACCATTTCACACTCACTAGGATGGATATAATTTTAAAAAAAAAGAAAAAGAAAATTGAGGATGTGGAGAAACTGGAACCCTTTTACGTTGCTGGTATTAATGCAAAATAGTGTACCGCTGTGTAAAACAGTTTGGCCATTCCTCAAAAACTTAAACTTAGAGTTATGATATGACTCAGCAATTCCACTCTCTGGTATATACCCAAAAAAACTGAAAGCAGATATTCAAACAAATACTTGTACATGAGTGTACATGGTAGCACTATTCACAATAGCCAAAAGGTGGAAGCAACCCAAATATCCTTCAGTGGATGAATGGATAAACAATTTGTGGTATATATACAATGGAATATTATTTGGCGATAAAAAGGAATGAAGTACTGATTGATGCTACAACATGGATGAACCTACAAAATATGATACGTGAAAGAAGCCAAACCTAAAAGGCCCACACATTTTATGGTTAAATGGTTAAAATGGTGAATTTTATGTCATGTGAATTTTACCACAATCAAAAATAATAATAAACCTCCAAAGGAAAAAATAAATTTGGGCATAAACCTCCAAAGGAAAAAATAAAGATGGGCAAAGAAAGCTGTTTTAGATTAATGGAGATTAAAAAGACATGACAACTAAATGCCATTTATGATTGTGGACTACATCCTGGACTGGGGGGAAGATAGCTGTAAAGGAAATTATTGGGACAGTTCACTAAATTTGATAATAGACTGTGGATTAGATAATAGTACTATCAGTATTAAATATCCTGGTTTTATGAAATGTATACTGTAGTATGTAAGAGAATGTCTTTGTTCATAGGAAATATATACTGAAGTATTTAAGTGTAAAGGGGCATATGTCTCCAACTTTCAATATGGTGTAAAAGAAAATATGTATCTATATAAAATGAAAAGCAAATAGGGTGATAACATAAACTGTTGGTGATTCTGAGTAAAAAGCATATGAGAGTTCCCTATACGGATCTTTCCACTTTTATGAGTTTGAAAGTATATCAAAATAAAAAGTTGTGGACAAACTTGGATTTTTCTTTTTATCTTCTGAGCAGCAGCATAGTCCAGATGGTTCTTAGAAAAATAATGTTAGATACGCTTTTTTGGCTTATCTGCCTCATTTCAGTTTGTCCTTAGACTTTTGTCTGTTTCTCGACTTCTGGATCCCAATATATTATTTTTTTTAAAATTTTTATTTATTTATTTATTTATTTTTAATTTATTTTATGGCTGTGTTGGGTCTTCGTTTCTGTGCGAGGGCTTCCCCTAGTTGCGGCAAGTGGGGACCACTCTTCATTGCGGTGCGCGGGCCTCTCACTATCGCGGCCTCTCTTGTTGCGGAGCACAGGCTCCAGACGTGCAGGCTCAGTAATTGTGGCTCACGGGCCTAGTTGCTCTGCGGCATGTGGGATCTTTCCATACCAGGGCTCAAACCCGTGTCCCCTGCATTGGCAGGCAGATTCTCAACCACTGTGCCACCAGGGAAGCCCCCAATATATTATTTATTTTATTTGCTTATAGCAATCTCTCCATAAGATTATTACATAATTAATATGGGTTACTCAGCTTCTATACAAATTTATTCTGGCTTTTGACAGCCTGTTCTCATTTTATGTATTTTTTCTTATTCACATGCTTTACTTTTGCAGTATCTTGGATAATGTTAAAAATGTACATTTTTTTTCTTTTGAGAAATTAAAATATTAACTTCCCAGTGAACAGCTTTGCTGCTCTTTTCATCCAGTAGCCTTCTTTTGTCTGAAATTTGTGTTTAATCTATTGGTAGACTATCAAGTGTGATATGAGATCTAACCCTAATTGAACATATTGGACCGTGGGCTCATTTTTGGTTTTGGCTCAAAGAAGTAATCTCTAAATGCTGTCAGGCTGGACCAGGCTTTCTGCCCATCACAAATGAGTCAGAAGCACTTTCCTAAGTAGAAACTGCCATCAAAACCTCTTACCACTTTGCAGGCGTTCGACTATGGATTTTTGCCTGTCCATGGTTACTGTTTCCTATTACAAGCAAATATCCAGTAGAGGCTATTTTGAGTGGGTTTACTAAGAAGATCATGATGATTCATTTGGTACTTGTGTCTTCAATTGGTTAACCAGTTTTCTTTCCTTTGTGGTGTATGATGGGATCTTCACTAGACAGAGGTAACCTATTGGATAGTTGTGTACCTGGATGGTGGTGTGGTGGTGCTTGTTGGTTTAATTTTCATGATACTCCTCCCAAGGTTATGCTTGCAGTGCTGCTTCTTATTTTGTGCTTGCATGATGTTATTACTTTGTGCTTTGTTGGTTTGGGTTTTTAAAACCTCCTATTTCTTTTTTTGGTACCCAGAATAATTCCTGAAATTTCTTTGGTTGGTCCAGAACTTATGGAAATGTGTTTCAAGTCTAACTTTTTGGTGGATCCTTTTCAGTTTTTGAAAGTATCTTCAATGTCACCACTAAGTTTATGGTTTGGTAGCAAATCAGAAAACAGGGTAAGTTTCCTTAAACACCCAGGAAGAGACTGCTTCCCACATAGACCATTACTGAACCTGAGAATTAACTCTCTTTGTGAGCTTTATAGATTAAAGAAAATAAATACATACTTAGAGTAAAAGCTAAGTTTTGGGAGAGTTTCTTCAAATAGCTGAAATTTAGGAGCCTCCACCAAGGTCACAGTAAATATAATTAAATTAACTCATGCCTAAAGTTTGGTGTGTGTCTGATTTGACATTATATTTCAGAGATGCTGTTTACTTTGTAAACTGTTCTACATTCCAAAACTAAGGTTCTTGGGGTTCATAAGGTAAAAGTTAAAATTAGTATTTCAGAAATTAGTTTTCTGAGCATTTGTGTGGGTGTTGACAATAGTTGCTTACCTCTTCATTTCTCATTACTAGTTGTATAGTTTCTCTTGGGCATTTAGAACTGATTTTATTTTAGTTTTTCAGGTTTTTTTTCTCTACCTTATATACCTCTATAGAAAAAGGTGGATTGTTTTTCAAACTAAGAGATAAAACCAGCCCTGAAGTGGGCCTGTTATATGTTAAATGGCAGGAGTTCATAAAATTGAAAATTTTATTCCATTGTTCACATTAAGCCAGTGTTGAAACAAACAAACAAACAAAATCATCTTTTTTCTTATAATTTTAATCATCTTAAAAACTGTAAAGGATCCATTAATTTGGAATGGCCATCAGAGAAATGCTTATGATAAATAGCATAAAACTGTCAGATAAATGGTGATTCATCTCTAACTATTTATATTCTCATTCTGTTATATCTTCTTTTTATCTTTTGGTGGAACCCATACATTCAATAGAAAATTGCCCAGGAACGAGAAAAATTTGCTGATGAAGGCAGTATATTTTACACCCTTGGAGAATGTGGACTCATATCCTTTTCAGACTACATTTTCCTTACGACTGTTCTTTCTAGTAAGTATAAACTTTTCTTTTTATTCATTTATAGAGAATATATAGGACTATAAAAAGAGTTAAGTCAATTGGAGGGGGAAACAAGGCATGTTTGCAAAGTTAATGAATGATAAGTTACATCAAATTTCATTTCTTTTGAGTTCTCTGTAACTTGTATATAGAACCACCTGAGAAAGAGGAAGGAAAATAAAGTTAAAATGTAAAGTTAAAAGAAAAAAACAAAACAAAACTGAAGTCACATCTACTTTTAACTGTTTGAAGCTCAAGATAAATTATATATTGCCTGCTCCTCTAGCCCTCATTAATGTTTATACTTCCTCAGTAAAACACATATTGATCTAGTATTTCCTCTACTAAAGAAGAAGACTGGCTTGGTTGTTCTAATTGTGTTGAATATTGATTTTTCAACCTTGGACGATACCTTCTTAAGACACAGAACTCAAATTTGACTCATTTAGAGCACTGATGAATTTCTAATTTTTCTAAGCTATAAACAATTTTGTTGATTAGTATGCTACTATGAGTGTTCTTAGTATTATTTTCCTTTAGTGTGACTTTTTTTAACCATTCAGAAAAAAAAAAGTATGTCTCTAGCTCTCCATGTACATTCTATTAAAATCTTCCTAAATTGATCCAAAGAGATCTGATTTATATATTTCAGAGAAGTGATTCTCAATTTTTTTTCCTTGGGGGAACATATCAAACAAAACTAACCATATCTTCCTTCCCTTCTCCAGGCTAGGCATCTATAAAGATAAAACTATAAACAGTTTTCCAAGCTTATGGTTACCAGGGGGGAAGGGGTGGGGAGGGGTAAATTGGGAGATTGGGATTGACATATACACACTACTATGTATAAAATAGATAACTAATAAGGACCTACTGTATAGCATAGGGAACTCTTCTCAATACTCTGTAATGACCTATGTGAGAAAAGAATTTAGAAAAGAGTGGATATGTGCATATGTGTAACTGATTCACTTTGCTGTGCAGTGAAATTAACACAACATTGTAAATCAACTATACTCCAATAAAAATTTTTTTAAAAACTATAAACAATTTTCAATAAATAACATACACAGTTCCTGCCATAGCTGTGACTACCCTTCACTCTTCTTCCCTCCAATTGACAGAAAAATGAAGAAATATAGACTAATATGCCAAGAAATATAGACTAACAGCTGTCTTGGGCTACCAAAGTATCTGAATAAATTTGTAGTGGACCACTGCTCTAGCAACGTAGATGTGCATTGACTTGTTACGAAGATCCAAGATAGTAAACTAAGAGCACTTTTTTGATCTTAAATTGTGTATTATTAGTTATTATTTTGGTGTTTTTTCAAAACAGACTTCAGTTCAAATTCTGGTCCCACCACTTCTTACCTGTGACTAAGTGTCAGGAGAACCACGGCAGAATCTTCAGAATACTTTGCACATTGTGTAGCTCCCTAAATTTAGGTTAAAAAAAGAAAAAAAGGTCACATTGACCTGTGAGTTCTGGAAACCCCTCCAAGTAGCTCTACAGGTCTGGGCACCTTTACTTACTGGTGCTCAGCTCCTGGCATAACCATGGTGAGTAATTTACCAAAAAATGCTTAATATTACAATGTCATATACTTTCTATATTTGTCAGGAATGAGATAATTATGATGATATGATTTTCTCTTTATCACTAGTTTTAAGCCTTTTGATTATTATATGCTTTTAGTATTTCTCAACCTTAGCACTATTGATGCTTTAGGCAGGATAATTCATTGTTGTGAGGGCTGTCCTGTGCATTATAGGATGTTTAGCAGAATTCCTGGCCTCTACTCGTTAGATGCCAGTCACACAGGCTCTTCCCCTCCCAGTTGTGACAAACAAAAATGTCTTCAGAAATTGTCAGATGTCCCCGGGGGAGTAGGAATGGGGAGGAATAATCCCTGGTGGAGAACCACAGATGTAGTTTTTAGCAGGGTTGTTTGGTTTTGGTATTATTATGTACTTCGAAATAGTGTTCTTTATGTTTCTTGTCTTGGGATTCTTTGAGTTTTGGGGTCTGTGGGTTTATAATTTTCATCAAATTTGGAAAAATTTCAACTGTTATTTCATCAAATACTTTGCTTCCTCATCCTCTCCTTTGAGGACTTCAATTACACATATATTTTCCTCATATCAACCCTATAATGTTTGTAGTTTATTATCTTCATTTTGAAATTGAGGCATACAAAAAATTAAAGAACGTATCTCAAGTCCCACAGTAAGTAGATGATTCAGGGTTTGAACCCAGGCCATCCCATCATATGGGCTCCTGTCACTTGGCTTTACTGCTGTGGTCACATTTTCAGCAGTGATAAGCCATAGCTTACCATAGTGCCTCTTCTTTCTCTAAGGCTGGGCTGTGGCAAGACTGGTCCTAAAACTCTCCTGTAGATAATGGGCAGTTCAAGCATCCTTGCAATCTGAATGTTGTACACTGCATTGTTTACTTTATTTAACAAGACATGGAGGAAAATATGCCACAGAAATTACATTGAGACAAGTTATTTCCCACATTCTAATTGCTGCTAGGACGATAAGAAATGAGGCACTCAGTGGATCAACTTCTTTGTGGATAACTAGGAATCATTACATCTAAATACACTAAATTGTTCCCAGGTTGTCCTGCAAGAAGGAATGCAATTCTTTAAACACGAAAAGCTTTGCTGGGGAGTGGCTTGGGACTAGAGGAATTGCATTAGCATATTTATTCATCTGTTACTGTGGTGGACAACATGGACCGTTCTTGAGATTTCCAGTGGAAAACCAGCCACAGCAACGTGAACAGCATAACCCAGATAATGCAAGACTGTTGTATTTCTAATTAGCTGGGTTTTTTTTCAAAATTAATAGACTCAATGATGTTCAAGAAATTGCCATCATTTTGAAGAATATAAACACTCTACCCAAATGGATTGACACTTGGAACCTCTCAGTACTTTAGAAACTCTACCATGTTGTCTAAAATAAAATTCAACAACCTTATATAGTAAATTATTTGTTTTCTCTCTTTCGATTCATGATTCGTTTCCTAAAAATAAAATTAAGAAAGCTGCTTTACTGAGACTTCCCTGGTAGTCCAGTGGCTAAGACTCCATGCTCCCAATGCAGGGGGCCCGGGTTTGATCCCTGGTCAGGGAACTAGGTCCCACATGCCGCAACTAAGAGTTCACACGCCACAACTAAAGATCCTGCACACGGGAACGAAGATCCCATGTGCCGCAACTAAGACCCGGTGCAGCCAAACAAATAAATAAATAAATATTTTTAAAAAAGAAAAAAAAGGAAAGTTGCTTTACTAAAAATGCATGTTATGCAGTGTAATTTCCTGCATTAAATAGAGTTAATTCTTCTTATTTAAACTTTTTAGAAGTTTCATTTGTTTAGCTAAACAAGAATTTTTTGGACACACACCCAGAATAACAACCAATTTGGCAGCAATATCTTGTGCTTATAATAAGCAGTGGCATAAATTTCTCACTCTTCTTTGTATGTGCTTTGGATAATGGGGGCCTTCTTTGGCCAGCCTAAAATTTTAAATACCTTTTATCGTGTCATACACACACACGTACGCATACACATCTCCTAAATCCCTTTTTTGCTTTCTTTTTTCTCCTTGGCACTTGTCACTATTTAGCAGTCTATATAATTGATTTCTTTTTTAAAAAAATTATGTAAGTTTCAGGTGTACAACATTATAATTCAACATCTTGCATACACTACAAAGTGATCACCATCACAAGTCTAGTTACCATCCATCACCATACAGTTAACCCCCTTCACCCATTTTGCCTACCCTTCAACCTCCTTCCCCTCTGGTAACCACTAATCTGTTCTCTATGAGTTTGTTTCTGCTTTATTTTGTTTCTTCATTTGTTTTTTTTAGATTCCATGTGTGAAGGAAATCATATGGTATTTGTCTTTCTGCATCTGACTTAACTTCACTTAGCATAATACCCTCAAGGTCCATCCAGGTTGCCACAAGTGGCAAGATTTCATCCTTTTTTATGGCTGAATAATGTTCCATTATATTTATATGTATACCACATCTTCTTTATCCAGTCATCCATCGATGGACACTTAGGTTGTTTCCATGGCATGGCTTTGTAAATAATGCTACATTGAACATAGGGATGCCTGTATCTTTGCAAATTAGTATTTTTGTGTTCTTCGGATAACTACCCAGAAGTGGATAATTGATTTATCTTCTTTATTGTCCATCTTCCTACCTAGAATGTAACTGACTGACAGTGATCATAGGTTTGTAATGATATTCGCTACAAATTTGTAATGATATTCATCACAAACATATCTACTGTATAAAAAGCATTGTGGCAAAGTAACAAAACAAGAATTTTTTTTTCAATTTTCTCCAAAAGGAAGTTTTATCAAACATGAGACTTGACTTTGCTGTTTATATCGTGAATTGAGAGCCGTTCTTTTAGCCGTTGATGTCCTCAGTCTGCATCCAGTACCAGTGGAGTGAGGGAAACATGTTTTTAAATTAATCTACTTCTAAATAAGCTTTCTTCTAAGAAGTATATAAACTTTCTAATAACTACAAGGTTTCTTATAATTCAGAATTCACTTATTTGTATCCCCCTCTTACCCTAATCCATAAATTCTATTGCTTCATACCTTATCTCTCTGATCAGGTTTGAAGGATTAACTTGAAGAGTTGTCAACATGAGCCATAGCATCTGTATTAAGTAGAATATTAGGTATTTACTAAATAACTACTCATTAATAAAATAAATTCAGATTCATTCTAGGCAAGATAAAGAGACTGTTCATAATTATTATTAAATAATTTCCAAAGAGCCTTTGATCCTTAAAGTAGGTTAATAGGAATGGAATGAGAACACAGAAGCATGGCTTAGTTCTCTGCACTAACCAACTACAACATTAGCGATGGTCTTAAATCTTATAGTTGAAGTCAGAGATTTTTCTCCATAACTAGATACAGAGAAAGGTTGTCAAGGTTTATCTTGAATGCTATATATTATTTATTGATTTGGATCATTCAGTAGCTAATGCTAAGATTCACTAGGTTATGATAATATAACTTAGAATCAGGATCTTTGCCACTGACAGTTATGAAATATTTATTTTTTTGTTCTTTGTCTTCACACATTTTCTAACTAAAGTTATTGACCCTGTGGGCTAATAACATAAAAACAGTTCTAGATAGCTTGAGGAGACAATAATAAAATGATCAAAAAGTTGATTATTAAGCATTTTTACTATTTACTATTAATCTTTGAAAAGCCACCAGAAAAATCAAAAGCAAAAAATGCTACGGCATGTTCAGTACCTAGGAACAGACCTAATGAAAATCAGGCATAGGTCAATGTGTTCTGATTTTGATTCCCTCTTTATATTTGAAGGAATTAGTAGAGAAATTTAATTAAGTGGGTTTTCACTGTAGGAGAATTTGATTTACTGACAAACTACATCCTCATTGTGATGCGTCTTTCTCACAAATATACAAACCTTTTGGGAAATTACAACAGCATTCAAGTGAAAGTTTATAATATTTTATTCCTCTTGCCATATTGAAGTCCAGAGCTGATCACAAAGTGTATGTGGCTTGGAGATAGCAGTACCATTCTGTGCCATTCTGGCTAATGAAAATGTTATAGAAGTTATAGATGAAAATAAGTTTTTCAGGTTGAGTGAGTCTGTTGAAAAATATGGCCAAGGGCTGTTGGTGGGAATGTAAATTGATACAGCCACTATGGAGAACAGTCTGGAGGTTCCTTAAAAAACTAAAAATAGAACTACCATACGACCCAGCAATCCCACTACTGGGCATATACCCTAAGAAAACCATAATTCAAAAAGAGTCATGTACTACAATGTTCATTTCGGCTCTATTTACAATAACCAGGACATGGAAGCAACCTAAGTGTCCATCAACAGATGAATGGGTAAAGAAGATGTGGCACATATATACAATGGAATATTACTCAGCCATAAAAAGGAATGAAATTGAGGTATTTGTAGTGAGGTGGATGGACCTAGAAACTGTCATACAAAGTGTGAAGTAAGTCAGAAAGAGAAAAACAAATACCGTCTGCTAACACATATATATGGAATCTAAAAAAAAAAAGAAAGAAAGAAAATGGTCAGAAGAACCTAGGGGCAAGATGGGAATAAAGATGCAGACCTACTAGAGAATGGACTTGAGAATATGGGGAGGGGGAAGGGTAAGCTGGGACAAAGTGAGAGAGTGGCATGGACATATATACACTACCAAACGTAAAATAGATAGCTAGTGGGAAGCAGCCGCATAGCACAGGGAGATCAGCTCGGTGCTTTGTGACCACGTAGAGGGGTGGGATAGAGAGGGTAGGAGGAGGGAGACACAAGAGGAAAGAGATATGGGGACATACGTATATGTATAACTGATTCACTTTGTTATAAAGCAGAAACTGACACACCATTGTGAAGCAATTATACTCTAATAAAGATGTTAAAAAATAAAAAAAATAAAAAATAAAATATGGGCAAGGCAACATACTGAGATCTGTTAACAGATCTAAGGCAGTTACAAATCTGTTTTATTGACACATCGGAGTTGGGGAAGTTATAGAGAAAATTTGGTTTAGCTATTTTCTGTGTAATTTTTGTGTCTAGGATTATCTGCCATTGCCTAATTGATATCATGAAGGGTAAGACAAAGCAGAAAAGGGTTAATCTTGCTCAGTGGTATTTTACCCTATAAAAAGTGCTTAGAACTTCAGAAAGACTCATTTGCATGCCGTAAGGCCAAAAGTATTATATTTCACTGTGTTGTTTACCATTAACTTCTTTCGCTAGCATAACCTGTTCTTATGGTTAACTCACTGATTTTATAATAATGTAACTTCTATCAAAACAATAAAATAATGCATTTAAATATATTAAATGTTTATGAAGTTAAATTCATTTTGAGCCAGAGATTTATTTGAATGTGTCATTTCAGTAGAGCCCGTTGTTACAGAAAGTTGAAGCATTTACATCTTTGTATCAACAACCACACAAGAATTTTGTTCACATTAACAAGAAATAAGTGGTGTTTGTGTTTAACTCTCTCAAATCTCCTTGTGACTATACTAGAAGATCAAACTATTTCATCTGCAAAAGGAAGCTTATCCTTTGGGAACAATTGCTTAAGATTTGTTCTGAGGGTTCACAAGGCCAAGGGGAGAACAGAGACTAAAGAAGCAAATTGTGGCTTACACAAAAATAAGGTCTAAATGTATTTTGACTGTATCTTGAGGAAGATTTTATAATTTTACACCCATTAGAAAATCAGTTCTTATTAGCCTTTTCATGCTTTTTATGAATAGTTTTATTTGAATTGATCCCTTTTCATTTTTTGAAAATTGTAATATTGTAATAATTCTAATAAAATTCTAATATTGACCTAAAATCTTATGGAAATCTGGTTGAGATCACATGATTTCTTTAGCTCTACCCTTTCAATACAAGTAGTCAAGATGGGCCTATTTTCTAAAAACAAAAGAGTATTTTTTTAAAATTTATTTATCTTAATTTATTTTTGGCTGTGTTGGGTCTTTGTTGCTGCACGCGGGCTTTCTCTAGTTGTGGCGAGCAGGGGCTACTCTTTGTTACGGTGCGTGGGCTTCTCATTGGGGTGGCTTCTCTTGTTGCAGAGCATGGGCTCTTGGCGCGTGGGCTTCATTAGTTGTGGCACACGGGCTCAGTAGTTGTGGCTCACGGGCTCTAGAGCACAAGCTCAGTAGTTGTGGTGCACGGGCTTAGTTGCTCTGTGGCATGTAGGATCTTCCCGGACCAGGGCTCAGACCCGTGTCCCCTGCGCTGGCAGGCGGATTCTTAACCACTGTGTCACCAGGGGAGTCCCAACAAAAGAGTATTGAGTGAGGTAATTAGGAGTGTTTTCTGTATGCTCTATGAGCTGATGCTGCCACTAAAATTATTATTATGTCTGCATACATTTTGTACTCTCTTGAATGTCTTATATTGGCCTGTAAAGCTTTCTGCCACTTTTCCAGAGAGCCCCTTCTCTGTGATATATGAAATTCATATAGGAGCTCTAGAAGAGAGAAGAGGAGGAGGTCTGCCCTTGGTTTTCCTTCTCTGCTCCTTAGGTTCTCGGAAAGGAAGACCTAACAGGGGAAGGCTTCCCTCTTTCTTAGGTCTCATTTATCAATGGGAGAAAATTCCTGAAGCAAGAAAAGTAAAACTCCAAAATAGGCTAAATTCTCTGCCTTCTAGAAAGTACCCTAACCTATAACATTATTTATTTATTATTTATTATAATATTATTATTATTATAGCATATCTCAGCTAAGATTTTACTTGTTTTAAACATCAGAATTTTTAAAACTTTTTTACATTGAACTGTGAATGAATTATGGCACCTCGTAACAGCTCAGAGGTATTTGTTAATTCAAAAGAATCTCTAATTGATGCAAGTTTAGACAGTGTGTTATCACTAAATAATATCTTGAAGTAGGAACTATGCCATGTGGCTTTGTATCCCCAAAGTACCTAACACTGTATCTTACTAATACTAGTCATTCCAAAAATATTTGAATGAAAGGATATTTGGGATGTGGCTTCTTTGGGTCTCTTCTAGGTAGAAAGGAGACCCAGCCACCCATCCATCTCCATACATTACAGTGTCAAATGGACCTCAGTTTACCTTCCTGCCAGAGTCTTCCCTTCATTTCCCAAGAACAGATTATAGAAACTTCCCCTCTTATAACTCACCTAACATCTGTCCTATCCTCCTCAGCCTCTACCATGTCTTGTTTTGTTTATGATTGGGGTGGCTCTGTAGGAATTCAGCCCTCAGTAATTGATGATGTGTAAAAATCTTTGCTGTGGTCTGTGAGTCCCACTTTTTTGCATTGTTTGCCTCTTAGAAGCTGGACTGGAATCAAATGTATCTGTCCATTCTATATGTCTGACTTTTCCCAAAAACCCACAACTTAATAGTATTTGGTTATGCTTAGGCTTCATGATGTGTTGCTTACCTATTCCTGGAATAGCTTTAGAAAATGCTTATTTGTTATGCTGAAGAATTTGAAGGTGCAAAAAGGAAACCAGGGAAAGAAATAGTGGTTGTCATGGAATGGTTTACCTAATCACTATCCCTTCTGGAGAAGGTATCCAGCCCCGTATCTGGCACATAATAAGTACTCCATGTATATTTGTTGGCTAAGTATCTAAGAATTTTTCTGAGTAGTTACTTTAGTATACATACTAAAATGTTATATTGCTCCAAGTACCCTTAGCATCCTGCCTAGTATTTAAAACTTTTAAAATAATAGCTATTCTCTATCTATATATACACGATGAAAGCTAGAAAATTAATTAGAATAGAAAATTTTTTTCTATTTGGACACTAAACTGAAAAGTAAATAGTGTTTTGGGTGAACACCAAACTAAGTCACATGTAAAGAGCGTCCTTCAAAATGAGCATAAATTAAGTATCAAATATCCAATCTCTTTTTTAAAGCAGCTAATTGTAAGCATGTATTCATTAAGTTGTATCTTGGCATAAGTGTGGCTGTTATTGAGCACGTGGAATGGAAACCACATAGAATGAAATGAATGTCAAGCAGATGATTTTTTTTTTTTTAGATCTCTGAAGATAGGGGTGGGGAGTCTATCAAACAGGCATATGTAACTTGGGCATAAAAATAGTAACATGCATTTGAAGAAAATATATTTCGAAAGAAGAACGTGACCTTGATACAAGGCTAAAACACTGGCATGCCTTTTAGAATTTATCTCCCAGGAACTCTTGGGGAATCAAAGCTTTTTGACATCTCTGGCATTGAATACTCTTCCTGTAGCACAACTGTCAAATAACAGTGTTAAGGAAGAGCAATTTAAATGAGGGACTGTTTCTGGCAGCTCTCTGAAGGTCATGCAGTAAGTAAGGCTGAGATATAACTCAAAGACAGGTTATGTACTGTGAACTATGAACATTAGCTATTTCTTTTCTTCAGGTGTAAAATTTTATTTAGAGATATATAGATAGATATATAAGCATATAAATTTTATATATAGATATAAAATATTTTAGAATCAGGGCTGAAATGTATTTTCTAGAAAAGAGGTAAATGGAAGAAGAGCAGTAGTTCGAAGGAATAAGTGTCTATACAGCTAAAACCTTGCTGAAGGAATTCAGAAACATTTCACAATCTTATGAAGTTTTTAAACTCAGGTTTTTGACAGGTAGTGTTTCATATTATTTAGAAAACCTTGCCAGTTGACATTAAATAAATAAATCACACCGAGACACAATAAAGAATGAAGAGCTCTCTCTAGCTATTGCTGGTGGTAACCTCATAGTAACATCTTTTGTGGTTTCTTTCATTGTCTTAGGATTTTCAAATGAAAGCAAGACTAAGTCAATATGAATTTTAAGTCTGTTCTAAGAATATACGTTAAATTTCTCAGTGTTTTTTCCTTATGGTCAAAATCTGTTAAAGTAGAAACATGGGTCTTCCAACCAGCTCCTTCCAATTATTGCTGCTAGGAATAGCAACTTAATTCCCTTCCTCCTACCCCATATTCATGGGGTCCTGGCTACCCTGTGGCTGACTATAGACCTGTAAATCAAAGGTTATGGGTTTGTCTAGGAACTATACAAAGTGTAGGCATCGTGGCTGTACCTTGCATCTCAGGCAGCTTTACCACCTGGTCTACCCTACAGCTAAACTAGCTTAGACTTGGGCTTAGTCCTCAAAACTACATGGGGTGAATGAAGTCTTTCCTAAACTGAGATCACTCTCAAAGGTCTAAAGGACTCCAAGAAACTAGGATAAAGATTAGTATTGTTTACCTCTTTTGAAGGGGCAATTAGTTGCTCCTCTTCTCATTTGACTACCAAATCCATAGTGTACCCAAAGCTCTTTGTGCATCAGAATTAACTATTGGAATGACACTTAAATTTAATTGACTGTATAGTGTTGGTAATAGTATAAAATATTAACATGCTTTTTAAGAATCTTGTCAGTGTTTCCCAAACACTTACATTAAGTGGTTACACTTTGGCCCAGCAATTGCAATTCTACAAGTTTAGACTAATAAAATGATCACATGTATAATGATGTTGATGGTCAAAAAATAAATTGGGAAGAACTCAAATATCAAACAGATGGCTGAACAAATTACAATAAATCTATGCAATGAAATTTAATACAGCACTTCATATATGTAATGCAGAGATTTATTAGCATAAAAAACTGTTCACAATATACTGATGAGTCAGTACATACTTATTGCACGATTCCATTTTGGGAAAAGAAAAAGTGTGTGTGTGTGTCGAGTACGTGTGTGTATTTTTTAAAATAGCCTGAATATTTGTATTTCTCATCTGTCAGCAAATTCTGTCAGCTCTACTTTGAAATAATCCAGAATCCCGCCATAAAAATCACATCATCCCTCTGCTCAAAATCCCCCAAGGCTTCCATTCTCTCTTGGATTTTAATCTCGAAGTAAAAGCCAAAGTCATTACAGTGGCCTTCAAGGTCCTATGTGCTCTTGCCACCACCATCCCTCTCAAGGAAAACACAGATATCAGTGGGCACTAGAATTCTCTACACTTTTTTTCCTTCTTCCTTTTTCTTGTTCTTTTAGCCTTTTTCCTTTTTATTTTAGACACAGTAGAAAAAGGATAGCTACTCTATTGCTAATTAACAACAATAGTTAAGGATGTTTGGGATGATAGCCATAGTTTATTAAGCTTCTCTAATGGTTCTAAAACTTTTTCCTTTTTTTAAACACCTCTTAAAATTAATTATTTTTTGTGTTTGAAAGCCTGTCTTTCAGTCATGTCTAGGTTGACTGGTACTATAGAATTCCAAAAGTTTATTTTACTGGTACCTTGGTGTACAGAAATAAAAAAAGAAAAGATGTTAGATTCTTATAGTGAAAAAACATAGAGGCTTAGAGTATAGTTAAATGTATTTATGTATCTAGAATTCCTCCATGGGCCAAACACGTTGCATATCTAATCTGTTATTTAGGAGCAAATTAGATACATTAATCCTGTGAAGCCCCTAGACAATTATATAATTAACTGCAGTCTTTCTGTGTCATTCATCTGTCACAGAGTTGCTTTTAAGCTGAGTGAATATGAATCTTTGAGAGAGAGGGTATTGGATGCCTCACGTTAAGCAAAGCAATGATGCAAAATCTAGACTTATAAAGCAGATGAATTAAACCATAATTATTTTCTCCACAGAAGGACTTACTGCAATGTTTCCTTCAATAGTTTCATTTCAAGTGTAGTCTAAATATAAAGTAATATTTAACTGTTTGATTCTAATGAGGAGAAATTGTCTCATAGACCTAAGAGAATAACAAATCACATGTTGGGGATTGTTGCAAAATAGTGCATAATTCAACTTGTTTCAGCACCCAGAGGTGAAAATACTCAAAGCAGAGCATAGTTTTATCCTAACACCATTATTCTCACAGATGGAGTTACCTGTCTTCTTTTTTTTTTTTTTTCTATCTAAAATATTTATTAAATTATTCTCATTCAGACTATAATACAGCTTGAAGAAAACAGAGTGAGTTTGGAATGTTTAATTATTAAGCATTTTATAAATGACTCTTGATATGCTATTAGTAGTTAGTGCTTTTTAATGGAATTTTTAAAAAACCAGTATCAGTGATAACTTCATGCATCTTGAAACTTTAGGCTAAAGCCTAATTCTTTTTTTTTGGCTGCACCATGCGGCTTATAAAATCTTCGTTTCCCAACCAGGCGTCAAACCTAGGCCCTTGGCAGTGAGAGCGCTGAGTCCTAACCCCTGGCCCACCAGGGAATTCCCTAAAGCCTAATTCTTTCTTAGAATAACTAGTGAGGTAGTTAGAGCCTTAATTATTAAACCCACTTGGTGAGTTGGAGAACTGAAATTAGAGAAGTTATCATGTGTTCAAGATATTTACGAATACTAAGGGAAAATCCTCTCCTCTGTTATGGAACTGAGAGCTCTTTTCATTAAAATAATTGTTTGTAAATAGGGTTGCCAAATTTAGCAAGTAAAAATACAGAACACAAATTGAATTTTAATTTCAGATAAACAGTGGATAATTTTTAAAGTTTGAATATATTCTACGTTCCATTTACAAACCACAGTCCACAAAACGTTAGGTCTGCAGAGTCCATTTATGGAATTCCTTGGTGGGAGGAAGAGGGAAGGTAGGCAAGGCTCAGGGTTTCCTCATCCCTTTTCCTGTTCAGTCAGAAAGGTTATAAACTTTTACATAAAATTTTCTTTGATGAAAGTTCTGAGTCAAAAAAAAGGAGTTTAAGAAAAAAATTTTTAATGCTAGAAGACTTCTTGACTTCACTGTGTGGCAAGAGTTTTGATATGAAAAAATAAGAGTTTCAACAGAAGTGGATGCATAAATTTGCTGAGAATCAAATGAAACCTACAATTTACAATTTTAAAGCAATTACCTCTGCTGATTTGAAAAGGAAAAAAAAAATTGTAACCAGAAGGTATATCTTTTATATGTTTATGTTTAATTGTAACCAGGATGAAACATATTTTATTTTTTTTATTATTTTTTTTTTATAAGCAATTTTAACTTTTTTTTTTTTTTTTTAATTTTTGTTTTTATTTATTTATTTATGGCTGCATTGGGTCTTTGTTTCTGTGCGAGGGCTTTCTCCCGTTGCGGCAAGCGGGGGCCACTCTTCATCGCGGCGCGCGGGCCTCTCACTATCGCGGCCTCTCCTGCTGCGGAGCACAGGCTCCAGACGCGCAGGCTCAGCAATTGTGGCTCACGGGCCTTGTCGCTCCGCGGCATGTGGGATCCTCCCAGACCAGGGCTCGAACCCGCGTCCCCCGCATTGGCAGGCAGACTCTCAGCCACTGCGCCACCAGGGAAGCCCGAAACATATTTTATAAAGCAACTATATTAGAATCAATCAGTAAATATGTGTATATATAGATACACATATGATATGCGATATTGTATGTCACGTGCATTTTAGGATATACATCTATAGATTTTGATATAGATCCTCTGTGTGTATGGTATAGGATGTACCTAAATAAGAATAAAAATTATAAGATGTCATATTCTATGTATAGAAATATGGCTGTTTGAATAAAAGAAAATCTATTTTCCTTTATTTCTAGCCAAAATAGAGGGTTCTAATAGAATCCTCAAAACAAAACAAGTTGCCTACAGTTTTAAAAAGAAATCTATTTGGGTTCACCTACTGCAAATTAGCAGCATAAACCATACATTGTCATCTATTTATTCCTAAGACTTTAAAAAATTTATTTTGAATTCTTAGGAAAACAACAGAAGTAGTGAAGATTTTATCTGAAATCAGAGCAAATTATTCTGGTAGTTTGGGCAGACTGTAAATATTGCTTTCTCTTTGGGCTCATCCGATTGACCTATGCACCAATAGTAACACCCTTTAAAAATGGACTCATTTCAGTATATAAAATAATACAGTGATTCCTGTTTATGTTACTATAGCAACACTAATCTATCCATTTTCATAAAACTATTTCATGTTAGGACAGGAAGCAGAGATAAAAAGACAGTCATGACTTGACCAAGTTCATATCTAGCATTAGGGGCAAAAATGGGGTACTTTTGCTCTAATACTTATAGGTATTTATGAGGAAGAGAGATTCAAAAAAAAAAAGAGAGGGGAGGACAGGAGACTAAGAGTGGTACTGTGTATCATAAAGAAGCATCTGTTTCCAGATGTGATGCTGTATCATATACAGTCTCTTTCCAGGACAGTGCCTGAGCAGCTGCATTCCTGAGGCTGAGAATCCAGGTCCCTGAAGTTCCCGTTCTAATTCTTGATCTCAGGAAAACAACATTCTTGCTTAGAGACTGAGGAGAAGAAAGAATGTGTAGCACATTTCCACAGATCACAGTAATGACTCTCTCAGCTGTTGAACCCCTTGGGCTCGCTGCCTCTGGAGATGGTGGGTGAAGCCCTCTCAGATCCTGACTCTGCAGTTTTGCTTTATGAGTGTCCAGACTTTGCATATTTCTTTTTCTGGACTGGGTCTGGAAACCCGCCAGAGTTGGACTGGGTCCAATGTCAGACTCACCTGTCTTTTTCTTTATGCTGAATTCATCAGGAAATCCTTCCCTGGCCTTTTATAGGACTAACCCAGCTCATATTTCTGTTTTGTGCTTGGCTGCACAGGCTTTCCAGCAGTGGAATGTTAGTTGGACATATGGGGCTTCTTTCTTCCCTGGGCTCTCTCCACAGATGGAAGCCCTTAGATCTCTACCAAGACAAATTGAGAGGAAAATACTGGTCTTTGGTGAAATGTCGAGGTAGACTAAGTTCTCTGCCTTCTAGGAATTTCTTCATCCAAAAAAAATTATTTTCCCTTTCATTATGCAAAGGGAACACCAACACACATACTACTGGTACTATGTAGTCTAAATGTAATCTAAAGTAAGTTCTAGTGGGGAAACTCACAGGCAGAAAAGCAGCAAAATTACCCAGTCCCCATCCACATGCTATTTAGCAGAAGAAAGTGCTTAGACACAGCCGGAGCACATCAGGGAGAGGGCTCTAAGAAAAAGACGGTGCCCCCCTGACTCTCTCTGTAATTATTAGGATGAGGGCAGGGACCATCCAGGAACATCCAGGAGTTGTGTAACAACAGGAGCATCCTGGTTGACAAAGTGGTCTTGTTAGAAAGAGGGAGCTTCCTGCTGTACAGGTGGCATTAGCCTTTCTTTCGTTGAGCTAATTCAGATCTACAAAGACAGCTTTTTGCTAAGCTACCAAAGGAATATCTCTATTTGTCTCTTTTCACCCTTCCTTTCAAAAAGACAGTTTCCTTTCTCATAATACAACAAATTGAGGTCAAAAAATTTAGAATCCTCATATTAAATGAATTCACACTAAATTATAAATGACCTATAAATTCCTGTAATAGTTCTAGAAATATTTTCAAGAAGACGCTTGCAAAGCCATAAGATTCCCTAAATGGTGAGGTCCATGCAGTGGACATGATAGTAGTGTAATAAAATTTTTGAAAATAGGGATATGACCTGATGTTGAAATCTCAGAAACTTCTTTAAACATAAATGGAGACCCAGAAGTGGATTCACCGGAGTGAGGGTTCCACTTGGTGATATCACAAAGATGACGGAATCGGAGACCCCAGCCTCCATCCTCCCACAGATATCAACAGTTAGCTGTCTACAAACAAAAACAGCTCTGGGAGAGCTCTGGAGTCGACTTAAGAAACTTCATGAACGCAGCAGAATGAATAATTTGAGAATATCCACACAAAAAGAAGGAAAAACAGCTCCATTTACGTGCATCTTCTCAACCACACAAAGGACTCACTTCAGTTTCACCCAGAGACCAGCAAAACTGAGACATATAGAGATGGCTAAGAATAAGGAAGAATATCAAGAATACCAATGTAAGCCATGCAGTGGGAGCATCAGGATTGCCAGAGACATGCTCTGTAGAAGACTCCAGCACCTTTTCCCACTAAACAAACCAATGTCCAGCACAGCTGCCACAGACTTCTGCAGATTTCACTGGTTTTTATCCCACAGGTATTTGCACTTGCTGACACCAGCTCCAGAGTCTCTCCCCAGCCCCTGCTCCACTGGAACCTGGGACCCACACCAGCAGCAAGTCCAGGCTTCTGAGGCTACACAAATGCAAGACTCCAGCCTAGATCCCTACCACTGTGCACATGCTCAGGGCTAACCCCTGCAGCTATGCCCTTGCATGCCGCCAACCTCCGTTGCCATGTATGCACCAAGGAAAGATCCTAAAGCCACGGTAGTGCATGCTGACTGCCAGAGCCACCACAGCCTGCAGTGTGTCTGCAGTTGGCCCTGGCCCTTACTGCTTGCTTTGGCCTCCACCACTGCACGTGTGTTTGCAACTGACCTTTGTCACTACACAGGCACCTGTAGCTGGCCCCTACAGCCAAGTGTGTGTACACCACTGGCTCCAACTACCACCACTGTCTACCCTGGTCCCTACCTGCTGGACCCAGAGGTGTCACCCAAGGGCCCCAACAGCCCTTGCAGCCTCTGTGGACCCCCTGCAATGCTCGCCAAGAACTACACAGTTGTTGATGCTATGGACTCCATCATTCTGAGCCAGTGAGTCACCGTTTCTCCCCTGGACCCTGAGATGCCACACACCCCTACACTTCGCACCCTGCACCACTAGGCCCAAGATCACAGCACACTCCAGTGTGCCCCCATCCTCAGATGGAGGTTTTCCTTTACCGAAGTCAGCTCATAAAGTCTGGAAAAGATGACTGCTTCTTCAAATGTGCAGACACCTACACCAGGCAATGGGGATCATGAAGAATCAGGGAAAGAAATATGACTTCACCAAATGAACACAGTAAACTTCCAGTAACTGACCACAAAGAAATGGAGATACAGGAATTGCCTGGCAAAGAATTCAAAATAATTGTTCTAAACTTGCTTAGAGAGCTATAAGAGAACACAGATAAATAATTTAACAAAATCAGGGGAAAAAAACAAAATGAGAAGTTCAACAAAAAATAGAAAACAAAAAAGAAGCAAACAAATATTGGAGGTGAAGAATATAATAATTGAAATGGAGAATTCAATAGAGAGTTTCAACAGCAGACTGAACCAAGCAGAAAAAAAGTATCAGTGAGCTCAAACACAGATCATTTGAAAACATCCAGGAGAGGAACAAAAAGAAAAAAAAATGAAAAGGAAGGAAGAAAACCTACTAGACTTATGAGACACCATTTAAAGAAACAATCTAGGACTTCCCTGGTGGCACAGTGGTTAAGAATCCACCTGCCAGTGCAGGGGACACGGGTTCAAGCCCTGTTCCGGGAAGATCCCACATGCCATGGAGCAACTAAGCCCGTGCGCCACAACTACTGAGCCTGCGTGCCACAACTACTGAAGCCCGCGTGCCTAGCCCGTGCTCCACAACAAGAGAAGCCACTGCAATGAGAAGCCCACGCACTGCAACGAAGAGTAGCCCCCGCTTGGTGCAACTAGAGAAAGCCTGCATGCAGCAATGAAGACCCAATACAGCCAAAATAAATTTAATTAATTAATTAATTTTAAAAGCCTACACATCATTGGAGTCCTAGAAGGGGAAGAGAGAAAGGTGTAAAAAGCTTATTTAAAGAAATAATGGCTGAGACCTTCCCGAACCTTGGGAGAAAGTAGGACATCCAAGTTCACAAAGCTAATAAGCCACCCCAAAATTTCAATCCAAAACAATCTTCTCAAAGACAGATTACAATGAAACTGACCAAAATCAAAGACAAAGACAGAATTTTTAAAGCAACAAGAGAAAAAAAAAATGTCTCATACAAGTGAACCCCAGTAAGCCTATCAGCTGAATTCTCAACAGAAACCTTGCAGGCCAGGAGAGAACAGAATGATATATTCAAAGTGCTAAAAGAGGAAATCTGCCAACCAAGAATACTTTACCCAACAAATTTGTTCTTCAAAAATGAAGGCAAGATAAATACTTTCCCTAATGAAAGCTGAGGCTCTTCATTGCCTTAAAAGAAATGCTGAAAGGAGTTCTTCAAGCTGAAATGGAAGGAAACTAACTAGTAACATGAAAATATACAAAACACTGATAAATTTAAGTAGATAGCCAGATTCAGAATACTCTAATATTGCAATATGGTGGCATGTTAACCACTTAATTCTAATATAGAGGTTAAAGGACAAAAGTGTTAAAATTAGCTATAGCTATAATAATTTGTTAATACACAATATAAAATATGTGTGTTGTGAAATCAAGAACATAAAATGTTGAGGGAGGGAGGGAAGAATTTTTGTATACAATCAAAGTTAAGTTATCAGCTTCAAATAGACTGTTATAGCTACAAGATGTTTTGAGTAAGCCTCATGGTAACCACAAAATAAAAACCTATAGTAAATACACACAAGATAAAGAGAAGGGAATCAAAGTATACCACTACAGAAAGTCATAAATTCACAAAAGAAGACAACAAGAAGGGAAGAAAGAACAAAGGAACCACAAAGAAAAAAATTTAACAATCTAGCAATACTAAATCCTTACCAATAAGTGGATTAAATTCTCTAATCAGAAGGTGCAGAGTTGCTGAATGGGTTACAAAAAAAAAAAAAGACCCAACTCTGTGCTGCCTACAAGGTACTCATTTCAGCTAAAGGGATTACAGAGGCTCAAAGTGCAGGGATGCAAAAAGATATTCCACACAAATGAAAACCAAAAGAGAGCAGGGGTAGCTATACTTAGATCAGACAAAATAGACTTCAAGTCAAAAACTATAGCAAGAGATAAAGAAGGTCATTATATAATGATAAAGGGGTTAATTCATTCAGATAATATAACAATTTAAATATGTACAAACTCAACATCAGAGTACCTAAGTATATTAAGCAAGTACAAACAGATCTGAAGGGGGTAATTGACAACAATACAATAATAGTAGGGAACTCCCATATCTAACTTTCAACAGTGGATAAATCATCCACACAGAAAATCAATAGGGAAACATTGAACTATACTTGAGATCAAATGGACCTAACAGACATTTACAAAACATTCCATCCAAAAGTACAATATACATTCTTCTCAAGTGCTCATGGACATTCTCCAGAATAGATGATATATTAGGTCACAAAACAAGTGTCAGCAAATTTTAAAAGATTGAAATCATATCAAGTAACTTTTCTGGCCACGGTGGTAAGAAACCAGAAATCAATAGCAAGAGGAAATTTGGGGAATTTACAAATATATGGAAATTAAACAACACACTCCTGAACAACCAATGAGTCAAAGATGAAATCAAAAGGGAAATGAAAAATATCTTGAAACAAACAAAAATGGAAACAATGTACTGAAACTTATGGGATGCTACAGAAGCAGTGCCAAAAGAGAAGCTTATAGTGATAAATGCACACATTAAGAAAAAAGAAAGATCTCAAAGAAATCGCCTAACTTTACACCTCAAGGAACTTAGAAGAACAAGAACAAACTAAGCCCAATCTAATAGAAGGAAGGAAATAACAAAGATCAGAGAAGATATAATTGAAATAGAGAATAGAAAATTTCAGTGAAACTAAGAGTTGATTTTTTGAAAAGATAACAAAATAGACAAAACTTTACTAGACCAGAAAAAAAAAGAGAGATGACTCAAATAAAATTATAAATGAAAGAGGAGGCATCACAAATGAACCAAAGAAATACAAAGGATCTCAAGAGACTACAGTGAACAATTATACACCAACAAATTGGACAACCTAGAAGAAATGGATGAATTCCTAGAAACATACAACCTATCAAGTTTGAATCACATAGAGGTAAAAAATTTGAACAGGCCAATAACAAGGAGATAGAATCAGTAATCCAAAACTTCCCAACAAAGAAAAGCCCAGGACCAGATGTCTTCATGGGTGAATTCTACCAAATATTTAAAGAAAAATTAATACCAATTTTTCTCATAATCTTCAAAAAATTGAAGAGAAGGGAACACTCCCAAACTAATTATATGAAGCCAGTGTTACCCTAAAACCAATGCTAACAAGGATAATACAAGAAAAGAAAACCGCAGACCAATATCCCTGCTGAATATATTTGCAAAAATTCTCAACAAAAATATTAGCAAATCAAATTCAACAGCATATTAAAAGTCATACACCATGATCAAGTGGGACTTATCCCTGGAATGTGAGAATGGTTCAACATAACGCAAATCAATCAATGTGTTACACCAGTTAATAAAGTGAAAAACAAAAAAAATCATGATCATCTCAATAAAGGCAGAAGAAGTATTTGACAAAATTCAACATCCTTGCATGATAAAAGCTCAACAAATTGGGGATTGAAGGAATATACCTCAACATAATAAAAGCCATATATGACAAACCCACAACTAATATCTCAAGGGTAAAAGGTTGAAAGCTTTCCCTCTAAGATCAGAGATAAGACAAGGTTGCTCACTCCTATGCAACATATTACTAAAGTCCTAACCAGAGCAGATAGGCAAGAAAAAGACATCTAAATTGGAAAGGAAGAAGTAAAATTGTTTCTGTTTGCTAACAACATGATCTTGTATATAGAAAATCCTTAAGACTCCACCAATAAAACTGTTCGAACTAATCAACAAATTCTATAAACTTTTAGGACACAAAACCAATATACAAAAATCAATTGCATTGCTGTACACTAACAGTTAAATGGCTGAAAAGAAATAAAGAAAACAATCCCATTTACAATAGCATCAAAAACAGTAAAACACTTAGGAATAAACTTAACCAAGGAAATGAAAGAGCCATAAACTAAAAACTGTGAGACACTGAGGAAAGAAATTGAAGAAGGCACAGGTAGATGGAAAGATATTCCATGTTCATGGATCAGAAGCATTAATATTGGGGTGGGATAGGGAGGGTGGGAGGGAGATGCAAGAGGGAAGAGATATGGGGACATATGTATATGTATAACTGATTCACTTTGTTATAAAGCAGAAACTAACACAACATTGTAAAGCAATTATACTCCAATAAAGATGCTTTAAAAAAAAAAAAGAAGCATTAATATTCTTAAAATGTCCACCCTGCCCCCCAAAGCCATGTACAGATTTAATGCAATTCCTATCAAAATTTCCATTTTACTTTTCACAGAAATAGAAACATTAAAATTAATACTTGTATGGAACTACAAAAGACCCAGAATAGCAAAAGCAATCTTGAGAGAGAACTAAGCTGGAGGCGTTGTGCTTCCTGATTAAAAACTATAATATATAAAGCTATAGTAATCAAAGCAGTATGGTACTAGCATAAAAAAGAGGCACATGGGTAATGAAAATATGGCATATATATTCATATAAACATATATGACATATGTATTTAAAGGAAGTATATATCATATAAAAATATGACATATAAAAATAATATATAATGGAATACTATTCAGCCATAAAAAAGGGAATTCTGATGTTTGCAACAACATGAATGGACCTTGAGGGCATTATGCTAAGTGAAATAAGTCAAAGTCAAATGCTGTATAATCTCACTTATATGTGGAATCTAAAAACATCAAACTCAGACACAGGGGGTAGTATGGTGATAGTCAGGGACTGAGGAGCAGGGGATACAGGGAGATGTTGGCTAAGTGCTACAGACATTCAGTTAGAAGATGAATAAGTGCCAGGATCTAATGTTCAGCATGGTGACTGTAGTTATCAATACAGTACTGTGTACATAAATGTTGCTATGAGAGTAGAGCTTTAACGTTCTCACCATAACAACAAAATGGTAACTATGTGAGGTGAATGATGTGTTAGCTAACCTTATTGTGGTAAACATTACAATTGTATCTCAATAGAGCTGGAAAAAATGGAGACAGGACTTGATATCTCATACCTTTATAAATTATTTACTGAACTTGTCTGAAACTTACTGAAACAAAAACAGACACACAGATCAATGAACAGAATAGAGAGCCCAGAAATGAACCCACACTTGTATAGTCATTTAATCTATGACAAAGGAGGCAAGATTATACAATGGGGAAAAGACAGTCTCTTCAATAAATGGTATTGAGAAAACTGCACAGCTACATGCAAAAAAATCAAACTGGATTACTTCCTCACACCATATGTAAAAATAAACTCAACATGAGTTAAAGATTCAGTTTTAAGACCTGAAACCATAAAACTCCTAGAAGAGAACATAGGCAGTATGCTTTTTGACATTAGTCTTAGGAATATTTTTTGGATATATCGCCTCAGGCAAGGGAAACAAAAGCAAAAATGAACAAATGGGACTACATCAAACTAAAAGGCTTTTGCACAGCAAAGGAAACTACCAACAAAATGCAAAGGTCACCTACTAAGTGCGAGAAGTTATTTGCAAATGATATATCTGATAAGGGTTAATATCCAAAATATACAAAGAACTCATACAACTCAGCATAATGAAAACAATCGAATTTTAAAATGGGCAGAGAACCTGAATAGACATTCTTCTAAAAAAGACATACAGATGGCCAACAGGTACATGAAAGAAATCCTCGACATCACTAATCATCAGGGAAATGCAAATCAAAACCACAGTGAGATACCACCTCACACCTGTCAGAATGGCTGTTACCAAAAAGACAAGAAATAACAAGTGTTGGCGAGGATGTGGAGAAAAGGGAACCCTTGTACACTCACTGTTGGTGGGAATGTAAATGGGTGCAGCCACTATGGGAAACAGTATGGAGGTTCCCTCAAAAATTAAAAATAGAACTGCTATATGATCTAGAAATTCCACTTCTAGGTATTTTTCCAAAGAAAACAAAAACACTAATTTGAAAAGATATATGCAACCCTATGTTCATTGCAGCATTATTCACAATAGCCAAGATATGGAAGCAACCTAAGTGCCCACTGGTAGATGAATGGATAGAGAGGATGTGGTGTATATATATACAGTGGAATATTAACCATAAAAAGGAATGAAATCTTGCCATTTGTGACAGTGTGGATGGACCTAGAAGTATTATGCTAAGTGAAATAAGTCAGACAGAAAAACACAAATACAATATATTCATTTACAGTGGAATCTAAAAAACAAAATAAATAAACATAGCAAAACAGAAACAGAGTCATAGATACAGAGAACATCAGGTGGTTGCCAGAGGGGAGGGTTTGTGGGTTGAGTGAAATAGGTGAGGGAGATTAAAAGGTACACACTTCCAGTTATAAAATAAATGAGTCATGGGAATAAAATGTACACCATGGGGAATATAGTCAATAATATTGTAATATCTTTGTATGGTGATGGATGGTAACTAGACTTATTATGATGATCATTTTATAATGTACAGAAATACTGAATTACTGTGTTGTGTAACAGGAGCTAACAGTGTTGTAAGTCAGTTATACTTCAAAAACAAACAAACAAAGAAACAAAAATCCCAAACAAACAAATGAACTCAGAAAGACCTCATGAAATAGGTCAGCTTTGTGGTTACAAGAGGCTGGATGTGGCAGGAGGGGGAATTGGATGAAGGTAGTCAAAAGGTACAAACTTCCAGTTACAAGATAAGTACTAGGGATGTGATATTCAACATGATTAATATAATTAACATGGCTATATGTTTTGGTTTTTTAAAAATAGATTTATTTATTTATTTATTTATTTTTGGCTGTGTTGGGTCTTCGTTTCTGTGCGAGGGCTTTCTCCAGTTGCGGTGAGCGGGGGCCACTCTTCATCGCGGTGCGCAGGCCTCTCACTGTCGCAGCCTCTCCCGTTGCGGAGCACAGGCTCCAGACGCGCAGGCTCAGTAGTTGTGGCTCACGGGCCTAGTTGCTCCGCGGCATGTGGGATCTTCCCAGATCAGGGCTCGAACCCGTGTCCCATGCATTGGCAGGCAGACTCCCAACCACTGTGCCACCAGGGAAGCCCGGCTATATGTTTTTTATGAAAATTGCTAAGAGAGTAAATCCCATTATTTGCCCCTCCCTATACACACACCATTTAGTCAATAACTAAAAGCAGGTAAAATCAAAAGAAGTCAGCATTCTTCAACTTCCAGAATTGTTCCAACCAATCATTGGTTTCATGAGTTCTCCCCCCACAACCCCCAAGAGGCTTAGAAACAGGACTTTCCAGTCATATTTATATACTCCACCTATCCCAGATATAAATATATCTATTATATATTTATCTTATAACTGCACATTACTGTTATTAGTAGTTCTGAAAGTTTTTCGTTCATTTTCTTGGAGTTTTTAGGAAGACATTTATATTTATATAATCTTCAAATAATGTTAATTGTCTTTTCTAACATGTGTGCTTTATTTTATCTCATTATATATTTGCTTTGGCTAGAACTTTCAAAATAATATCCATAATAGTGAGCATCCCCACTTCGTTTATTATATTAAAATAAATGTCCTTGGCATTTTTCAGTTAAGTATATTGTGAATCTTGGTGTCAGATAAATATTCTTTACTATATTGAATAAGTTCCTCCTACCTCTATTCTCAGGAAAAAAAAAGATTAGGAAGACTTAAAATTTTGTCAAATGCTTTTTCAGCATCTAGCCTGATGATCAAAGTGGCTTTATGCCTGTGACCTAGTTTTATTGCATTATAGTTGTAAAAATTCTGCATTTACAATTTCTTCTTTTACTTGTGTTTGTTGTGTGTGTGTGTTGTGTGTGTGTGTGTATGTCGACTAATATCTAATGTCCTTCTAAATTTCCCTTGAAGATTTAAAAAATAAATGCAGTCTCTGTTTACCAGAAAGCAATGTTCAATATATATCTGTTAAATTGAACTTGTGGTTTGTATTATATAGTGTCCATAACCTCATTAAATTTTCTGCAAAATATGTCAAAGGCTTAGATATTACAGTAGCTTTTGTAATTTATTCTTTACATCTAACTAATATTTTGTTATATATTTTGATGTGATGTTGTCCTGTACGTAAAAATATATAATAGATTTTCATTATGGATGGTACTTATGAGTACTATAAAAATGGTGTTTGTTCTTAATCCTTCTGCTCTTAGTTCATTTCTGTCTCATTAATATTACCACCTCTGCTTTCTTACTGTTTCGTTTTCTTGTATTTCCTCTTATTTTTTATCTTTCTATATTATTTTGTTTTCAATATATTTCTTATAAATAACAGACCCAGTCTGAGAGCATGTGTTCTCATAGAGGAGTTTAGTTCATTTAACTTTGTTGTGATTTATTTGTTCTTACATCTATCACCTTATGTCTTGTTCTCTATGCTTTCTTTCCATTTTTTTTTCTTTTAAGCTTTTGCTTTATTCATTGGGTTTCTCTCCCAAATAATTTTAATGCTCTCCTATTCGTGGTAATCTTTGAGTTAATTTAAATGTGTATGTGTATATGTATCTGTGGGGGTTGGGGGGAGACGTGGCTTTTTTTTTTTTTTTTTTTTTTTTTTAGCTGCACTGGGTCTTATTTGCCACATGCAAGATCTTCGTTGCGGCATGCAGGATCTTTTAGTTGTGGCATGCAGGATCTTTTAGTTGTGGCATGTGGGATCTAGTTCCCCCACCAGTTCTCTGATAGTTCTGGGCCCCCTACATTGGGAGCATGGAGTCTTACCCACTGGACCACCAGGGAAGTCCCAGTATGTAGCTTTTTTATCTAGGACAGAATCATCTATTTCTTTTGATGTCTTCTATTGAAAGTCAAGAAATTTATCTTCCTTTCACTTTCTTCTCTCCACACAGTTTTTACATTTTTAATAATCTTATACTTCATTATTTTATAGCCATTCTCATATAATGGCTAAGAGTGGTGCATACTCTAGTAGACTGTCTGCATTTGAATCCTGGCTCTTTGACTCTGGACACTCAATACCTTAGTTTCCCCCTTTTTTTTTTTTTTTTAAGAATAGTCTCTATTTTTAAAAAAAATATTTATTTATTTATTTTGGCTGTGCTGGGTCTTAGTTGCGGCCGGTGGGATTTTTAGTTGTGGCATGCAGACTTCTTAGTTGCAGCATGCATGCAGGATCTAGTTCCCTGACCAGGGTTCAAACCCAGGCCCCCTGCATTGGGAGCGTGGAGTCTTACCCACTGGACCTCCAGGGGAGTCCTAGTTTCCTCTTTTTTAGCAGGGGATGGGTATAATAGTACAATGTCACAGAGTGGTTGGGAGGATTAAATAATTCATATAAAGTGCCTGATACATAATAAACATTTAATAAGTGCCACATGCCATGATTATTTTATCAATAACCATTATTTAAGCTTAACTCTGTTCTACTGATTTTATTGCTCACTTAATTTACTGCTCATTTCTTAATTGATCTCATCTTCCCCATCTTTATTTATTTATTTTGATTGATTTTTTTGTCATTGTTGGCTGAAGAATTTCCTCAACCAGGGGTTGGCAAACTTTTTCTTAAAGGGCAAGATAATTATTTTAGGCTTGCTGGCCATAAGGTCTCTGTCACAGCTACTCATTTCTGCCCTTGTACCTCAAAAGCAGCCATGGACAATACATAAACAAATGGCTAGCCAGCAGATCATAGTTTACCAGTCCTTGCTTAAGACTTTTGTTACTGTTTTTTGTGGAACTTTGTTAGGAAGAATCTGTGGATTATATAGTTTCAAAGTCCTTGCCTGTCTGAGACTGTCTTCTGTTGCTAATATAGGTAAATGATGAGTTGACTTGTATGTAATTCTTAAAATTGTTTTCCCGGGACTTCCCTGGTGCCACAACTAAAGATCCCATGTGCTGCAACTAAGATCCAGTGCAGCCAAATAAATAAATTTTATAAATAAATAAATAAAAGTTGTTTTCCCTCAAGATTCTATAGAACTTGCTCTGCAGTGTTCAAGTGTTGTTAGGAATTATGATACAACCCAATACTTTCTTCTTTATGATAACTTTTTTTTTCTTCCTGGATAGTTGGGGTCTCTTTTTCTTTATCCATGGCATTTGTCATTTCACCAGGGGAGGGTTTTTTTTTCCCTGTGTTAAAAGAGCAAGCCCAAGAGGAAAAACTAGATTGTTACATTTACACACCATGAACTTCAGCTATTTCAGATCACTTTATTGTCTTTCTTTTTTCCCCACTAAGGAAATTTTCTGGATATTGTATTCCAAAAGTTAGCAATAAAAATGTCATATCATTTTATCATTTCAAATTGCACATCATGGTAGAAACTAGATATTTTAAGTGGTAGAATGTTTACTATTTTATATAGTTTGGGCCCCCTGTATTTCAATTTAATGGGAGCATACAGCTGCACAGCCACAGAAAACATATTCAGGAAACAGTCTAAATAAATAACTTACCCATGTTTGAGCATATTCAATCACTAAATGGTTATTAACTAAAATTTGTTAGTATAGTCAAAAAGTTATTACAGTGTTTTTTAAAAAATATTTATTTATTGATTTGGCTGTGCCGGGTCTTAGTTGCAGTACGCGGGATCTTCGTTGTGGCATGCGGGATCTTCTAGTTGCAGCATGCAGAATCTTTAGTTGTGGCATGCAAACTCTTGGTTGTGGCATGTGGGATCTAGTTCCCTGACCAGGGATCGAACCCTGTCCCCCTGCATTGGGAGCATGGAGTCTTAGCCACTGGACCACCAGGGAAGTCCCTACAGTGTTTTAAATTGTAATTCTAGCACAACCAACAGCGAAAACCTTGATTTTAACTTTATATCATAACACAGTGTCTTCTATAACCAATTATAGTAGATGTGGATTTTTTTTTATTTGCCATTTCAGATCTTGCATTTCAAGAATAATCATTTGCCTGATTTCAGAGCAAAATGCCATAGTTATTCTCATCATCACCATTGACTTCAGATGGCATGATTAATAGTGGATATTTTGGTCAATAGATAATTCAACAAGACAATGATGAGGGCAAGCCTGACTATGGGACTTCTGAGTTGATGCAGAAAGTGTAATTGTTAAATCTTTGAGCCACTAATATTGTTCATGCTATGCCTTGCTTCACATAAATACACCTTTATACAAAATTAACTGTGTATAAAAATTAAATAAGATACATAGCTTTATAAAAGGAAATATTCCTTGACTTTGTCCTTGTCTTTTATCATTCTGTAAGTCTTCTGTTTTTCAAATATCTGCAGTCCTTTTACTAGGTATAATGTTAGACTGGCTCTTATCATGAAACCTAATATTAGAAAATGCTGAAGAGACTAATACATTATCAAAGAGTACCTGTAAAATAGTTACTAACAGAAGTCAAATCAGACTTAGAAGGCAATTAGGTCATTGAAAAGAAAATTGATCTGCTGTTGCTTAAGTATGTTTTTAAAAAATTCTTAGGACGTTTTCATTTAATGTAGCACCCTTCTTTGGAAGCTAAATCATCCCAAGGAAATGCTGTAGTACAACTACAATGCATCATACCATAGGAACTTTTTTTCTCCACTCTGTGTAAAAAGGGCAGAAAGATTCTTCCAGGCTGCACCTAGGCATCATACCTTGAAGAATTCAGAAGAATTGAGAGAGGGGCACTTTTTTGAAACCTCATCTTGCAGGTTTTTCTTCTCCTTTCCCCAAGCCTAATGTGAGAAAACAAGACACTAAGCCCTCATATAAGAAAAATGTTAATATATTAGTCTGCAAAGAAGAAGTCCTATTGTTACTAGAAAGGATAAGTCATTCCAGAATTAACTATATTTAGAATACTGCATTTATGGGAGGCATTGGCCATCTAAGGTACCCCAGAGAGGGCTATTAGGATGTTGAAGTTCTGGAAACAAGTTCTGAGAAACCTTTAGTAGAGACATGACACTATGCTTTTATGTATTCAGAGGGCCAGCATATATGAGGAAGCAGTTATATTTTTTTATTTCTCTAGAAAATTAAATTAGGACAATTTGTAAGAGCTACAAAGAATTAGATTTGGGCTCTGCATGAGGAAAAAAGTTCAATTAATATGGCCAACAATGGTTACACTGCAGAAGTGGTGACCTCCCTCTCAGAAATAATCAGAGGCTGTGTGATCATCCTTATAAATTCAGTACACAGGTTCATCATTGAAGAGAGGTGCGTCATATTATATGAAGTTTTTTTTCTAACTCAGAGTTCTCTGATATTGTGTATTAATTACCTCATTTGTCCTATGCATCATTTTAAAACAGGAATGGTAGAGGTGGGAATTTTGTGGTAGGAGAATCAAACCAACAGAAAATAAGAAACTGGGCTTCCCTGGTGGTCCAGTGGTTGAGAATCTGCCTGCCAGTGCAGGGGACACGGGTTCGAGCCCTGGTCTGGGAAGATCCCACATGCCGCGGAGCAACTAGGCCCGTGAGCCACAACTACTGAGCCTGCACGTCTGGAGCCTGTGCTCCGCAACAAGAGAGGCCACGACAGTGAGAGGCCCACGCACCGCGATGAAGAGTGGCCCCCGCTCGCCGCAACTAGAGAAAGCCCTCGCACAGAAACGAAGACCCAACACAGCCAAAAATAAATAAATAAATAAATAAATTTATTTAAAAAAAAAAAGAAAATAAGAAACTTGTTGATGTTACAACCTGTCCATTTTTTTGTCGTTGTTCATTCCATCAGTACTACCAAAAGAGAATTTAAGGCATAATGACTCATTATGTTGTGGAAAAGCCAGAATTAGAGCCCAAGTCTTTTGCATTTCTATTAAAGAAAAATAAGTGAAAGTCATGAAAATCTTGAGACAGGTAGTGTTGTTGCTATCTGATTATTTGACTTACCACACGTAGAAAAACATTTTTTTTTCTTATTACTAAAACAATGTAGAAAAATCTACTGTGCTTTGAACAAGTCTAGAGTTGTTATTGCTGTTGTCATTATTGTCAATGATAGACTAATGTAAAAATGTTTTATTCTTAACTAGAACAGATCTAATGTATCTCCATTTACTTATAGCAAAGACTATCATGGAATTATGAGTAAAAGATGTATAGTGATGAACTTTGTATAGAATTCCATTGTTTTGATCAGTTCCAATGTATAATTGTTTTAGAAATTGATGTGCAGGAAGTAGATTAAGCCATTAACACAAGGAGCGGGCAGAGCAGAGCTTCACTGTCACTCTACAAGCAGCCTGGAATTCAAAAGAATTCCACTCTCTCTACCTTTCTATGGAAATAGGTTGTGAATTAATGTAAACTCAAGACACCTTTAGCTTTCCAGAGCAGCTAGATTTTTTTTTTTTTTTTTTTTTTATTATTTTTGGCTGTGTTGGGTCTTCGGTTCGTGCGAGGGCTTTCTCTAGTTGCGGCAAGCGGGGGCCACTCTTCATCGCGGTGCGGGGACCGCTCTTCATCACGGTGCGCGGGCCTTTCACTATCGCGGCCCCTCCTGTTGCGGGGCACAGGCTCCAGACGCGCAGGCTCAGTAGTTGTGGCTCACGGGCCCAGCTGCTCCGTGGCATGTGGGATCTTCCCAGACCAGGGCTCGAACCCGTGTCCCCTGCATTAGCAGGCAGATTCTCAACCACTGCGCCACCAGGGAAGCCCGAGCAGCTAGATTTTAAAAATTACTCCAAAGCCTACATTTAAAGGGAGACAGGAGGGCTTCCCTGGTGGCGCAGTGGTTGAGAATCTGCCTGCCAATGCAGGGGACACGGGTTCGGGCCCTGGTCTGGGAAGATCCCACATGCCACGGAGCAACTGGGCCCATGAGCCACAACTACTGAGCCTGCACGTCTGGAGCCTGTGCTCTGCAACAAGAGAGGCCGCGACAGTGAGAGGCCCGTGCACCGCGATGAAGAGTGGCCCCCGCTCGCCGCAGCTGGAGAAAGCCCTCGCACAGAAACGAAGACCCAACATAGCCCCCAAAAATTAAATAAATAAATAAATAAATTTATTTAAAAAAAAAAAAAAAAGGGAGACAGGAGAGTATGAGAAAATTGCCTAGCAGCATATTCCTGTGTAGCATGTTTCACTTAAAGCAAGCTGGTTTTTTACTTAAGTGCTTTGACGTGATCAGCAGATGAAGATTGAATAGACTGAGAGAACTACTCCTTGAAGGACCTTGCCTGATACACTGCTAAGGCCTAAATGAGAGTGTGCACCGGCTGCTGCCCTGACTTGCCGTATCAGTGACCAGGGCACAGGAGCTCAGCCTGAAAGTGTCAGCACATATTCTCTAATAAACACTCTGAGTCGCTCCACATAAAGCAGATACTCTGTTTGGGAGTAAGCCAGGATAAAAAGATATAGAAACCTCAAGCAGTACAGGTTGTGCTTTGTTTGGTAAAGTGAATTTAACCTTAGTTGTAGGAGAATATATAAGTATGATTTGCCATAATAACTCATTCAGTCATTAAAATGACTGGGCATATGCCGTCACAGAACTCACAGGACAGTAGGAATAACAGATCATGATAAAGCTAAAATTTTAAGAACTCTGTGTCCCCTGTGTAATCAGTGGAGGTAGGGAATGAGAATGCTGCTTTAATTCAGGAGTAGCAACACTTTGACTGCTTCTGGCCAGATCTTTCCCTATTTCTATTCATTTGGACCACATTTCTCTTGATGTTGTGATACCGCCTCCTCTGTCACTGCTTCCTCTCTCTTTCCTTTCACCTTAAATATTGGTTTCCAACTCATTCTACCCTTTCTTTACCCTTCTCTTCAACCTTCAGTTCTCCATGGACAACTTCATTTCAGGTCTTTGCGGCTAACATATTTATGCTAATGATTCCCAGCTTTAACCTCTCTCTTCTAAGCTTTAGACCCATATTTCCACCTATCTCCTGAGCATTTTCATCTGAATATGCTATGGACTCCTTGAATTCAGCAGGTCCTATCTGAATTCATTTTTTTTCTCAAACCTTTTCTATTCTTTTTATCTCTTGATTAGTGATATGCAGTCTACCTGGTAGCCTAAGCCAGTCATGCTGTCCGCCTTTTTTACTCTTAACTCATCACAGGTAATTAATCATTAAGTTATATACTTTCTGCCTCAAGTTATTTCAGATACCTTTCCTTCTTTCCATGACCACTGCCATCACCTCAGTTCACATTTGCAACATTTACAAGAGCTTTTATGATCTTCTCTGAGGCTGGTTCTTGTTTTCCAACTCATCCTTCACACTGTAGGCAGAGAAATTCTTTCTGAATGCCTGTGTGATTGTGGCACTCCTCCACTTAAAACTTTCAGTGACCTCATATTGTCTGCAGTTGTTACAATTTCAAGTATCTTTAAGGATTAGGCAAATAATGTATGTGAGTGCAGTGGGCCAAGTTTGAGACAATAGGGGAGAACAGGGAGGCACTCCTGTTTAAAGAAATTCATATTTAGAATTTTTAAAAATATGTGACAAGTCTATCAGAGAATCTGATGTTGTCTATGCCTATGAGTGCAACCAAGCTTAAACTACTGAGCTCTGCACATGCAATGTTTCCTTGACATCAGGTAAATCCTTTAGATGGACCACTTGAAACTCTGAGCTATTGCAGAGACTGACATAACCAGTGAGTCATGTTTGGTTGTTTTGTTTCTAAGTCAAAACATACCAGAATAAAGAGTATTGGTTTATTATTTTAAGTACCACTGTCTTCATATTGGAGGCTGTGGAACATAATGAAAAACTTATGGGCTTTGGAGTCAGTGTTGACCTAGGTTCACTTACCAGTTCCGCTGCCTATTAGCTCTGTGATTTTGAGCTAGTCATTTAGTGACTTTGAGCCCCAATTTCCTACTCTGTTAAAAAAATTAAGAAAGAAATAAAATTTTCAAGATTGAGAATACAAAATCAGATAACAGCTTAAAATTATCCAGCCCAATGCTTGGTACATAGTAACTCTTCAGTAAAAGATAGCATCCAGACAGGTAGGAATAATTTAAGAAGTGACAATAAATATACGAAAATCTAATCCCCCCCACTGCATCCTTCTCAGCAATCATACTGGTGACCTAAGAAGAGCAAACCTGTTGGAAGACATTATCAAGTGAAACAGGCAATTGGAAACTGACAAGCACATGATTCACCAGGCAACTAAAAACCAGGAACTTACCCACCTAGTTGTCTGGCTAGCTGAAAATGGAATTTAAGCCTAGAAAGTGTTGATACTGACAAATTCATGAGCATGATGGGAATATGGACTCTCTACAACAATGCATAATACACTAAGCCCTTTTTTACTCTTTTGTCTACATATAATCTTTAATTATTATTTTTTTTTAACTAAAAGTGATATTAACTAAAAATTTAATTCAGTAGTATTAGGATATATAGGAAATTTTATTTCGATTTATTCTCTATAGCTATATAAATTTGAAGCACCAAAGGAAGGAGGTAAACGACTTAGTTTTCTTTTCTTTTTTTGGCCACGCGACATGGCCTGTGGCATCTTAGTTCCCCGACCAGTGATCGAACCCAGGCCCCTGCAGTGACAGTGCCAAGTCCTAACCACTGGACTGCCAGGGAAGTCCCTAGTTTTCTTTACTAGAATGTTTAGCATTGGTAAGGAAGGAGGGCTGTTCTATTTATATTTTATCCTAATGCACAAATATATTAATTTTATTTTGATTAACCTAGGAACATTAAAGAAGTCTTGAAACACTTTCATCATTCACTTAAGGGAAAAAAAATATACTGTCTTCTCAAGCTTTGCACTTTTCATTTTGTTTTTTAAACATTTAAGTGTACTTTGCTTAGTAATTTGTGTACCTAGCTGACATGGTTAAAATAGGGGGCTGGGTAGCTGACAGTGTGCTTTTCTGCCTTACCACAGAGCTATAGTGACATTGAGTAGAGCGGTGTAGATAATAATCTGTTGGCAGAATGATATCCACTGAACTCCTGATTGTACTTACAGTGGAGAGACTAGAAAAAACAAAGTAGAAAGCTAGCTTGTTTTAAAAAGGCAAGACAAAGACTTAGAGTTTCAGCTTCTTACTTTGCAGCAGTATATCTCACCCCAAATAGACTTTCATGCCCAGATAAATAACACTATATTTAAGTAACAGAACAACGTTAATATTATTCAGTTAAGAGAGGATGGTTTCTAAGAAAGCAAAGCTGAAATATTTAAGAGAGTGTTGAAACACAAAGATAGACAAGTGCTATCTTTACTGGCCATGGTAAAATTCTCTTTTGGTTTTAAGGACTATTGCTAAAAGGTTGATTAAGATACATATGGTGGCATTCTGTGCCTTGATATTACATTTTAATGTTTATCTTTTTTTCTTAAAGGAATGATTATTTTTGGTCGATACCTTCTAAATATTTTTCTTTTTTCTTCCTCCTTCCCTCCTGTCCTTCCTTCCTTCCTAACTTGCAGCTCCTCAGAGAAATTTTGAAATTGCCTTCAAGATGTTTGACTTGAATGGAGATGGAGAAGTAGACATGGAGGAGTTTGAACAGGTAAGTTTTCCTGGAAATTTCCTTTGAATACATTAATATTTAACACATTTTCATGTGCCTTGGAGTTACTGTGGCCTTGGTCAGTATATTCTGATGCTATCCAATTTTTGAAGTACCTAATGTATCATTTTTCAGAATTATCTCCACTTTTAATAGGTGAGGTTTTTTGTTTGTTTTTACTCTAAATGTAAGGAATTATTTGAGCATATTATTAAGGTCAATGTTGCTCTGATTCCCCAACATGAATTAGACTCTAATGCTGAGAGGCTAAGTTATGGTTATTCAATCATAGTCTACGGCCATACCACCCTGAACGCGCCCGATCTCGTCTGGTTATTCAATCATATATTCAATCAACATTTATTAAATAGCTCCTTTGTGCCAGGCAGTTCCAGAATACAAGGATGAATGACATATGTTCTGAAAGGATTTCTGTAAGAGAAGGAAAAATGGTACGATGCCTTTTACTGTAGCAGGTTCCAGCCATAAAAGTATATAGTTTCTTCTGAATCCTAGGAAGAGATTACATTTCCATCAAACTTCTGTTCTTGGAGGGCCATAGTATCTCTCCAGGTATAATTATTATGATTGGTAGAAGTGGTTTCAAAACAGAAAAAAATATATATGTGGGAGATAACATTTTTGTATTCACAATGAGTAAAGGGGCAAAAAGGAAGTGGGAGAAAGTATCAGGAATAGTGTATCTTTAAATAAGAAATGCATAGAGACAAATGTTTCAAAATACCTACAGATATTTATTCAAATTTGCAAGCTATGTCCATCTAATACCTTCACTTTTCATAATTCTGCACGTCACTGGTGTTACCAGGTGGCCTCAAATGATTATAAATAGAACTTATTTTGGTATTTTTAATTTTATTTTACACAGAACTATTTTATTTTTATTGAGATATAGTTAACATATAACATTGTTTTAGGTGTATGACATAATGATTTGACCTATGTATATACTTTGAAATGATTACCACAATAAATTTAGTTAATATTCATCACCACACATAGTTAGTTTTTTTTCTTGTGATGAGAACTTTTAAGATCTCCTCTCTTAGCAACTTTCAAATATACAATTTAGTTTTGTTAACTATAGTCTCCATGCTTATATCCCCAAGGCTTATTTATCTTATAAGTGGAAGTTTAGACCACCTTCACTCGTTTTGCCCACCCTCCATCCCCTGTTTCTGGCAACCAACAATCTGTTCTCTGTGTCTGTGAGTTCAGCTTTTTTTTGGATTCCACATATAAGTGAGATCATATAGTATTTGCCTTTCTCTGTCTGGCTTATTTCATCTAGCATAATGCCCTCAACGTTCATCCGTGTTATCACAAATGGCAGGATTTACTTCTTTTTTTATGTCTGAATAACATTCCAGTGTGTTTGTGTGTGTGAGTGTATCATATTTTCTTTATCCATTCATCTGCCAGTGGACACTTAGGTTGTTTCCATGTCCTGGCTATTGTAAATAATGCTGCAATGAATATGGTGGGGGGGCTGAAGATATCTCTTCAACATAGCGATTGGTTTCCTTTGGATAAATACTCAGAAGTGGAATTGCTGGATCATATGGTAGCTCTAGTCTTAATGTTTTGAGGAATCTTCATGCTGTTTTCCATACTGGCTATGCCAGTTTACATTCCCACTAGTGCCTGAGGATTCCCTTTTCTCCACATCCTCACCAACATTTTTGGCATTGCTGTTGAAATGCTGAATGACTTGGAGCAGTCACTCCACCATTCTGCTCACTTGACGGAGAAAGGAGTATTAATTTCATCTCATATGATCCCTTGATAACTGGCCTTGTTAAACTGATGGAACTTGTAATATTGATCACAAGAAATTTTGATGTAAAAACTCTTTAGAGAAACAAAAATAATTATAAGGTGGTTCAGGAGTGAATAGCTCTCATTAGAAGTTTCTCTGCTTCATCGTTCTACATTTTACATTTTTGGGCAATATAATAATTCTTTTAAGTTGGAAGTGCACTAAGCTTTAAAACATTCAAACTTTGATTTCCAGCTAAATAGGTATTTTCTTGACGGTAAATTTGTCAAGCTTACAAAAAAAGTTAAACAGAACCAGTATGAGGACACACATATTTCATCATTGTGTATCTTCAAAGTCAATGTGGTGTGAAGCAAACTAATACCTAATATTACTTTTATTCATCTTTTTCAAAAATCACTTTGATCATGCATAAACATAAATTACTAAAAAGCATTACTCAACTGTAAATAGTGTAAGTTTTCTCTGACCTTTCTTTTCTTTTTTTATAAATTTATTTTATTTATTTATTTTGGGCTGCACTGGGTCTTCATTGCTGCATGTGGGCTTTCTCTAGTTGCGGTGAGCGGGGGCTACTCTTCATTTGCAGTGCACGGGCTTCTCATTGCAGTGGCTTCTCTTGTTGCAGAGCACAGGCTCTAGGCGTGCGGACTTCAGTAGTTGTGGCATGTGGGCTCAGTAGTTGTGGCTCGCGGGCTCTAGAACGCAGGCTCAGTAGTTGTGGCACACGGGCTTAGTTGCTCCACGGCAGCTGGGATCTTCCCGGACCAGGGCTTGAACCCATGTCCCCAGCATTGGCAGGCAGATTCTTAACCACTGTGCCACCAGGGAAGCCCCCAGATCCTTTTCTTTAACCCATTTCATAGCAGATCATAAAACAGAACTAACCTAGCAAAAGATATTTTTTTAAAAATCTCATAACTGTTTGGGCTACATTCACCTGAGGCTGTGACAGAAATGTTTCTTTAGTATGAAAGTATGAGTTGTGAGACAGAAGAAAGGAATGACATTTCCACATACACTCTTCAGCACCACACTTTTGAAGCTAACATACACATTTCCACCATAGGAAGGGTATAAGCTGCAATATTATAGCACGGACAAAATTTAAATCATGACAGGTCTTGATGTTGATGCTCAATACTGGTTCACTGCTATTGGAAAATTCTTCAGTTCTCACACCCAGGCAGAGAAAATGAATTGTGTATTGCCTTCAAATAGAAGCAGCACTGTACTGATTATCCTGTATTTCAATTTAATGTCTAAAAAACTTCAACTTAAATAATTTTAAAATCCATTGTATACCTATCTTTCAAGTCTCCATGTGCATGAAAAACAAATGTCAAGAAATCTTATTTACCTGATAAAACATGAACCCAGAAAAAAATCATAATCAGAAGCATTTATGATATTAACCTAGAGTTATAAGGAGACTTAGAGACAATGATCTCTAACCGTGAACTTTTCCAATGAGAAAACTAAGGCCCAAAGAAGTTAAATGAACTGCATAAATTGTGCTTTCACTGCAGAGCAACAGAATTAGACCCCGTGTGTCCTGATTCCCCATCTTGTGTCTTTCCATTATACTACTTTTACCTTTTAGAGCCAGAGACTCTTAAATTGTGTTAAATAAGTCTTTTTATGGTCATAGGTAATAAATAAAACAAATAAAAGACACTTAACCATGGAAATCCATTGTTACAAACCTTAAGTTTTTAAGTATTATGCTTTTCTAATTTGGCAATTTAAAAATCATTATCCACAAGGCTATATATATTATTTATTTATATAATATACCTTTATTATCTATCCTTACATATCACAATTTTAATTATTCTGAATAGTTATTTTTTTAGCTTGTTAAGAGGTAGAAAAGATTGCAGGAACTTGTGAAAAAAATGCTTTATCAATCATAGACTTGCCTCAAAAAGCTCATTTTATATAGTTAGGCCATGGTTGCTAGTCCCCCAAATTATTCTTTCTCAAAAGCTCGTTTGTTTTTTTTTTGTATTTTTTTGTATCTTTTATTTTTCTAAACATCTTTATTGGAGTATAATTGCTTTACAATGGTGTGTTAGTTTCTGCTTTATAACAAAGTGAATCAGCTATACATATACATATATCACCATATCTCCTCCCTCTTGAGTCTCCCTCCCATCCTCCCTATCCCACCCCTCTAGGTGGTCACAAAGCACTGAGCTGATCTCCCTGTGCTATGCAGCTGCTTCCCACTAGCTATCTATTTTACATTTGGTAGTGTATATATGTCCATGCCACTCTCTCACTTCGTCCCAGCTTACCCTTCCCCCTCCCCGTGTCCTCAAATCCATTCTCTATGTCTGCGTCTTTATTCCTGTCCTGCCCCTAGGCTCTTCAGAACCATTTTTTTTTTTAGATTCCATATATATGTGTTACCATACAGTATTTGTTTTTCTCTTTCTGACTTACACTTCACTCTGTGTGACAGTCTCTAGGTCCATCCACCTCACTACAAATACCTCAATTTCGTTTCTTTTTATGGCTGAGTAATATTCCATTGTATATATGTGCCACATCTTCTTTATCCATTCATCTGTCGATGGACACTTAGGTTGCTTCCATGTCCGGGCTATTGTAAGTAGACCTGCAATGAACATTGTGGTACATGACTCTTTTTGAATTATGGTTTTCTCAGGATATATGCCCAGTAGTGGGATTGCTGGGTCATATGGTAGTTCTATTTTTAGTGTTTTAAGGAACCTCCATACTGTTCTCCATAGTGGCTGTATCAATTTACATTCCCACCAACAGTGCAAGAGGGTTCCCTTTTCTCCACACCCTCTCCAGTGTTTATTGTTTGTAGATTTTTTGATGATGGCCATTCTGACTGGTGTGAGGTGATACCTCATTGTAGTTTTGATTTGCATTTCTCTAATGATTAGTGATGTTGAGCATCCTTTCATGTGTTTGTTGGCAATCTGTATATCTTCTTTGGAGAAATGTCTATTTAGGTCTTCTGCCCGTTTTTGGATTGGGTTGTTTGTTTTCAAAAGCTCATTTAAAACTTCTCAAAGATTAAACTAATTCCCCATCTTCTCTTGGAGAATTACTTCATACCAACTTTATGTTTCACATTATCATTCTAATAAATGTGTTATCTCAATATCTGTGTGATATCAAGTATTTGCCTATAGCTATACTGCCTCTCATCACAACTGGAGAGTCAGTAGTGAGAAGTGTGAAATTTTTAAACGTCTCCTGAGATATGGAAGGTATTACTGTGAGGTTGATGATTATTTTAATGTTGTATGTGAGGTTTTGAGCCTAAAACAAATGCATACTTTTTTCTAAAGAGAGATTTTAAAAGGTATCCCAATTATAAAGGTGTCAAGCATGTGTGTTAGAATACCAGTTCAATTATTTGCTAGCTACTTGACCTCAAGCAAGTTATTTAATAGTGTACCTCAAATTCCTCATCTGTAAAATGAGAATAATCATGGGGCTTATCTCATAGGACTGTTGTGAGCATTAAAAGAGAGCATTGTAGCACAGTGTAGGCAAACAGTAAGCAGTCGATAGTCAGTTACTATTCTTACTTTTCCATATTTTCCACCTTGTAATGTTTTTCTGGACGGGGGTTTCCTTCTCCATTAGGTTCAGAGCATCATTCGCTCCCAAACCAGCATGGGAATGCGTCACAGAGATCGTTCTACAACTGGTAACACCCTCAAGTCTGGCTTGTGTTCAGCCCTCACAACCTACTTTTTTGGAGCTGATCTCAAGGGGAAGCTGACAATCAAAAACTTCCTTGAATTTCAGCGTAAACTTCAGCACGATGTTCTGAAGCTGGAAGTAGGTATTCCTTGGACTTCAGGGCACTGTCCATCATGTATGCACGTAGAGCTGCTGGGTTGGGAGGGGCCTGCACTATAAGTATTCTTTCAATCTACCTCCAACCATGAGAACTGATTGGTTTGAGCCTTATCAGTGATCTACAGCCTGACAGCAGTAGGAAATAATATGTCTTACAATAAGTTTGTTCTGGGACTGAAAGCCAAAAAAGTCTAAATTGAAAATCTTAGTTGTCTTTGGATACTCAGCTTGAGGAAAAAGAAGTTCAGGGGTCAGAGCAGTTCTCAACCTGAGCATGTATGTTTATTGTGTAGAAGGCACCAAAGGGGTAAGGAGAGGGGGATAATAAGGAGCTCTTTCTATGAAAGTTTACAAAGGTAGTAACAGCTGGAAACACAAAATGTCAGAAATAAAAATATATGTGCTCAGAGTTACAAAGGTGTCATACTGGGTTTGGGGATTTACTTTTCCACTTAAAGTTTAGACCATCATGGTGTTCAGTTCCTGGACACAACTCTGTAAGAGCATTACCTTTTTCTATGCGTGTACTTGTTGAATTAAGTATGTTTGGGGTTAATTGGCTACTGAGTCTGTTCAGTTCAAAACGTTCATTAAATGCCTTCTATATGCACTTTAGTCTGGAGACAAAAAAATGAAGTCTCTGATTTCTTCTGATTATTAAAAATTCCCTTATGCTGGTGTTCCTCAACCTCTGTTTTTGGTTAACATATGCCCTACCTTAATGTTACTTGAAATTTCAAAACATTAAATACTATGACTAAAAACACATAAAAGTATTGGAGAAAAGCACTGCTTTGTTTTTAAACTCTGAATATTACTTCTCTATCTGCTCTCCTGTTTTTCCCTGGAGATTCTAATATACTACTCCCACCTCTTCCACCCACTTCCCTCAGTTGAGACAGTTTGGAAAATCACAACTGAATTCCCATTACTGATAAGAACACTGTTTAATATTCATTCTCTAGGAGAAAAGCAGAAGAATAGATCATACTAAAAATCAGATCTAACTTTGGAATGTGCTTTTGTACTGTTTTTTTTGGAAATGGTATAATTAATATTCAAGGAACTTACCTCAAAATAATGGTTTTCCGCAATTCAGGAGGCTCTTGTAGCCCTTATAATACATGGTAAGTACTATATATTTATTGTATATATAGTGCAGGGGACACAAAACTTTACCTCTACCCTCCTAGGGTCTCCACCTGGGCCTGAGTCTTAAATTGACATAAGACAGATTAACAAGAGAAAATTATACAGATTTTTACACATACATGAGAATCCCCATAGGAAAATGAAGACCCAATGGAGTGGCTAGGCCTAATTGTTTATATACTAAGTTGAACAAAGAGAGGCAACTTAGCTTTGTGAAGTTTGCATTCTTATCACCAGAAAAGGGGAGTCAAAGTCGAGAGTAATTTGTACAAACAGATCTTGTTAAAATAATTCTTACCTTCCTTTAGTCCCCCATATATTTTAGTTACTTGTCCACAGTTGCCTGTCTTTGTTTCTTTCCTGGTAGTATAAGGAGGACATCTTTCACATGGGAGTTTCACTTCCAGCTTTGAGGAGTCCAACAGTTTTTGTGTAAGAGTTGGTATGTACCAGGATTCTAGACCTATGCCTTAGTATGCATACCTGTAATGGTCTTCTTTGGAAGCATTATAACATAATCTAGGAGTGTAAATTATTTAACTTATTAATTATGTAATTACAATTTAACATATAGTATACATCCATCAAATGTAGTTAGAGAATAAAGCACAAGCTAGAATGGTACTTTTAACAAACTTTAAACAACCACACAAGGTTATCAGAGCATGGAGCAGATGCCTGCTTCACCACAATCTAGCCTGACAGTCATTCCTGGATGGAGTCTCCAGAGACAGAGCATGGGACTTTTGTCTTTTATCCTGAGATGCTATAGAGCTTAAAGCCCACTAACATATTGTGTAGATTGCCAACGAATGTTACAAAGCAGATAAATGTAGAATGTTATAAAGCAGATAAATGTAGAATGTTATGAAGCAGATTAAGGATTTCATATATGTATACCTGCACATAACCTACACTCAAATGCAGAAGAAAAGAGATCTAAAAGAATATATCTAAGATATTTATTCTAGAAAGCCCTCTTGTATTTGACATTGACTTGGATCATCTGTAGGCTTTGGGCCAAGACATACCAAGACTGTTCTGTTTGACAATCAGCAATTCCTCCTGTAAGGGAACCAATAGACTCTTTTGTGAAAGAACCCAGCCTAAAACGTAATAAATATTCTATTTATTACATAAATGTTTAGTAATCCTGAGTCCCTTCTTTCCATATAATACACAAGTTCAATGAATAAGTGCCTCCTTATCAATAAGCCCCATATTCAAAGTTTCATCAATCAGTACTGTGTCTTCCCAACTAGATGTGTAATTCTTTGAGGAGGTGTGAATAGCAGAAAGAGCAAAGGCTTTGGTGTACTCATAACGAGACCTTGGTTAAAATTTTCTTTCTACCACTTACTGGCTATCTGACATTCGATGAGTTATTTATTCTCTCAAAGCCTATATCCTCATTTATACAACACGGTGATGATTAAGTGAGATGATGTTTCTTATAGGCTGAATTGTGTCTTCCCCCAGAATTGCTATGTTGAATCCCAACCCCCAGTCTGGAGATAGGGCCTTTAAAGATGTGATTAAGTTAAAATGAGCCTATTAGGGTGAGCCCTAATCCAGTCTTACTGGTAGCCTTATAAGGAGAGGAAATTTGGACACACCAAGAGACACAGACACCAGGGGTGTACGTACACAGAGGGACAACCATGTGAAGAGACAGCAAGAGGGCAGCCAACTGCAAGCCAAGGAGAGAGGCCTCAAAGGAAACCAACACTGCCTACACCTTGTTCTTGGACTTCCAGCCTCCAGGACTGTGAAAAAATAAATTTCTGCTATTTGTCACCCAGTTGGTAGTGTTTTATTATGGCAGCCCTAGTGAACTAACACAGTGGTGCATGCCTAAAACACTTGGCATGTACTATGCCTTTAACAGATACTTTCACCTTCTTTTGTATACCCTCTGCCCTTTAGTATGACAGTTGGCGTGTAGTAGACACGTAAACAGGTCATCTCAGATGAATGACTGAAAGTCCTTACTTTCATTTTGAAATATTTTTCTGATAAAACATCTAGAAAATGGAAGCAGTTTTTGTTTTTGTGAAACACTTTTAATTTTGCTTTTCAAAGTTTGGGTAATTTATCCCCTCACTGAATATGAAACATAACATCATCACAGCCAAGAGGAAAATAAGAATGATTAACAGTATCTTAACTTTCATATGGGTTTTATAGTTCCATCATTCTTTCTATTTATCTCTTACCAGTTTTATTTCACTGCTTACTTATCTACTTTAAAATTTTAGATCGAGAAGACTTATAGCTCCATTTGGTTATTTCTATCTTTTTCTCACCACAGTAGCTTTGAGAGTGAAGAGAACACTATTTATCTGTCAATTTTAATTTCCACAGTGTTTAGGGAAGGGGAAAAAGGTCCATGAACATTTATCAAATGCCTGCTATGAGCCAGGCATTGTACAGATATTACATGCCTTCTTTATTTTAGTTCTCGCCCAACCCTATTGGGTTTGGCAGTATTATACCGGTGTTACAGAGGTAGAAACTGAAATTCGAAAAGATAAAAGTTGCAGAGCTATTAAATGGTACAATCAGGGTTCCAACTCACTCTTTCAGACTGAACTCTTCTATTCATCATCTGATTGTTATTACTTTTAGTCTGAGATGAGGTTTCTGTGCCTGACTTATTTAGAGCTCTAAAGAAAAACAAAACGTTCTGAAATTTAGAAACAAAAAAGAAATTGTCTTGAATATTTATAGTCTCTCTTCTTCAGCACCATGTTTTTCCAGTTCCTTTGCCCTTCAAGTTGAATGTTATGACAGAAGAAATACACTGTTCTTTTGTGTTGATAAGATACTACATAAACTAGCCGTTTAGTTTCTTTTCATAACAATCATTAACTTGTTAGATTTTTTTAGAGTGTTCTAATGCTCTTATCTTTGGTCATATTTGTTTTATTCTACCCTTATGTCTTTATTTGGGTACTCAAAAAGCATGGGTTTGAAAGAATGACTTAAGAATGCACAGTTTTATAAGAAAAGATAAGTCAATAATGGTGAAATACCTTTGTGTTTAAGGCTGTTGGGAAAAGGAGTTATAATGACTTGGAATAAAATTATGAACTATTTATTTAATTAAATACTTAAATTTTCTTATGCATATAAGAACCAAATATACATGCATTTTAATAAATCATAATGGCTTAATGTCAAAAAAAGAATGCACAGTTTTTTAAAAAATCCCTTTTGAAGTTATTAAAAATTCCATCTAAGTCTCCCAAGAACTATTTAGCTGAGTTCCTTGGAGACAGGTGCCAAGTCTAATTTCAGTTAATATATTCATTGATTTCTTGAGGACTACAGCAAGTAGGATGTCAGTCAAAAATGAAAGGTAATACAGAGCTCTTTGAAAGATTATGATTAATTTTAATTTGGGGGGAGGAGAAAAAGGAGCTGTCATTATGTCAAAGAAAAGCAAAAACTAATTTATACAAGAAGGAAGAAACCAACTCCAGAATACACAACAAGGAAACTGAAAGAGTATCATCTAGTGGAATTCCAATCTGTAGCATGATCTTTTTTATTAGTTTTGGGGGTTCGCATGCTTATTGCATAACCAACAAGATTATCACATTTTAAGATAGAATGAGTATCAACAATCTGAGGTAAATTAGATATAGTTCAAAGGGTAACAGTAACTGTCTTACATTCCCAGTCTTCAAGAAAAAAATATTGAAGTTAACTAGATTTGTTCAGTCAGAAAGAAAGATAACAGGGAAACATAAAGAACTATGCTAATTATTCCCATCTACCAATAAGAGTAGAGCAAAAAAAAAAAAAAAGTAGAGCAAAAAAATGAGGGTTAATTTAATTTAAATATTAAGGAACTCAATATTAAGGAATTCCAGAATTACCTACCCTTTAGATCATCAGGCTGACATCTTTGTACTCATCTCTTTAAAGTACTAAAGTAGAATTAAATCTTTCTTGTCCCGATACAGAGGGCCATATTGAAAGACAAACTTCAGCTCTTTTCTTGGCTGAAAGATTGTGGGAAAGGAGACCAGAATGCTTTCAACCAAACACTTTCTGGAACTAGAACACTCTTGGCAGAGCAGATTTCTTTTTATCTTAATATCCTGGTTTGGGTTTTTTTTTCCCTGGGAAACTGACTCTTATTATGTAAACTTAAAGATGAGAGTTGACTTTGATTTAATTAAATCTAAGAAACAAAATGTGATATGTTCATTGGGTTTCTTTTAGTTTTATTCTTCCACTTTTGCCTCTACAAAGCAGAATGTGGATAGTAATAAATCTATAGTTCCTTATTCCATCCTTAGATGTTTTCAGCTTGAATTTTCCAAAAGTCATTAAAAAGGTTATTAAAGAGTACTTGTCTCTTTTAGGGATTTATAACTTTAAGGAGCCAAGTATATGTTTAAAGGTTTAAAAAAAAAAACTTTATTATTATCTTAATAACCTTGTTTTAAACCTAGTCTTTCTTTGCCTGGGACACCAAGGGACTTTTTAGGAAATAATCATCACTTTAAAAAATAGAAATATAGAGACTTCCTTGGTGGTCCAGTGGGTAAGACTCCATGCTCCCAATGCAGGGGGCCCAGGTTCAATCCCTGGTCGGAGAACTAGATCCCACATATGTGCCACAACTAAGAGTTTGCATGCCACAACTAAGGAATCTGCATGCCACAACTAAGAATTCCACATGCCATAACTAAAGATCCCACATGCTGCAATGAAGCTCCCACATGCCTCAACTAAGACCCGGCACAGCCTAAATAAATTAATTAATTAAATATTTTTTTAAAAATAGAAATATATAAAAATAATAGAATAAAAATTTAATTGCCCTCAATAATTCCTTATAAATCAGTCACCCATGACTTGATGTCAACACTTTTTAAAGCTCATTCTGTCTTCGCTCTGTACCACATTGTCAGGTAGGTTCAAAGTCTTGCCCTGATGAAACCAAGTTAGCTCTCAGGGTGAGTTACATATACCTTCTCATTAAAAGAAGATATGTAACACCCCAAACCAAACTCATTTAACTTCTTGCAGTTCCCTTTATACCCTGTAGCTCAAGTTTGCTATCATTTGTGACTTATAGGTAGAATCAGACTGGAAACACTATACATGGTAGAATGTCCATGGTGATATAAAGCTCCTTTGATGTTGTAAATGTAACCTTGACACTTATTCTGTAAAAACTATACAAAACAGTGCTTTTTTGTTTCATATTTTTTGGAGAATGAAGGGAAAAGTTGAGTGATACTTTGTTGTTTAAAATACATGATCTAGGCGTGATTTTTAAAAGGCATTAATTAGTACTTCTGAATCTGACCTTTCAGATTGATCATTAAAGTACAGAAAACTGTTAGAGATTAATACTTTTTTTTGATTTGCAGATAGTGTTGCAATTCCAAAGTCAATATGTTAGTCATACCTTTTATCATACTTGGCAATCACCAGGATTTTCCTGTCGTCAAATATCTCTAATTTACATTCTAAGTTAATTTTAAACTGGCCACAAGAAAAAAGGGGCTCATAAATAAATCATGAAAATCGGATCTTTCTCTGAGGGAAATTTTTCCTCAGTCTATCATTCAAATAGTCTTATCAGCCATTTTTTAGTAGAACACAAATGCTTCTCAATTTATGAATGAGCTGTGTACCAGCATATCAAAAGTTCATAGGTCAACTCTTTGGAATTCAGAATACAGTGATAATTTTTTTAGTCTTACAGCAGAATATTTAATTTACAATATAATTGAATGCGATACAGTAAAATGAAAAGTCGTATGAAAGAAGATGATTGTGAATGTATAATCTGTGTTTAATCTGTGCCTACTCTTCTAGCCACAACAGTCTGTGGGTGTAGACCTCTAGCAGTACCAAGCATTTTAACAATAATTTGAGTACATATTACCTAATAAAAATACTAGCCAACATCTCTTGAGAGTTCACCATAAGCCAAGCACTATTCTAAGTGCTTTATGTACATTATTTCCTGTAATCTTCACAACTCTATGAGGTTGGTATTATAATTATCCACATTTAACAAACAAGAAAACTAAGGCACAAAGAAGATAAGTAACTTGCCCAGGGTCTCTCACATAATAAAGGAGGAGCTGAGATTTGATTCTAGGCAGTCTGCCTCTAGAGTCTGCTCTTTTTTTTTTTAATTGAAGTGTAGTTAATTTACAATGCTGTTAGTTTCAAGTGTACAGAAAAGTGATTCAGTTATACATATGTACATACAAATATTTATTGTTTTTTAGACTCTTTTCCAATATATGTTATTATAGGATATTGAGTAAAGTTCTCTGTGCTATACAGTAGGTCCTTGTTGTTACCTATTTTATATATAGTAGTGTGTATATGTTAATCCCAAACTCCTAATTTATCTCTCCCCCTCCGCCCCTTTGGTAACCATAAGTTTGTTTTCTATGTCTGTGAGTCTGTTTCTGTTTTATAAATAAGTTCATTTGTATCATTTTTTTTAGATTCTACATATAAGCGGTATCATATGATATTTGTCTTTCTCTGTCTGGCTTACTTCACTTAATATGATAATCTCTAGGTCCATCCATGTTGCTGCAAATGGCATTATTATTTCATTCTTTTTTATGGCTGAGTAACATTCCATTGTATATATGTACCACATCTTCTTTATCCATTCCTCTGTCAGTGGACATTTAGGTTGCTTCCATGTCTTGGCTATTGTAAATAGTGCTGCTGTGAACATAGGGGTGCATAAATCTTTTTGAATTAGAGTTTTCTCCAGCTATATGCCCAGGAGTGGGATTACAGGATCATATGGTAGCTCTATGTTTAATTTTTTAAGGAACCTCCATACTATTTTCCATAGAGGCTGCACCAATTTTACATTCCCACCAGCAGTGTAGGAGGGTACCTTTTTCTCCACACCCTCTCCAGCATTTATTATTTGTAGACTTTTTAACGATGACCATTCTGACTGGTGTAAGGTGATTCCTCATTGTGGTTTTGATTTGCATTTCTCTGATAATTAGTGAGACTAAGCATCTTTTCATGTGCCTGTTGGTCATCTGTATGTTTTCTTTGGAGAAATGTCTCTTTAGGCCTTCTGCCCATTTTTAGAGTCTGCACTTAACCACTAACTTATACTAGCTTTCCAGGAGCTGTGCTGAATGCTCAAGATTCAGGGATGAACAAAATATTGTCCCTACTCCCAAGAAGCTTATAAAAGTGAGCTGAATAAACCAGAAATTCTTGCACAGTGTTATAAGTACAGTACTAGAGAGATTTATACAGTGCAATTAGGATATAAAAAGGGACATGTAAATCAGTCTGTGAAGTAAGAGGGCAAGGGACTGCTCAGGAAGTTTTCCCAGAGATGGCAATACTTGAGTCAGCTTTAAGTCTGAAATTTCTTCTATCTAAATTCTAAAGAAAGAATTTTTGTTCGCTCTTAGTTCTGGTTGTAGAACAGATGAGAAGAGGCAAGGGAGCGCTGAGTAACACTGGGACTACAGCCAGGAGAGGGTGACAGAGAAAATGACCTTTCTTATCAAGTTTGTCCCAAACCAGACTTAATGTGTCTCTTAGGTGTTCTCAGGTTGGTAAAGGGTCCCTGTGCCTTCAAGTCTGGGTCTACAGAGATCCTTAAGAAACATGAAAAGCAGGGGGCTGGATAAGAGAAGAGAGAACTTTCTCCAGATTTCTGGAGCTAGCTGGACCTGTAGAAAGATCAAATTTGACCTCTAACTCAGACTTAGAATGAAGAAGTTGGGATTAAGTGATGTCTGAGGGATCTGAGCAGGTCTTTCCATTTTTATTCCTCTTCTAGCCATGTTTCTGCAGATGCCTTTCAAAATTACGGTCTTCAGAATTTATGGATATTTTAAAAGAAAGAATTTGGGCTTTAAAGAATAACAACTGTACTAATGAGTGGAAAGAAGCTTGTTTGTCCTTTTATTTTTTCCCCTTCTTTTAACTAATTTGGCCTTTTTTCTTTCTTAGAGGGAAAAGAGATTTTTTTAAAAAATAGCTTTATCCTCTAGCCTGCCATAACCTTAGAGGAGACTGGGGAGTCTGGACAATGTCTTAGGAACTGGAGCCAGCTTCGCAGTAATTTGTGAATAATACATTACAGCCTGTTGAATTCAGACTCAGCAAAAATGCCACTTTAGAGGGTCATAGGTATTACATCAGGTTATTATCCTCTGAATTCAGTTAACAGCACAAAAAATTTTTTTGTCAATGCCTTTTCTCCTTCCCCACCCACATTCTCCTTATTTATTTTGTATCAGTCTACCACAACATTAGCATGAATGAAATATAAACTACTTCAATCATTTTTAGCAGTAAAAAAAAGTACCTCAAATAAAGTAATGCCAAAAAATCTTTTTGGGGATGCCCCTTTTCTTTACCAGTCCTTCCTTGAGATGTGGTAGCCTTTCTACCTAGCAGAAAAAAGAAAAACCAAAAATGTAAAACTTAGTCTTTTTTTTAACCAATAACAAATTTAAATTATTGAGTGTTTAGGTATACACCAGGCATTGTGTTAGATACTGGATATACGAAAGCAAGTAGACCCTGCTTCCTGAATTTAAGGAATTATCAATATAATCAGCCTGGGAAATTAGACAGTTATTACAGTACAGGAAGAAAAGTACAATGAAGGAGGTATGCACAGAAGAGGTGCACAATAAATATTTGTGGAAAGAATAATAGTATAGAGCTATGTCATTTGGATTTTTAGAAAGTCGATCTGAATTTGAGTTTTACCTCTTTGGCCTTGGGAGCCTCTATTTTGTCAATTGTATGATTGGGATAATATCCACCTCACAGAGTTGCAAGGAGGACTGCCTGAGATAAGAAAGCCCCCAGCACCATGCCTGGCATCCATCATGCACTCTAGGAGGGTTTCTTCATTTATTCATTCATCTGTGGCTGCCTGTTTGTAGTTTTGGTGCCTAGTGTTCGGCTGCTCCACAGAGACCCTTCCCAGAGACTGCTGGTGTCTCCTGCGCTTCTTGCTTTATCAGAAAAGGAAGTGAGGGAAGAATCAGTGACTTCCTGACATCTCTGTCCAGTGGCCCATCTTGATATCCTTTGCAGTTTTGTCACCTTTAATGTTTGAAAAGATTCCAGAAAATTGCCAGTTTCACAGTCATTATATTGATTCAGTTTTTTACCCCAAATCAGTGATTTCCAGTATCTCCAACTAGAAAAATAAGTGAAGTGTACTGAATTCATTGTGCTGGAAGATATCATTCAGTGAGATGTTTGGTAATATTTTTCAAATTTCCAGGTGGATACATTATGGAGCGTGATGCCAGAAATTAAGGAACAGAAGTAGTTTCCTTGAACACATGTGATGTCTCCTTAACGGACATCATATACAGAACCATTAATACAAAGTTATTGCTGTCATCAATGCCAAGGATGTCAATATACTAGTATTCGCCTTCCTATATAGTAGTTTTCGTGGATTTTCTGTGCTCTGAAGTCTGGCAAAGTGCAAACTCAGAAACTCTGGAAGCATCTCATTTGCTGTAGTGCAAGTACCTTACCTATCTGGTGGGTTATTTTTGTTGTGGTGGTAATTGTTTCTCTCTCTCTCTCTCTCTCTGACATGTAGGGCAAATTAATGTTAATAGGGTTGATTCACAGTTGGTTTTGTCCAAGGTAATGTGTCTGATGCTGCAGCTCCAGCTCTGATATTGGTGTCACTACCACTGCTGGTATAGATTCCTGCTCAAGCTCTAGTGGTTCTTCAAAGTAGGAAGATGGTTTCTAAACCATTCCCTCCAAAATTGGAGCAGTACAACTCTGTATTAGCCAGCTGTTATCACATAAGAAATTATCCTAAAACTTAGCCGTTTAAAACAACAAAGATTTATTATATCACACAGTTTCTAAGGGACAGGAATCCAAGAGCAGCTTAGCTGGGTTTTCTGGTTATCTCTCATTAGGTGATAGTCACAGTGTCAGCCAGAACTGCAGTCCTCTAAAAGCCTGACTAAGCTGGAGGATCCTCTTCCAAGTTCACTCACATGCCCACGGGCAGGAGGCTTTCAGTTCCTTCCTCTGTGGACCTCTTCACAGGGCTCTCATGACATGGTCCATTGTGGGAGGAGACTGCACAAGAGTGAATATTAGGAGATGAGGAACACTGGGGACCATCTGTACAGGGTACCACCTGTGTACACTCACCACCTTCCCCAGGGTAAAAGAGTAGCCTTCAGAGGGCTGTGTCAAAAACAGTTCCAGTGACATGCCATCTTCAGTAGTGCTGTCTCATGGACCTACCACCATCTGTCCCTTTCCCAGCAATTGACTCATTGTAGAGGCCAAACCACCAGTTTATCTTTCTGCCCTGGGCTGATTTATTGCAGATGCCTCATTGCCTTTCTGGACCACCTGACACTACTCAGGGTCACCGCAGTCCTCCCCCACATGTTTCATTAGCTGTGAATCTAGTGAACAGAGGATTGCAGCCTCATTTTCTTCCTTCCCAGAAGACGCTTGCTTCCTAGTAGTATTCAAGCACCATATGTCCATAGTTCTCTCCACTTCACCAGACACCCAGCTGCATGTTCATGTGATCCAGACTCTGCACATGCTTGCTATATTCTTGTCCCAGTCCCTTCTGTCTCCAGAGAAATATGCCCTACTATGCAGTTTTGTTTTGTTTTTTTTTTTTTTTTAATTTTTATAGCTACTTTATTTATTTATTTCTTTTATTTTTGGCTGTGTTGGGTCTTCAGTTCCTGCGAGGGCTTTCTCTAGTTACGGCAAGTGGGGGCCACTCTTCATCGCGGTGCATGGACTGCTCTTCATCGCGGTGCGCGGGCCTCTCACTATCGCGGCCCCTCCCGTTGCGGGGCACAGGCTCCAGACGCGCAGGCTCAGTAGTTGTGGCTCACGGGCCCAGCTGCTCCGCGGCATGTGGGATCTTCCCAGACCAGGGCTCGAACCCATGTCCCCTGCACCAGCAGGCAGATTCTCAACCACTGCGCCACCAGGGAAGCCCCTATGCAGTTTTTGAATTGATGAAGAAGGCTCTTCTAAATCTCTAGGATTCGATTTTTCCCCCCAAGGGATGGAGTTCAATCTCTTTTATGCTATGCACCATGGTATATTGCTCCCCTTAGTGGCAGAAGTATTGGACATTTTAAACAAATGTACAGCCAAAATGATGTGATGTGTTTTAGTTTCCATGCTCGTAATTTAAGGAAAATGTCTGTTAAGATCGCTTTGAAATCACTGTCCATTATGAGAGTACTTTGTAGATTTTTTCTGAAATATTTTGTAATCAACTTGGAAAATTCCCACTGTAACACAAAATAATAATGTGTTAAAAACTAACAGATTGCTTTTTTTACTCAGGATTTAAGGAGTTTTGCACTCATGATACATAGAATATGATACATATTAAAATACCTGGATAATGCATCACTTAGTGATAACCTTCTGGATGTCTGAAAATTTTTATTTCTTTGGTCTAATGGACTTTGAACTTTTAGGCAGAAAATAGCTACTGTTTGGTCATCCCCTTACACAATTTCCAATTATTCACTTAGGTATAAACTCATCTTATTCAGTGATGTTAACTAAAGAAATGGGAACAGACTCTGCTCTCTGTCAGGAATTCCCCTATCAGCTAAATTGACCTAATTTTTAGCATTTCTTAAGTAAGTGAGTATCAGGTTGAATTTGATTGAGACTAGTTTTTAAGTTTGGATCTAAAGTAATGCTGGGATTTTTCTAATGCTTGGGAAATTGTGCTGGTTGGTTTACTGATTTTGTCTTAATTTGACTTTTTAAAGAAAATATTGTTATTTATTTATTTATTTATTTATTTATTTATTTATGGCTCATCGGGTCTTAGTTGAGGCACGTAGGATCTTCATTGTGGATGCAGGATCTTCGTTGTGGCATGCAGGATCTTTCGTTGCAGCACGCAGCCTCTTCGTTGTGGCGCATGGGCTTCTCTCTAGTTGTGGTCCGCAGGCTCCAGGGCACGTGGGCTCTGTAGTTTGTGGCACGCGGGCTTCTCTCTAGTTGAGGCACTCAGGCTCAGAAGTTGTGGAGCGTGGGCTTAGTTGCCCCGCGGCATGTAGGATCTTAGTTCCCCTACCAGGGATTGAACCCATGTCCCCTGCATTGGAAGGCGAATTCTTTACCACTGGACCACCAGGGAAGTCCCATCTTATTTTAATTTTAAAGAGCCCATGAAGGCTTTGTCTTTTCTCCATCAGGAAAGGTTAATCAAAACTCTCTTAGTATATCTCCACAGCTTGTCTTAAAGAATATTGTGGTGTATTCTTTTCCTGACTGTAGATTTGAATTAAGTTTTTTAGTTCACTTTTAATATATATATATATCTTTATGCTCCTACAGGGGTTATGATGGCTAGGGGAACAATCTCTTTGGTTTTCCTCACTTGTGAGTATGTATAACCTCAAATGTGATGTTAATGTAGCTTTGCATTCAATTTATGCCAAGGAAGAATAATAAATTGTAGAGTTGGTTGATCCGGTGAGTGTACTAAGAAGTCCATTTATTTGACCATGCAGTCATTAGCTTACCAAAGCTGATCAGGTTTTATACATACCTTGTCAACTGTGCCCAGGAGCCTGCTCTGCCTAGTGAAACATAATTTCAAACTGGCGTAATGGGATGTAGCCTTAGATGCCCTTCTAAACCAGCTTTATAGAGGTCATCCAAAAAGATTCACCTTCCCACTCGGGCTTTTCAGTAATCATAATGTCCATTTGCCGGAGGGCTCAACGGGGCAGATCCTCAGAGCAGAGTAAAAGTTACACAGTTTTAGTAAATGAATACTGCTAGGCTATAATTAGTATATGTCAAACCATAGTTATTAGATAGTTTCAAATATTTGAAATACCTGCCTCTCTCTGCCAACATGTGCTGGTAAATATGTGACAGAAGAATGTACAATTTTCCTCATTATATTACCATGGTGGCATAATACACATAATTTAGTGTATTTAATTGGTTGGTTCTGATCTGAAATACTGATTAACTTCCTCTTTGCCTCTATACTGAAAACGGTGCAGTAATTTTGACCTCGTGTTTATGTGGCAGTCTTCTCTGTATTACAAAGCCATGGACAGCTTGTTCCTCCATAGATAATTTGAGGCTTATTTTTGCCTCCTAGCTGCATGACAGCCAGAAGGGAAGAAGTGGGTATTTGAATTATATTTGACTTATACTATTATAGTAAAGAGACAGACCAACCAATTGGTTGTGAATGACCAACCAATATTAGTATCTTAGTCTTCGATGTTACATCTAGCTCTTAAGGTCAAATACCCTTGAAAGTAGGGGACCTCTTCTACTTTGGAGAGCTGCAGGAGATTACGAGAGCAGCTTCCTTAATAGTTACCACTGCCCCTATTACCTTGTATTGTCCGTTCACATGAATGTATCAGGTGTTGCAAGGCTAATAGGACCCCAAGAAGTGAAGATATTAAAAGCAATTTAAAGATTTGAGGAAGATAATTTCACATATGAGAACATTCTGCTGGCATCAGCAAGGAAAGACCTGCCAGGCAGAAATGAGTTATCTGCCCTTCTTTTAGTAAAGGCTTCGGGTTAACAGTGAGAAAGCCAAGCAACCATAGGCTTTGCAAGTAGCTAGAGACACATTCAAAGAAATATGTGTGAAGCAGAAAAGAACCTATTAGGCATAGATAGCTTCATCACACCCATTCGCACAATCACTGTCAATAACACCATCTCATGTTACCACTTCTGTCCGTATCCAACACCATTCGAGTCTAAACTACAGTTATCTTTTGGCTGAGCTACTTCAGTTGCTTCCCAACTAGTCTTACTATAGCCACTCTTGCTTTCCTCATTCTTCTTAGAATAAAGACTTAAACCAGTACCCCTGGGCTCTGTATAATTTGACCTCTGCCACCTCTTCCTCCAAGTTCATCTCATACCAATCACTCTTCCACCCAAGGGCCATTGCACTAATGTTGATTTGCCTGGAATACTCACTTCCTCCTTTCTCTTCCCCTAGTTACCTCCTTGTTGTCCCTCAGAGCTCAGTTAGACCTCATTTTTTAAAAAATTTATTTAGTTTATTTATTTTTATTTTTGGCTGTGTTGGGTCTTCGTTGCTGCGCGCGGGCTTTCTCTAGTTGTGGTGAGCAGGGGCTACTTTTTGTTGCGGTGCGCGGGCTTCTCATTGCGGTAGCTTCTCTTGTTGTGGAACACAGGCTCTAGGCTTCAGTAGTTGCGGCACGCAGGCTCAGTTGTTGTGGCTCGTGGGCTCTAGAGCACAGGCTCAGTAGTGTGGTGCATGGGCTTAGTTGCTCCGCGGCATATGGGATCTTCCCGGACCAGGGCTCAAACCCATGTCCCCTGCATTGGCAGGCGGATTCTTAACCACTGTGCCACCAGGGAAGCCCCTAGACTTCATTTTATGTTACATATTTCCAAAGCACCCTGTACTTTTTCTTCAGATAAGTTAATTATATAGTCATCTGATTATTTCTTAAATACCTGTCTCCGAACACTCCTCAAGAACTTTTTTTCTTTTTCCTGCTGAGTCTCTTTATTTTTCTTGCCAACATAATAATTTGCATACATTCAATAAGAATCTGTCCTACTTTCTTTTTTTTTTTTTTGAGTTTCATTTTATTTATATTTTTAAACAGCAGGTTCTTATTAGTTATCCATTTTATACATATTAGTGTATATATGTCAATCCCAATCTCCCAATTCATCCCACCACCACCACCCCCCACCACTTTCCCCCCTTGGTGTCCATACATTTGTTCTGTACATCTGTGTCTCAATTTCTGCCCTGCAAACCGATTCACCTGTACCATTTTTCTAGGTTCCACATATATGCATTAATATACAATATTTGTTTTTCTCTTTCTGACTTACTTCACTCTGTATGACAATCTCTAGATCCATCCACGTCTCTACAAATGACTCAATTTCATTCCTTTTTATGGCTGAGTAATATTCCATTTTATATACGTACCACATCTTTATCCATTCATCTGTCAGTGGGCATTTAGGTTGCTTCCATGTCCTGGCTATTGTAAATAGTGCTGCAATGAACATTGGGGTGCATGTGTCTTTTTGAAATACGGTTTTCTCTGGGTATATGCCCAGTAGTGGGATTGCTGTGTCATATGGTAATTCTATTTTTAGTTTTTTAAGGAACCTCCATACTGTTCTCCATAGTGGCTGTATCAATTTACATTCCCACCAACAGTGCAAGAGGGTTCCCTTTTCTCCACACCCTCTCCAGCATTTGTTGTTTGTAGATTTTCTGATGATGCCCATTCTAATTAGTGTGAGGTGATACCTCATTGTAGTGCACTCCTCGAGAACTTTTGATAGAGTATTGGGCTCATTATTATTTCCTTAGCGACTGTCACAGTATCTGACACAAATTAGATGCTCAGGAAATAGTGATGAATAGTCCCTCAGATACGGACAAAAGCTTGATGAAGGTGCACACACATGCACACACCCTCTCAATCTCTCTCATGATGGCATCATTATGTTTTAGTAAATTAGGCACCTTTTGGGTTATCTACTCAACTTCCAACAATTCCCTCTTCTCCAGGATTTGTCCCTCCCTACCTCCCAAACACAGGTGTGGGCTCCTGGAAGCCATATTTGTACCTTGCGCCTCCCACTGCTTCTCTTCCCATCACCCTCCCCTTCCCCCACCTCAGCTAATTGGATCGGCAGTGGATACCCAACCCAGGTTGAACCAATCAGTTTCTCCACAGGAAATTTGAAATTGGTACTAGGGATAGTTGGTCTTTTCTGATAGTTGCACTATAACATACAAACTCCAGAACTCCAGGGTAACCATCTGCTGCCCACTGTGTAGACCCATGAAGTGCAGAGGAAGAAAGGCTAACAGAAAATGAGGAGTGAGGCAGCTACATAGAAATGAGAGCCCTGACAATGTTCTAGTCCTGGCTTTCAGTCTTTTCCCTTTCATGAGCTTGCCTTTGTTTCTTGGGGCTCCTAAATTTCTTTTTTGCTGAAGCTAACTTGAGTTGGTTTCCATTATGTACAACCAAAAAGAAGCCTTACTACAACTAGAAAAACTAAAAATAATGACCTCAAAACATGCCCAGAATAAGACTCAGTAGTCTCTGAACCCATAAAGTAAATGAACAAACTTCAAATGACTTTCAGGTACCTTATAGGGTATCATAGTGAGTTTAGATTATTTTAACTAACTGCCGTGTTGAAGACCCGTATGCTTAAGCATGAAGAATTCCTAATTAGCTCTTTTTAAGAACTGAGAATCTACCACGTAATTGAAAAGTATCTCCTATGTCTCTTAATTTGCTTTAAAAAAAAATGAAAAACTAACATTTAAGAAAAACCTTCTTAATTAGCCCGGTGACTTCAAAAACAAACAAACAGAAAACCTTTAGTGCTGAGGGATTTAGCATATAACCTCACTCAGTGGTTACTCGTTGGTCTCTAAAACATGTAATTGGCCTGGCAGAGACAGCTAAACTTATTGTTAACCTAGAATACAATAGAAATAGAAAGCAAGTTCTCTTTCTATTTTTAACCATTGTCATCTAAAAGAATTTATTGACTTTCCTCATTTTCCTATGTCAGGGGAAAAACATATTATCTTTTTTTTTTAATGAAAGAGAATGATCACTGAAGTGATCTTGTCCATTATATACTTTGCCTTTCACCTGCCTATGTTCGGACTCATCATTTCTTCCCACTTTCTACATTAAAGCTTCAGTGAGCTGCGTATTTCTAAGCTTCAGTCTCAGTCTTTCTTGCATTTGTCTTTATGCTTGTCAGTCAACGTAACCTGAATTCTAATTTCTGTATATTATTTCACTCTCTAGCTCTCCATTTTATGTTCCAAAAAAATATTGGCAGCTTCCAAGGTAATTTTTAGTATATTAAAAAATAATAACCAGTTCCATAGTACCTAATAAGCATGAGCTCACTGCCTATGTAGTAGCTTTCTGAATGGTCAGATATGGGTGATAAGATTAAGCCAATCAAAACGGGATCAGTCATTTCAAGAAGTGAGATAAATTGAGATTTGAGCTCTGGAGACCAAAGAATGGAATGAATGTATTCCTAATTTTACAGATAGTGTCATCAAACTATAGTTTTTTAGTATTTTCCAAGAAGGTAGAAATTTGAGAATATACAACTTAATATTCAGCTTAGTTCATGTGGGTAAAAACAGAACCGTTTCATTGTTTTAGTGTAATAAACCTATGTTTCTTTCAGTTAAACTGTCTAGCTTTTGTGAAGCATAGAGAGTTGTCATGATGAATTCCTTGAACACAGCTGTTTTTCAAATTGAGCCACAATTGATTTTTTCATATCTTGCATCTGTGACATTGTTCCTATAGAAAACATCAAGCAATAACTATTTTTAATGATGCTGTCTCCTCCTGGGTATAAACTAGCAGTTTAACTTATAATTGCCTGAGTAGGTTTTCTTTTTTTCTTATTTTTTTAGGCATATGTGTAGTTACATGATCTTAAATCAGCCTCTGCTCATGGGCTTTTTAAATTATTTACTCATTAAAAAGTAATGTTACATAATTTTATCATGGCTATAATCATGTCAGTAATACACATTCATGTAGGGTAATTTTAAAACCCACCAGACTGTGTTGTGGTCTTGGCTTTGTCCCATTTACTCTTCATATCTCAGGTTCCTCTTATGTAAATGGAGATAGTCACTATTATACCTATTTTTAAAATTTTTTTTTTTTTTTTTTAAATAATTCTTTATTTTATTTATTTATTTTTGGCTGTCTTGGGTCTTCGTTTCTGTGCGAGGGCTTTCTCCAGTTGCGGCAAGCGGGGGCCACTCTTCATCGCGGTGCGCGGGCCTCTCACCATCGCGGCCTTTCTTGTTGCGGAGCACAGGCTCCAGACGCGCAGGCTCAGTAGTTGTGGCTCACGGGCCTAGTTGCTCCGCGGCATGTGGGATCTTCCCAGACCAGGGCTCGAACCCGTGTCCCCTGCATTGGCAGGCAGATTCTCAACCACTGCGCCACCAGGGAAGCCCTAAAATATTTTTAATAAATTTATTTATTTGTTTTTATTTTTGGCTGTGTTGGGTCTTTGTTGCTGTGCACAGGCTTTCTCTAGTTGGCGAGCGGGGGCTACTCTTCGTTGTGGTACAGGGACTTCTCATTGTCGTGGCTTCTCTTGTTGCAGAGCACGGGCTCTAGGCACGTGGGCTTCAGTAGTTGTGGCTCGCAGGCTCTAGAACGCAGGCTCAGTAGTTGTGGCACATGGGCTTAGTTGCTCTGCGGCATGTAGGATCTTCCCGGGCCATCGCTCGAACCCGTGTCCCTTGCATTGGCAGGCGGATTCTTAACCACTGTGCCACCAGGGAAGCCCTATTATACCTATTTTAAAGGTAATTATGAGAGTCAAGCGAATAGGAAGCATTTTGTACATTATTATTTCTCAGCCCACTTGTTTATTTGTGTCCCATATGTAGTAACTGCAGGGTTTATAGTTTATTCTTACATCTCCTATTTCCATAAATTTTTTGCAGAAGTCCAGTTTTTATAGGGAAAGAGAGTTTATAATTCAACTTTCCATGCCCTGAACATAGTTCCACTCTTGCCCACCTCTTTTCCTTTTCTTCTCATAAACATGAAAAACATTCATGTGAAGAGTAGAAAGGAGAGAGTTAAGAGAATTACTTAGTTGTAGTTTTCCTTTCCTTTCTCAATTTTTTTTCTGTATTGTCTCTGTGGAGGACAGAAAGTTTGTTTCTCTTTAAACAGAGCTGAAGTTAACAGAAGCAAAATTATTATTGTTGTGTTGTATTATTATTATGTGTAGCTAAATAACATTTATTATTAATAGCAGCTAACATTTACTGAGCTCTTAGTGTGTGCTAGGCAATGTACTACCGTATTTCATTGAATCTAAAACACAAACATTGGTGAGATGTACCATTATTTTATGTACCACTAAAAAAGAAAAAAATGCTGTCAAGTAAATCATAACAAAAATGCTTTCTTTGCACTAAAAATATTTAGTTAATGCCTATTAAAGAACTCCTTTAGGCTTAGATTTTTATTATATGTCATCCTTGTGCATTCATCAAAGGACATTATAAGCAAAATAAATTCATCTAAAGCTTCCTCACATTCAGGGCCCAGTTCTTCTGAATTTCTTTTTGACTCAGAATCATGAATGTCTGTGTTTTTCCACACCAAACTGTCCTTTGAACCATCAAGAGCATTGGTATTGCAGCATTTCTTAAAGGAATACTCCACTGTTACCTGGGATTTTCTTCCAAGCCACTGACACTCATTCTGCAAGCTTTGACATCTTGTATAGGCAGTGACAACAATGTCACAACTGCTGCCTGGCCAACAGCAATTGTAAGAAGCATATTGCTTTCAGAGGTATTAAAATGTAAAAAATATAAATAAGTAAATATATCAAAATATTAAATAAGGTGATTATTTCACATGTATTATCTAACTTAACCCTCAGAATAATCCCACGAGGAAAGTACTGTTATAATACCCATTTTACAAATGAGGGACCAAGGGGTTAGAAAGGTGAAATAGATTGCTCAGGAGTTTACAGTTGGTAAGTGACCAACTGTAAAAAAAACAAACTCAAGTCAGTCTGACTGCAGATCCTATATTCTTGCCACTGTAATATATTGGATTCATTTATACACCCCAAATAATAAAGATCTCTGATATGGACACAAGAAGAATACCCTAATTCTTCCAGAGAGCCAGAACAGAGAATAAATAGAATTGCATAAAGTTATTTCCCTGAGGCTACCAAGCTAGAATTTCAGTGAGTAAAGACTAAATGATAAGACTCCTGCAGATACCTTCAGCTGAGTATAGATCCTACATTTCAGACTTTTAATTTAGATGAGTGGGTCTCTGTGTTTTGATCAAAATATTCTCATTTTCCTAATGGACTGAAGTGTGACTATAATGATTTTATGACATCTACCCTGGCTTGAATTTTATGAATATTCATGATATAGTAGTTTTTTAATACCAAGTGACAGAAGAAGGGAAACTTTACTGATGGGTTTTTGTGGTTTTTACTTGAATGAATAAATGTACCTGCCATTCTCAACTAATTTATCATTCCAGCATAGTTCTCAGACTCTGAGTACAAACTATTTTGGCCTACAGAGTCTGGCATTGCCTATCTTGTCTGCATCCTCCTGTGTGCTTATTGATTTACCTACCTATTTTTATTGTTTCTTTTAGTTTGTTAGAGGCAAACTGAATATTATTGAGAAATTTTATGTGTAACTGGACTCAGGTAAAGGAGCAAATAGAGCTTCATAGCAGAGGCCACAGCTAATCATATCCTTGAAACTCTAGGGGCAATGTTAGGATTTTTTTTCTCCCCCTGGGAATAATTACAGTTCTAGAGTAGTGGCACAGTCTTTCCTTCGGTATTCAAGAGTGTAGGCTGAAAAGGGTGTCTTAGGTTCCTACTAGATGATAAGTAAAGAATTGTAGGTGAGTCTTATAAATGAGGCAGAGATTTAATCAGCCAACCAAAATTATTTATTGAGCACATGCTGTGTGGCCCAGCTCTGGCTATGACATAGTAAAAAATACAAGGCATGGACTCTTCCTTCAAGAAGTGTATAATGTTAGGGACTTCCCTGGTGGCGCAATGGTTAAGAATCCACTTGCCAATGCAGGGAACACAGGTTCGATCCCTGGTCCAGGAAGATCCCACATGCTGCGGAGCACCTAAGCCCGTTCGCAGCAACTACTGAGCCTGCACTCTAGAGCCCGCAAGCCACAACTACTGAGCCTGCGTGCTGCAACTACTGAAGCCCACGCACCTACAGCCTGTGTTCTGCAACAAGAGAAGCCACTGCAATGAGAAGCCCGTGCACCGCAACAAAGAGTAGCCCCCGCTCGCCGCAACTCGAGAGAAAGCCCACGCGCAGCAACAAAAACCCAACACAGCCAAAATAAATAAATAAATAAAATAAAAAGAAGTGTATAATGTTATGAGAGATATATGTACTTTCAAAAAAGAAAGGAAAATATAATGCAAATTATTTTCTTCTATGAAGCCTAGACCTTACCTATTGTAAGATTTCAGAAAACTCAGGAAAATCAAGTGTGTTTTGGAATAATCAGTAGGGCCAAAAAGAGAGGTTAAGTTCAAGAAAGGACAGGGTTTGTACATATAGATAAGAAGGGGGAACAACATCCCAGACAGAGAAGATGAAGAAAAACCCAAATGCTTAGCATAAAACAAAGTCCTTTCCCTAGAGCCATGAGGTATTCCAAATCCTTTCACAGATGATGAAAGACTCCTTTAGAATACAGAATGTCTAAAATTGATTGAATTCTTCTTGCCATAGAAAGGCTTTATGTTTATATTTTGTTATCAAAAAACATTAGGTACATAATCAACACAGCTTGGGGGAGTTTATATTGCATATTTTAGTGAGTTGATGGCTAATTTGCATCATTCTGGTGAAAACCACACAACTCAGATTGGGACTTTTTTTTTTTTGGCTGCGTTGGGTCTTTGTTGCTGCACGTGGGCTTTCTTTAGTTGTGTTGAGTGGAGGCTCTAGGCGCGTAGGCTCAGAAGTTGTGGCTCGCAGGCCCTAGAGCACAGGCTCAGTAGTTGTGGTGCACGGGCTTAGTTGCTCCGCAGCATGTGGGATCTTCCCAGACCAGGGCTTGAACCCATGTCCCCTGCATTGGCAGGTAGATTCTTAACCACTGCGCCACCAGGGAAGCCCTCAGATTGGGATTTGAACCCACTGTCTTTTAATTGAGATCACACACCTGGTCTCAGGACTTAATGAAGCTCAGGTTCTTTATGTCTCATCGCAGAAAGAATTCAGTGAGAGACAAAGTGATAGGTAAGAAGTGGGATTTATTTAGAGAGATACACATTCCATAGACAGAATGCAGTCCATCTCAAAAGGCTAGAACGGCCTTGGGAGAAACACACTTCACAGACAGAGTGTGGGCCATCTCAGAAGATGAGAGGCCCCGAAACATGGGGTGGTTGGTATTTATGGGCTGGGTAATTTCATAGGCTAACAAGTAAGAGGATTATTCCAACGATTTTGGGGAAGGGGCAGAGATTTCCAGGAATTGGGCCACTGCCCACTTTTTGGCCTTTTATGGTCAGCCTTGGAACTGTCATGGTGCTGGTGGGTGTGTCACTTAACATGCTAACATATTACAGTGAGCGTATAATGAGGCTTAAGGTCCACTGGAAGTCAAATCTTATGCCATCTTGGACCTAACCGGTTCTAACAAGTCTTTGTCATATCCTCAACGGCTCTGTCATTCTTTTAAAAGTTGTGCTCTGCCCCCTTCCCTGCTGTTTCACTGGGACCCACTAAAAATGTATATCCTCCTTGCCTCTATTAGGCAAGTTTTGATATTCTGATCATTTGCCAGTAATTGCTGCTGGCAAGCAGTAAGTCTGCTGACTTAGAGAGTTTTTCTCCCATTATGGAAGTGGGAGAAATTACCCGTATTCTCATATGAAAATGGTAGCAAGAAGAAATGTTTGCCTCTCTCCCCATTTTTTTTTTTTTGATCATGTAGTTTTTGACCTTTATTTTCTTAATGTGTCTTACCTTCATTGACTTTCAGTTGTTAAACTATCCTTTCATTTATGGGATATATTTCACTTGGTCACAGTATTTAATCCCTCTTATATATTGCTGGATTGGGTTTGCTAATATTTTGCTGAGGCTTTTATTTTTCTTTATTCAGTCATTCACTGTGATGAGGAAGTGATCAACTATGAATACATCAAGCCCAGAGTAAACTGTATGTCTTAACTGTCATCATTATTTTTTAACAGCTTTTCACACTGGCTCCTGCCTTCCAGTTCACTACACCTATAGGTAAAATCAGCACATCAGGCCTTTTATAGTGGTCATTAGGTGTCAAGTAATGAACACGCTAAACTTCCAACTTTTTTCTGAGTGCTGACATACTGTCAGCAATGCTCGGACAAAAGCAGTATGGAAATATGTTGTATTTTCAGCTAGAGAGTAGATCCCAGAGAGCTATCTGCAGAAATAATGAAGTCAGAGGAAAACAAACTGACACTCAAATGAGAAAAAATAGCACTTTGCTTTCCTACCACGATTAATCCTTGGTTCTTATCTCCTAAAATTGGAGCTTTTATATTTTTTTCCAATAGATAGTCTTTCTGTTTTCCAAAACTCTTGTGATCTCATGAAAAGAAGAATGTCCTTGAACTCTGAATAATGTTGGGCCTCAAATCTCAAAGGAATATATAGTGCCAAGACTAAGGTTTTTTTCATGTTGCTGTGATTTAGAATAAAATGGTTGTTGAAAGCAGAAATTGGATATGGTAAGATCTACTGCTTGCTGAAAGAGTTACCTTAGAGAAAAAAATAGTTTGAGACTAACGTGATATAGCGATTCCATGTGGAAACACTAACTTCATAGATTGATTGGAATATTAAATAGCTGTTAACTTTGCCAGAATTTGGGGCTTGTTCATATTGATCAAGGTCATATCTTAGGAAAAAATAACCACACAAATTTTGTATAATTCAAAATGCTGTGTGAGTTAGTGTATGGAAAGCACTTAGAACAGGATCTGGCACATAATAAGTGCTATATAAGTATTTGCTATTATGAATGATAGAGAATGGATTATTCTTTAACAACCTGAGGAATTTTTCTAACTAAGTCCTTTTAGGCCTTCTTTTCTTTGGAACTGAACTATTTTTTTCTTGCTTTCTCCATCACTCCATAGCTGATTATATACCTTTAAACAAAAAAAGGAAGTTTACTGGAGTGAATTTCCTTGAGCTTATTCCCTCAATAAGGAGAATTGGGTTAAGTTAGGCTTAAATGACCCCATTTTAGTCTAAATTCCCAAACATTAAGACTAGTTTAAAAAAAAGTCAGCAGACTGGAGGATTTTACTTTACTTTACTTTAATTTAATTTATTTATTTATTGGGGTTTTTTTAAAGATTCCCAGTTGATTTTATTTTTTTAATTAATTTTTATTGGAGTATAGTTGATTTACAATGTTGTGTTAGTTTCTGCTGTACAGCAAAGTGAATCAGTTATACATATACACATATCCAATCTTTTTAAAATTCTTTTCCCATGTAGGTCATTAGAGAGTATTGAGTAGAGTTCCCTGTGCTATACAGTAGGTTCTTATTAGTTATCTATTTTATATATAGTAGTATGTATATGTCAATCCCAATCTCCCAATTTATCTTTTCCCCCCCTTCCCCCTCGTTAACCATTGGTTTGTTTTCTACATCTGTGACTCTATTTCTGTTTTGTAAATAAGTTCATTTGTACCATTTCTTTAGATTCCACATATAAGCAATATCATATGATATTTGTCTTTCTCTGTCTGACTTACTTCACTCAGTGTCTGGAGGACTTTTTAAAACAAACTTAGCTTTTGTTCTGAGGATTTAATGACTTTCATTGATTGACACTGAGGAATATGTTTTAATATTTTAGGTTACGTTTCCTTTTTTTAAATGAAGAAATGATAAGTCAATACTTAATTAGCCTCTTATCTAACAAGGAAAGAGTTGCTAGATATAAACCAGTGAAACAAGTTGCGGAGAGAAAGATCCATGCGTTTCACCACAATAAAGATTTAAAACTTCTGTACATAAAACGGACTTAAGCAAAATTAAAAGATGGGCAAACTGGGTAAAAAAATTTATACTGTATTAATTAAGGGCAAATATTTTTAATCTTATAAATTAATGAGACAAATATCCGCACTTCTGTAAGTAAACAGGCAAGGAACATAAAAAATTCAGCGGAAGAAATAGAAATGAGCAGTACACATGTTTGAAAAATGGTCAGCCTCACTAGTAATCAAAGAAATACTAATTAAAATGGGTTACCATTTTTATTCTAGCAAAGATTTTTAAAAATTATACTTGATATTGTCAAGGGTGTTCTACTATACTATTAAGATTATAAATTGATACATCTTTCTGGAGATCAATTAGGCAATATATATCAAAAGCATTCAAGAGTTTATACCTACCATTTTTTTTTGAAACATAGCTTGAAGATATCTCCAAGTGATTCTTTTTTTTTTTTAATACATTTATTTATTTATTTATTTTTGGCTGAGTTGGGTCTTTGTTGCTGCTCCGGCTTTCTCTAGTTGTGGTGAGCGGAGGCTACTCTTCATTGCAGTGCGCGGGCTTCTCATTGCAGTGGCTTCTCTTGTTGCAGAGCACGGGCTCTAGGCGTGTGGGCTTCAGTAGTTGTGGCTCACGGGCTCGAACCCGTGTCCCCTGCACTGGCAGGCGGATTCTTAACCACTGCGCCACCAGGGAAGCCCTATACCTACCATTTTTACACACACTAGATTGGCAAAAAACTAAAAGTCTGACAGTACCAAGTACTGGTGAAGGTGTGAAGCAATGGGAGCTCTTATACATGGCTGATAAAAGTATTGGTGTGATTCTTTTGGAAAATAATTAGATATTATCTTGATAAGCCAGCAGTTCCACTTCTAGATATATACCCTAGACTTGGAACTCTTGTTACTGTTTCACCAGGACACTGGTATAAGAATATTCATAATAGCATTGTTCATAATAGCAAAAGGCTGACAATAACTCAGATGTCCATCTATAGGAAAGCTGATAAATACTGGTATTTTCAAATAATAGAAATCTATAGTAGAGTAAAAATGAAAGAAGCATGCTTAAATGTAGCAACATGGATGAATTCTAGAAATATAATGTTGATTGAAAAAAAGCAAATCGCAGAAGAGTACATCCAGCATGATACCATTTTATAAAGTTCAAAAGCAAGAAGAAATAAATAATATTGTTTAGGGACACACACGTGTTTTAAACTAAACAAAAATAACAAGACAATAGAGAAAGAAGTCCAGTGGTGGTTACCTCTTAGGGGAGGCAGAGGGATGAGCTTCAGCTGTTCGTTCTAATGCTTCCTCCCTCAGATTAGTGGTAGGTTCATGGGTGGTTTTTTTTATTATGCTTCATGACTTGTCTATTATATATATTATTTTGTATATGTCAAATACTTCATAATAAAAAATTGTAAGAGCCTATAGATTTTTATTTCATAATTCATTTCTAGAGATCAACTCCAAAATAATGATGAAAAAATAAATACAGAAAAAGTTTATCCCAGTGGTGATATTTATTATAACCAAAACTTGAAAAAACCTAGATGTCCAACACTATTTTTTATATCCTGCTTTGTTCAAAAATGATCTAAGAAAGGCTTAAAGAATACATTCAGTGAGACAAAAAATAAAACTTGCTGAAAAATGAAAGTTAAAAGATGGAAGAAGGTTGGGACTTCCCTGGTGGTCCAGTGATAAAGAATCCACCTTACAATGCAAGGGATGCGGGTTCAATCCCTGGTCAGGTAACTAAGATCCCACATGCCACAGGGCAACTAAGCCCATGTGCCACAACTACTGAGCTAGCACAACTCAGCTAGAGAGCCTGCGTGCCGCAAACTACAGAGCCCACGCACCCTGGAGCCTGTACGTCACAACTAGAGAGAATCTGGTGCGCAGCAACAAAGAGCCCGGGCGCCACAACAAAAGCTCCCACATGCCTCAACTAAGATCCCGCATGCCAGAACTAAGACCCGATGCAGCCAAAGATAAATAAAATAAATAAATAAATGAATAAATAAATCTTTTTTAAAAAAAAAGATGGAAGAAGGTTGAGAGAAAGCCAGGAGTAAGATTATCAAAAATATGTCATAAATCCCTGTTTTTATTAGAGGGGGGCCACAAACTTGACTCTAAGCTTTTAGTAACCAGGATAAAAAAGGAAACATGATTGTTGGTACCTTTAAGATAAGAAAACAAATCAACTGTTTTGATTGAGACCAGAGAGAAGTTTCTCCCCAGATTAACTGTGTGAGCAAGTTATTTAACTTCTCTCTGCTTTTGTGTCCATGTCTATAAAATAAAACAACAACAGTAATAATAATAATACCTGTTATATAACATTGTGAGGATTGCATAAGGTAAGTTCCTAGGACAGCACCTGGCAAGTTAATAAGAACTCAAATATGTTACTGATTAGCCATATTTAATGACATTCTCGGGAGTTCCCTGGTGGCCTAGTGGTTAGGATTCTGGGCTTTCACTGCTGTGGCCCGGGTTCAATCCCTGGTTGGGGAACTGAGATCCCACAAGCCTCAGGTGAGGCCAAAAAAAAAAAAAAAAATGACATTCTCGAGCATATTCTTACAGAAATCAATATCATGGAAGTAGGTATTAAGGGAGAAATGGAGAGGTAATCCTTGCCTCAGATAGGAAATCCTCTCAACAGTAGGACAGAGTGCTGTGAATTAATTTTCTGGTGTTCTGTCTCTGTTCACTTGCTACATATTTATTGAGCACCTCCTTTATGGAAGTTTTCTGTCTAGTAATATATGGCCAGATTACAGGACTTATTAAGTTGTTCTGCTTCAGCCACCTCTAAGTAGTTTAATCTTGAAATTATTCTGTTGTGTTGAATAATAAATAAAATTTGTTGCATTCACTTTTTCTGCTCTTCAAATATGAAAGTAGTATTCTGTAAACAGAGACTGGCCAAAAGCAATTATGAAAAGCAAAGTGAGACCTAGTACGTTGAATTTAATTAATACCTACTAAGAACAGAATAATCAATTGAGGTACTTTCCTGAGAAGTGATATCATGGTGATAAGAATATTAATTGCTACATTTATTGGAATTCTAACTATGCGCCAAACTCTGGACTAATTTCTTTACATACATTATCCCATTTAATCCTTACAGCACTTTGAGGTTGTGAATATTATCTCTATTTTTTAGTGGGAAGATTTTGAAGCCTTAGAGGGAGTAAGTCACAGCAGCAAGTATGTGTTCAAGCTGAAATTCAGACCGAGGCCTTGCTGATTCTAAAGCCTGTATTCTTAGTCATTTAAATATATTACCTTGTATGGAATGAAACCCAAACTTATCAAACCTTGAATCCCTTTGTTCCAGATTTAAAATATTTTTCTCCAACACCCTTAGTCAAATATGATGATGTTTATTATCCTGTATTAACTTCATACATCAGTCTTGTTATCTTCCTAATTTTTACTATCAGACTGGAAAATTAATCTTTTCTGGTCTGTGTGATTGGTACACATGTCTTTTAGTCACTTGATTTGCTCTCCAGCATGAACTTTCTTAATTAAGTGAGATAATCCTATATTACTGTACAGGATTGAAATTATGACTATACACAGCTGCCTGCTCTGTTTTCAACCCCAAGGCACTGACTCCCCTCTGCCTGTTTATCTTAATTTTTTTATTAATTAATTAATTTATTGCATTGTTTTGGCTGCACTAGGTCTTCATTGCTGCGCGCAGGCTTTCTCTAGTTGCGGCAAGCAGGGGCTACTCTTTGTTGTGGTGTGCGGGCTTCTCATTGTGGTGGCTTCTCGTTTGTGGAGCACGGGCTCTAGCCACGCAGTCTTCAGTAGTTGCAGCGCGTGGGCTTAGTAGTTGGGGCATGTGGGCTCAGTAGTTGTAGCTCACGGGCTGTAGAGTGCAGGCTCAGTAGTTGTGGCACATGGGCTTAGTTGCTCCGCAGCGTGTGGGATCTTCCCAGACCAGGGATCGAACCCGTGTCCCCTGCATTGGCAGGCGGATTCTTAACCACTGCGCCACCAGGGAAGTCCCTTAAAAACCATTTTAAATGGAAAGAATCCTTGGATTTGAAGTAGAAGAGTCAAGCAGCTTAGTTTGGTAATCTATAACCTCATGGTCCCAGATGCTAATGGATTGTTTTGGTCCTTGCTCAGGGCACTGAACCATGTTGCCTTCATTCCAAATTGTAGGCCTTCTTCCTTAGCCAAAAGACAATCATATTAGGGTTGACAGTGAAGATGCATCTTATAATTAAAGATCAAGAAAATTCAGGCTCCAAGCAGTTTGACCTGGGGCTCTCTGATGTCCGTTGCCAATTTTGTAGAAACATAGATTTCATATTCAAAGTGTGGAATGTATGTTATGCTCACTGGGTGGTTTGCAGTAGAGAACTTTGCCTGTAATCATTTTTCCTCCTGATGGGCAAAACAGTTTTTCTGAGACTCCTGGTAGTAGCAGCAGTGACATGGTTCAGATCTCAAAAGCCAAGTACTGTCAGATTGAAAAACATAGATATATTCAGCTCAGTGGCTTGAGATTACTATGCATTACTTGAATCATACAGTTCAGAAGCTAGAAAAAGCCTATGAAGAAAATTATCATTCTGAAATACTTGTAAAAGGGCAGGATTTACTCTGAGGGATAGAGTCTCCTGAAACATAATTTTGTGAAAGAGAATAAGGTTGACGTTTACATTTGTTGAAATATATTAACTTCAAAACACTTTAATAAATCAAGACCCACTTGCAGATACTGATTTCTTTTTCCTTTTACTATTTTTCTAGTCTTATTTTGGCCTTTGTTTATAATACATGTTTTCTTCTCTTCCTGACTTCCCTTCTTCCTTAAATCATTTCATCTCTAGATGCTAATGGATATATAGACCATCTGTCCTTCCAAAAAGCTGTTCTTTCTCTCAACAAGGGGCAAGGGTGGGAACAAGAAGCCAGGAAAAATCTTGCAGACAGTCTTTTGGCTCCTCTCCTCTGACCCCTCTTTGCCTGCCCTGCAGCCCCCTGGGGAAACAACAGGGAGCCAGCAGCTTATATCCATTTGAGAAAGTGGCAGTGGCACAGAAGAGAAAATGCTAAGTTGTTCATTTCTCTTCCTAGACTCAAAGAAGCAATGCAGATGGTGAGTGGTGTGCTGGAATGCACACGTTCTATGCCACAAGATCCAACAGAATGGAATTTCTTTTTTTTTTTTTTTAATTTTATTGAAGTATAGTCAATTTACAATGTTGTGTTCTTTTCAGGTGTACAGCACAGTGATTCAGTATTTTTGCAGGTTATACTCCATTATAGGTTACTACAAGATAATGGGTATAATTCCCTGTCCTATACAGTATATCCTTATTGTTTATCTATTTTATACATAGTAGTTTGTATCTGTTAAGCCCATTCCCCTAATTTGTCCCTCCCTCCTTTCCTCTTCCCTTTGGTAACCATAAGTTTGTTTTCCATATCTTTGTGTCTGTGTCTGTTCTGTATATATATTCATTTGTATCATTTTTAGATTCCACATATAAGTGATATCATACAGTATTTGTCTTTCTCTGACTTATTTCACTAAATATAATGTTCTCTAGGTCTACCCACATTGCTGCAAATGACTATATTTCATTCTTATTTTTATGGCTGAGTAGTAGTCCATTGCATATATGTACTACATCTTCTTAATCCAGTCATCTATTGATGGGCACATGAGTTGCTTCCATGTCTTGGTTATTGTAAATAGTGCTGGTATGAACATTGGGTTGCATGTATCTTTTGAATTCGTATTTTCATTTTTTCCAGATATATATCCAGGAGTGGAATTGATGGGTCATATGATACTTCTATTTTTAGTTTTTCAAGGAACATCCATACTGTTTCCATAGTGGCTGCACCAATTTACATTTGCACCAATAGTATAGGAGGAGGGTTCCCTTTTCTCCACACCTTCTCCACCATTTATTTGTAAATGTTTTGATGATAGCCAGTCCGACAAGTGGGAAGTGATACCTCATTGTGGTTTCAATTTGTGCATTTCTCTGATAATTAGCAGTGTTGAGCATCTTTTCATGTGCCTGTTAGCTATCTGTATGTCTTCTTTGGAAAAATGTCTATTCAGGTCTTCTGCCCATTTTCTGATTGGGTTGTTTGGGTTTTTTTGATATTGACTTGTATGGACGGTTTGTATATTTTGGATATTAATCCCTTGTTGGTCTCATCATTTACAAATATTTTAAGTTTGATTAGGTCCATTGGTTGTTTTTTTTTTTTTTCCCCTTTGGCCTTAGGAGACTGATCCAAGAAAATATTGTTACAATTTATGTCAAACTGTGTTTTTTTCTGGGAGTTTTATGGTTTCAGGTCTTACGTTGAAGTCTTTAAACCATCTTGAGTTTATTTTTATGTATGGTATGAGGGAATGTTCTAATCTCTTTGTTCTCCATGTGTCTAGTTCTCCCAGCACCACTTATTGAAGAGATGGTCTTTTCTCTGTTGTATGTTCTCACCCTCTTTGTCATAGATTAGTTAACCACAGGTGTGTGGGTTTATTTCTGGGCTCTCTATTTTGTTCCATTCATCTTTACGTCTGTTTTCATGCCAATATGCTGTTTGGATTACTGTAGCTTTGTAGTATAGTCTGAAAGAGCAATGAAAATTGTGGGTGGTGTCCTGGAACACACACATTCTGTGCCACAGGATCAAACAGAATGGAATTTCTTGTCATTGAAGTGGAACTTAAGAGGCTCAATCAATATTTGGTAAATAAAATACAAGCCAATCATATGAATTGCCTCCAGATATACAATTAGGAGCTTTCTACACTGTGATAATTTTGCAATAACCTACGTCTTTCCCCAAAGACCCTCTCATGACCTTGGGAATTACATTCATATGGTGCCACATGATATCGAGCTATTGCCCTTGAAAATTTAGCCATAATGCAGGTCCTTGAGAAACGACTCTTAAAGCTCCCTAGCCTAGTAGGTCTTCAGTGCTGCCCCAAATCAAATTACAGAGGAGGTAGTAAACTTTGAAGTGGGCTATACTGCATGGAGCTGAGTTTTATAGTTTTTAAGCCGTTTCAGGTTCCAACCACATCAAAATATTAACAATAATAATAATGATAGAAAAAGATAAGTCTGTGTTTTCAAAGAACATTAGTAAAAATGCTAATTCGAGCACTGGAATTGTTACTTGGTGATGTCCACTGGAAATTGTCTTTACTGCCTTTGAAACATAGCAGAGGTGAGGTTTTATGCACCTGTGGAGAGCAGATGAATGCAGTCTTTCATAAGCCTCGAGCACACTGCTGCTGCTGTCAACGCTATGAAAAGAGACATTGCAACCTTGAATCCATCTTGTAGGATACAGCTTAACTCATCTAGTTCAAATGTATGGGATTTCTCCACAGCTGCGAAATCTTCCAGTTAAGGGTAAAATGAGCACCCTAAATTGTTGAAGCCCAGGACCATAGCTTTGCTTCGCTTGCTTTAAAGAAGCCCAACTTTGGCCGGGGAATCACATTTCACTGAAAATCTGATTTAAACACTGCAGATAGTACTCCCATTTGCAAAAATTTTATCAGTCCTCCATTTTGTTTCAGTATGGTAAATTGAATCATAAATCAAACTTAAATCCTGAAAACTTCTGGTACTGTCAAAAATTAATCAGCTCTGTAGAAGTGATGGTATGACAAACATGAAATACTGAGTGGTTGAGTTAAAAGTGAGGCTTTCACTTAATATTGATGAAGTTGATTTCTTTGGAAGTAGTTTTGCTTCTCAGTCAAATATGATTAAATCCCATTGCTTTATAAGTTCATCCAGAACAACATAATGCTATCCTATAGGATGAATATGTACTACTGCTTAAAAGGAGGAAATAGTATGATATTGAGATACAGTCTTTGGATCCAGATAGAGCCGCGTTTGACTCCAAGCTCTAACTTCATGTTCACTCAGTTTTCTCATCTGTAAAATGGAGCTCATAATATCTACTCCACAGGGTTCTTACAGTGATTAAATGAAAGAATATATGGGTGAAGTACCTGGCTCGTAGTACATTTTCAGTAAATGATTGCTGTTGTTAAAATGTAATTTTTTGTCTTGCTCATTGACATAGTCTGACCGGTGAGGAGACAAATTAAGGTGTATATCAACTTACCAAACTAACCAAGGAAATAAAAACATAGAGGGGAATTCCCTGCCGGTCCAGTGGTTAGGACTCTGCACTTCCACTAAAGGGGGCATTGGTTCAATCCGTGGTTGGGGAATTAAGATTCTGCATGCCGTGTGGTGCAGCCAAAAAAAAAAAAAAAAAATTGAGAGAGAATTTCATTCTTAACTACATACTTCCTTATTTTGTGTCTTATGTGTAAATCTTATCCTGTTACTAGATGGTGAAGTTCCTAAGGACAGAAACTGAATCTTCTACTTTCCGGTACTCCACAATGACTAACACACTGCTAAACAACTAGTAGACATTCAGGAAATGTTTGTTGACATGACCTTACTTGGCCATGTCTTATGTCTATATATAACCCTCTTAGGAGAAGAGGATTATGCCCTGCCACATAGGAATCTGAAAGTTTCCTGGTAACTGATATTTTCCAATAAAACCATGGGGAAATTCTACCATCTTGAAATCGTTTTGCTTTCTAATTGGTTTCTGGGCCCATCTTTAGCCATTTTATTATTTATGCATTTATAAGTATCATTAACACTGCAGCTGGCATTGAGATAACTTTCTTCTCTCCATTTTTATTTTATTTTTATTTTTTTAAATTTATTTTATTTATTTATTTTTGGCTGTGTTGGGTCTTTGTTGCTGCGCACGGGCTTTCTCTAGTTGCGGTGAGCTGGGGCTACCTTCGTTGCGGTGCGTGGGCTTCTCATTGCGGTGGCTTCTCTTGTTGCAGAGCACAGGCTGTAGGCACCTGGGCTTCAGGAGTTGTGGCTCGTGGGCTCTGCAGTGCAGGCTCAGTAGTTGTGGCGCACAGACTTAGTTGCTCCGCGGCATGTGGGATCTTCCCTGACCAGGGCTCGAACCTGTGTCCCCTGCGTTGGCAGGCGGATTCTTAACCACTGTGCCACCAGGGAAGCCCCTTCTCTCCATTTTTAAATGAAAATCTTAGTTTTCTGATATCACTTAGATTAGCTAGAGGTCCTTTATACTTAACCTTTCCATCTGCATGTTTAAATACACTTCATGATTTTTTAGTAGCTTTATGATATGTATGCATGTCTAATTGAGGCATCCTACACTCTATACATTTTTTTCAAGCTCTGTTGTTGTTCTAGCATTTGATTACCATTTTGGGGGAAACCTGAAAACACTACTCTTCTTTGAAATGCTTAGAGATCTGAATGTATAACAATATTAAGTACAGATCAAGGAACTGATAAGACTTTTACATATGTATAATTGATCAAATTTGTAATAATTAGCTTTTAAGTTTTCTCTGAGTAGCAGGGACATGGATGATCCAGAGAGCACTTATTACTAATACTATTACTCATGAATTTGAATGGAGTTTTAACATTGTTTTTATTCCCACAAGGAAGCTCCTGATCTAGAAGGTATATAAGATGTTATAGCAGCTCTTTTTATCCGTGAGGAAATTGAGGCTTAGAGTAGTTGGGTAACTTAGTGGCAGAACTGGAATAAGAACACAAATCTTTTGGGCTTCCCTGGTGGCACAGTGGTTAAGAATCCACCTGCCAATGCAGGGGACAAGGGTTCAAGCCTTGGTCCGGGAAGATCCCACATGCCACAGAGCAACTAAGCCCATGCGCCACAGCTACTGAGCCTGTGCTCTAGAGCCTGCAAGCCACAACTACTGAGCCCACGTGCCACAACTACTGAAGCCCGTGTGGCTAGAGCCCCTGCTCTGCAACAAGAGAAGCCACCACAATGAGAAGTCTGTGTACCTCAACGGAAGAGTAGTCCCTGCTCGCTGCAACTAGAGAAAGCCCGCGCGCAGCAACAAAGATACCAACACAGCCAAAAATAAATAAATAAAATAGATACATTAAAAAAGAACACAAATCTTTTGTTTCTGACTGATTTTTTTAAATCTTGGTGAGAATTATAGTTCAAAATATGGTCCCAGCCATCAGCTATTCTCTGCCATCCAACACAGTTGATCATTCCGCATTCCATGTCAGAGTACTTTCCATTTGACCCCATGAACACTCTTTCTGTTCCCTTCCCAGTTTGAACGCCATGACCCTGTGGATGGGAGAATCACCGAGAGGCAGTTTGGTGGCATGCTGCTGGCCTACAGTGGGGTGCAGTCCAAGAAGTTGACTGCCATGCAGAAGCAGCTCAAGAAGCACTTCAAAGAGGGAAAGGTAGGTATCTTTGCCTAGAGGAAGAAAAGGAACCGTGGGAGCATATTGTTATTGCAAAGGCACTAACATAATGAGAGTGAAATAATGACTAATTATGACTGATTTATCTCTGGTACCTGAAAAAAAAAAAAAGAGCAGTGAGCGAGGAAGAGGAGAGAGCCCCAAATGACCCCAGGTTTTTTGTTCAGACCATGGGTGGCACCATGAACTGAGATTGCAAATTTAAAGAGACAGGCTGGTTTACAGGGGGAGATAAAGAGTTCACCTGTAGATATCTTGAGTTTAAGATGCCTGTGGACTATCCAAGCAGAGATGTTTAGCAGCCAATTGGATATTCAAATCTACTTGAGAGGACTGAGATAGATTTGGGAATCATCAACACACTATTGGAATTAAAACCACAAGAATGGATGAAGTTGCCCAAGGAGGATATTAAACAGAAAAGAACTATGAGCCAAGGGCAAGATCAAGTAGAACACAAACATTTAAAGAGCTCCAGAATGAAATCTTGAGGAAATGGTTAGAGAAATACCTAGAGGAAGTAGTGAAATCAAAGCCAAGGAAGAAGAGTGTTCATGAACTAAGGGATCTACAGTGTCATATGGGACTGAAAGGGTCCAGTAAAATGAGATGATAAATACCCATTGTTTTTGGTAAAATGATGACCTTTGGGAGAGCTGTTTTATTACAGTGGTCCAATTGGAAGGTATATTAGAACAAGAAGTAAGGAAGTAGAAAAGAAGGAAAGAGGAAGGAAGAACGGAGAGGAAGCTCCAGAAAGAAGGATTAGCATATGTTTAAAACTCTGAGGCAGTGTATTACTCTGCTTAGGCTGCTATAACAAAATACTACAGACTGGGTGGCTTAAACAACAGGAATTTCTTTTCTCACAGTTCTGGAGACGAGAAGTCCATGATCAATGTGCCAGCAAACTGGGTTTCTAATGAGGGCTCTCTTCCTGTCCTGTAGACAGCCATCTTCTTGCTATGTCCTCACATGATCTTAGTGTTTGTGCAGAGAGAGCATGCTCTCTAACGTGTCTTCTTATAAGGACACTAATCCTATAGGATCAGGGCCCCAGCCTTGTGATCTCATTTATCCTTAATTATTTTCTTAGAGACCCCATCTCCTAATATAGCCACAGTGGGGGTTAAGGCTTCAGTGTGTGAGTTTGGGGGGTCGGGGAGACACAAACATTCAGTCCATAACAAGGAGGAAAGATGAATCTGGCATGTGTGAGGAACTAAAAGGGGACTATTATGGTTGGAGCATACTAACAAAGAGGATAATGGTCTGAGGTGAGGTCTGAGAGGGAGATGGGGGCAAGAACATGCAGGACCTTGTAGGTGTGGAACAAGTTGGGGTTCTATTCATAGTGCAAAGAGAAGCTGTTAAAGGGTTGTGATCAGTGAAATGGCATGGTTGTGTGTATGTTTAAAGAGATGACTCTGGTTGCTGTATGAAGAGTAGTTTGGAAAGGAGCAAACGTAGAAGCAAAAAGATTGAGAATAAGATTATTAGAGATTTCAGGAGATGATTGGGCCTTTTTTGAGCAGCACTGAGATTAGAGACCATGGATTTGTGATGACACTTGTCAACACTGCTCTGTGACACCCTCCAGAGCTGTACCTCGTACAGGAAGAGGCAGATGGTAGAATTGAGTCCGCATCTGGGGTTTTCCAGGGGGTGGGATGAACAAACTGAACCAGAAACTAGTAAAGAGGCCAGATCTCTTAAAGATCACACGCGCGTGCGCGTGCACACACACACACACACACACACACACAGAGCAATGCAAGGGCTAGAACCCAGATCTCATTCTTAATTCAGTACCCTTTCCACCTGACAACAGTTAACCATTTGGCCGTGACTGGGAAACTGACCTGGCACTAAACATGTTCCATGAGGGATTGCCAAGGTAGTGTGGTGTGGTAGACATGGAGCTAGAAGATGAGTTCAAGTCCTACCTCAGAGATTTCTGTGGACGTTAGACAAATCACTTAACATTCCTGGCCTCATGAATTGAAGAGCCTTGTCCTAGATGCAGACTCTAAGCTTTAAAGACTCAGTAACTGAAAATAAGAAATAAGATTGCTAGTGCTTGTCTCAGTTTTCTTCGTTATTAGTCTTCGTGTAGGAAATCTTGCATGAATAGTATCGCCCCAAGTTGGTGGAAAACAATTCTTATCAGCTAGACTTTTTCCTCCTTGTCTTGGATGTTGAAAAGCTGAACGGACCTCTGAACAGGCTGTGGACTGCAACTGAGAACAGGCTGGATTCTGAGAAAAAGTGTCAGCTTCTCAGTTCAGTCCAGCCCAAGGTGTTCCCTTGGCTGTGGAGGAAGACTCATTAACAGAAAGTGACAGAGGACAATGCTTTTCTCCCAGAGAGAACTCCTACACTACCTAGAACCCAGCTCATATCTGTTGGAAATTGTAATTCAGAAAATTAATTGCAAATACAGGTGGATTTTATAGGGAACACTCCTTTCTTTTGACCAGACTTATTTTTAAAGTTTAGTCCAGGCATTGATTTGACCTTAAAATAATTATATATCATGATAGGCTAATTCATATTTTGTTGTGAATTTATATTTAAAAGCAATAAATTGGTTGTTGGAGACATCTCCCTTAAAGGAATAAAGTATTTTAGCTTTGGCAGGAGTCAATTTAGGACCTGAAGACCTTGCAAAAGAGCCCTGAAATGAAAGGACAGATTTTGTCAGATGATGAAAATCTGGGGTGCTAAATTATTTCTGGCCCAGAATTTCTAACCTGCCTTAGCAGGGAGATTGAGATTGATTTTACTCTCATGTTGATTAAATAGTTTGTGAACACAGCAATTAACTAAAATGAGAGTTAATGAAGGGCCTTTGCTCCTAAGGTTACCAGCCCATCTCTCTGGGACCATTTCCCATTATAGGGGGATCACTGTCTGCTTCCTAATTGCTTCTTTTTTTCCACTTTGGATTTGTTAACATGAAAATGTGTTTTCATTTGGCACATGTTAATCATTTTCTCTGTGGGGTTCTGTACAAAATATGAAACCAGACCTAAAAGATTGAAGGTCCTAATGGTGGTATTAAATAAATATTTGTGTATTACTTTATGACCATGCAGTGCTTCACAGCCATTTTTCTTTTTTGTGTTTCTAACAGCTTTGTTAGATCTCATTTTGCCTTTGAAAATACAGAGACAGAGAGAAAGAGAAATTAATGATCCGCCCAGAGTCTGGACTAATAAAATCCAAGGCTTCCTATTACAGATCTTGTCCCTTCTCTAGCAAAATTCTATTTCTCCTAACCATACTCTTCCTCTAAAGCAGTGCTTTAGACCTGGTCTCCCAGTAGGCTCGCTTGGGGAATTTTTCACAAATGTGGTGTTGGAACCCTCTTCAAAGTAACTGAATCAGAAGCTCAGTGGGTGGGAAATGCTTTATTGGAGCAAGACAAGCACAGAAACATCTCTGAAAAGGTACCCAAGAAATTGGTGACAGTGACCACATGTAGGGAGGGAGACTGGATGACAGAGGGAAGGGAAGAATTACTTGGTACTGTGTAACATTTTGTACCATATCCATATATTACCTGGTGTAAAAATAATTTAAATGTTTTTGAAAACTAAGCAGAAAATGGAGCAGATGAGAGATTAGATTGGTGAGAAACATAGCATATAAAGAAGAAGGAAGGAGACTTATTTTTTTAATGGGCCACAGAGGGAGCTCAGGCAATTAGATTGATTCTTGGCAGATGGATTTGCTATGACCAATTAAAAGACAAGGCAAGGAAACATCGTTACAATGTGTTTGTACTACCTATGGCCTGTCAGCACTAGATATCTGGCTTTAGAGCTGACTCCAGAGGAAGCCAAATTTTCCTTCCCCCTCTTCTCATTCTACTATAACTGCTTTTTATTTTTTAACAGTTTTATTGAGGTATAATCTGTATATCATAAAGTATATATAAATTATTTTAAGTGTACAATTCACCAATTTACCCATCAATGATTTTTAGTAAATTTACAGAGTTACGCAATCATCACTGCAATCTAGTTTTAGAAGATTTCCATCACCCCAAAAAGATCCCTCATGCTAGTTTGCAGTCAGTTCCCATTTCCGCCGTAGCCTTACACGACCATAAATCTTCCTCTGTTAAATGCTGAAACCGTTCCCATGTATATTACTGACTTTGGTGGTTCTTCAATTAGCTTAAGCCTCAAAAAGCTTGACTGGCCTATGAGTAGATTATTAAAATGAAAGTCCTGATGGGTCTTACTTGTTATGATGTATAACAGATCAAGTGGCTACAGCTCATTTAGGAAGTGTTACAACAGATATTGTGACTAATTGGAGGGTATAGTTAGAAATATTTTCTTTAAAGATATCCAGCCATAACTTTAAACAGCTTCATGTCAAATTTTACATATGAGGGGAAAGCAGTTAGCCAATGTGCGTTTCTCAGGGTAAAATACCAGAGTTTTGTTCCCCTGTTGTGTACAAATTTGACATTCCTTGACTAATTTGTTGAGTCTCTGTTCTAGACATAGCATAAATTTCTGATTTATAGGCATGAATAACTGCCTTCTTCTTTCTTCTTTCAGGGTCTGACATTTCCAGAAGTGGAGAACTTTTTTACTTTCCTAAAGAACATTAATGATGTAGACACTGCATTGAGCTTTTACCATATGGCTGGGGCATCTCTTGATAAAGGTAATGAAACCCAAAATTTTTTTCTTGAAGCTATAAACACTGAATCTGTAATCTATTAGGTGACTACCCATCCTTAACAGTAATACGTGAATTTTTCTTGACATTGTTTTTTGATTTGTTTTGTTGACACTGTATGAGCCTTGCATTTCACCCTGAGAGGCCAAATTGAGCAAATATATTGTCTTGTGCTAAAGGCTATATAGTCAAGGCAGATTCCCATCTTTAAATGATTAGTCTTGGAAACAGGCATCTAAGCTGAGGCACAGTGAATGAAATTCAGAAATTCTCTCTTTAGAGCCAGAGTCATGACATATATAATGTGAAGGTAAAGTTGCTGTTCATTTTAATTCATTCTTTGTTGAGAAGGAATAGTTTGGTTTGTTTTTCATGTTAAAGTTTTTGTGTTTTTCTTTAAAAGATAAAATCATGATTCTGAAAATAGCACCCCCTATTGGCTTACTTCATACAAATTCAGTTCCAGCTTGTACAGTCAATGTGAGAGAGCAGAGGAATTGAAAACAGTTTTTTCCCCAATATTTTATTATGCAAAATTTCAAACATACATAACAGTTGAAATAATTATTCAGAGAACATCCATATATCCACCTCAATGAATATTTTGCTATATTTCCCTGATAGAATATCTATGCATATATTCATCCTTCTGATTATCAATCTCTCTTATTTTTTGACGCATTCAAAGTTAAGTTAGAGACATAAGTACTTCACTCCCAAATACTTCAGCATGAATATTAACTGAAGTTCAGTAGTTGTTTACAGTTCCCTTGTGCCCTTTCACAGTCAATTTCTGCCCCTGGTTATCACGAGGCAATCTTAATTCTGTGTATTTTTCCACCATACATTAATTTTGTTTGTTCTAGAACTTCATACAAATGGAATTATACAATGTACACTCTTTCTAAAGTTTCTCTCAGCGTGTGCTTGAGATCCACCCATGTTGTTGCACGTACAGTAGTTTGTTCCTTTTTTATGAATAGTAATCCGTTGTATGAATACACCACAATTTGTTTATCCACTCTTCTGTTGGACACCTTGGCTGTTTCTAGTTATTGGCTATCTTGAATCAAGCCACTATGAACATTCTTGTGTTAGTCTTTTTGAGGACATGTATTTTCAGTTTTCTTGGATAAATACCTAGGAGTAAATTGCTGTGTCCAGAGAAAGGTATTTCGTTTATATAAAAAACTTTCAGACCCTTTTTCACAGTGTATCTTTTTTATACTCCCACTAACAATGTACAGCAGTTCAAGTGGTTCCACATTCTTGTCAACAGTTGGTGGTATCAGTCTTTTTTAATTTTTGTGATTCTGGAATGTATATAAAGGTATCTCGTGTTTGTTTGGTTTTTTTAATATTTATTTTTTTATTTTATTTTTGGCTGCGTTGAGTCTTTGTTGCAGCACGTGGAATCTTCATTGTGGCATACAGGATCTTTCGTTGCGGCATGCGGGCTCTTCATTGAGGTGTGCAGGCTTCTCTCTCTAGTTGTGGCACCCAGGCTCAGTAGTTGCAGCACGTAGGCTCAGTATTTACAGCGCAAAGCCTCTCTGGTGGCACACAGGCTCCAGAGTGTGTGAGCTCTGTAGTTGTGGCACATGGGCTCCAGAGCACGTGAGCTCTGGAGTTGCAGAACTCAGGCTCTCTAGTTGTGGCTTGCATGCTCAGTAGTTGCAGCACGTGGGCTTAGTTGCACTGTGGCTTATGGGATCTTAGTTCCCCAACCAGGGATCAAACCCACGTACCCTGTATTGGAAGGCAGATTCTTAACCACTGGACCACCAGGGAAGTCCCCTCATTGTGTTATTAATTTGTACTTCCCTGATGACCTCTGCTATTGAGCAACTTTTTGTGTTCTCATCATTCAGATATCTTCTTTGGTGAAGTGTCTGTTCAAATCTTTTACCCATTTTTATAAGTTTGCTTGTCTTATTGAATTGTGGAAGTTCTTGATATATTCTAATATAAGTCCTATATCACATATATATTTTGTGAATAGCTTCCTAGTCTGTGGCTTGCCTATTCATTTTCTTAACAGGGTCTTTTTTTTTTTTAACATCTTTATTGGAGTATAATTGCTTTACAATGGTGTGTAAGTTTCTGCTTTATAACAAAGTGAATTAGCTATACATATACATATATCCCCATATCTCCTCCCTCTTGCGTCTCCCTCCCACCCTCCCTATCCCACCCCTCTAAGTGGTCACAAAGCACCGAGCTGATCTCCCGGTGCTATGCGACTGCTTTCCACTAGCTATTTATTTTACATTTGGTAGTGTATATATGTCCATGCCACTCTCTTACTTCGTCCCAGCTTACCCTTCCCCCTCCCCGTGTCCTCAAGTCCATTCTCTATGTCTGCGTCTTTATTCTTGTCCTGCCCCTAGGTTCTTCAGAACCATTTTTTTTTTTTAGATTCCATATATATGTGTTAGCATACAGTATTTGTTTTTCTCTTTCTGACTTACTTCACTCTGTATGACAGACTCTAGGTCCATCCACCTCACTACAAATAACTCAATTTCGTTTCTTTTTATGGCTGAGTAATATTCCATTGTTTATATGTGCCACATCTTCTTTATCCATTCATCTGTCGATGGACATTTAAGTTGCTTCCATGTCCTGGCTATTGTAAATAGAGCCGCAATGAACATTGTAGTACATGACTCTTTTTGAATTATGGTTTTCTCAGGGTATATGCCCAGTAGTGGGATTGCTGGGTCGTATGGTAGTTCTATTTTTAGTTTTTTAAGGAAACTCCATACTGTTCTCCATAGTGGCTGTATAAATTTACATGCCCACCAACAGTGCAAGAGGGTTACCTTTTCTCCACACCCTCTCCAGCATTTATTGTTTGTAGATTTTTTGATGATGGCCATTCTGACTGCTGTGAGGTGATACCACATTGTAGTTTTGATTTGCATTTCTCTAATGATTAGTGATGTTGAGCATCCTTTCATGTGTTTGTTGGCAATCTGTATATCTTCTTTGGAGAAATGTCTATTTAGATCTTCTGCCCATCTTTGGATTGGATTGTTTGTTTTTTTGATATTGAGCTGCATGAGCTGCTTATAAATTTTGGAGATTAGTCCTTTGTCAGTTGCTTCATTTGCAAATATTTTCTCCCATTCTGAGGGTTGTCTTTTTGTCTTGTTTATGGTTTCCTTTGCTGTGCAAAAGCTTTAAGTTTCATTAGGTCCCATTTGTTTATTTTTGTTTTTATTTCCATTTCTCTAGGAGTTGGGTTAAAAAGGATCTTGCTGTGATTAATGTCATAGAGTGTTCTGCCTATGTTTTCCTCTAAGAGTTTTATAGTGTCTGGGCTTACATTTAGGTCTCTAATCCATTTTGAGTTTATTTTTGTGTATGGTGTTAGGGAGTGTTCTAATTTCATTCTTTTACATGTAGCTGTCCAGTTTTCCCAGCACCACTTATTGAAGAGACTGTCTTTTCTCCGTTGTATATCCTTGCCTCCTGTGTCATAGATTAGTTGACCATAGGTGCTGGGTTTATCTCTGGGCTTTCTATCCTATTCCATTGATCTATATTTCTGTTTTTCTAACAGTACCATATTGTCTTGATTACTATAGCCTTGTAGTATAGTCTGAAGTGAGGGAGTCTGATTCCTTCAGCTCTGTTTTTTTCCCCTCAAGATTGCTTTGGCTATTCAAGGTCTTTTGTGTCTCCATACAAATTTTAAGATTTTTTGTTCTAGTTCTGTAAAAAATGCCATTGGTGATTTGATAGGGATTGCATTGAATCTGTAGATTGCTTTGGGTAGTATAGTAATTTTCACAATATTAATTCTTCCAATCTAAGAACATGGTATATCTCTCCATCTGTTTGTGTCATCTTTGATTTCTTTCATCAGTGTCTTACAGTTTTCTGAGTACAGGTCTTTTACCTCCTTAGGTAGGTTTATTCCTAGGTATTTTATTCTTTTTGTTGCAGTGGTGAATGGGATTGTTTCCTTAATTTCTCTTTCTGATCTTTCATTGTTAGTGTATAGGAATGCAAGAGATTTCTGTGCATTAATTTTGTATCCTGCAACTTTACAAATTCATTGATTAGCTCTAGTAGTTTTCTGGTGGCATCTTTAGAATTCTCTATGTATAGTATCATGTCATCTGCAAACAGTGACAGCTTTACTTCTTCTTTTCCAACTTGCATTCCTTTTATTTCTTTTTCTTCTCTGATTGCTGTGGCTAGGACTTCCAAAACTATGTTGAATAATAGTGGCGAGAGTGGACATCCTTGTCTTGTTCCTGATCTTAGGGGAAGTGCTTTCAGTTTTTTACCATTGAGAATGATGTTTGCTGTGATTTTGTCATATATGGCCTTTATTATGTTGAGGTAGATTCCCTCTGTGCCCACTTTCTGGAGAGTTTTTATCATAGATGGGTATTGAATTTTGTCAAAAGCTTTTTCTGCATCTATTGAGATGATCATATGGTTTTTATTCTTCAATTTGTTAATATGGTGTATCACATTGATTGATTTGCATATATTGAAGAATCCTTGCATCCCTGGGATAAATCCCACTTGATCATGGTGTATGATCCTTTTAATGTGTTGTTGGATTCTGTTTGCTAGTATTTTGTTGAGGATTTTTGCGTCTATATTCGTCAGTGATATTGGTCTGTAATTTTCTTTTTTTGTAGTATCTCTGTCTGGTTTTGGTATCAGCGTGATGGTGGCCTTGTAGAATGCATTTGGGAGTGTTTCTCCCTCTGAAATTTTTTGGAAGAGTTTGAGAAGGATGGGTGTTAGGTCTTCTCTAAATGTTTGATAGAATTCACCTGTGAAGCCATCTGGTCCTGGACTTGTTTGTTGGAAGATTTTTTTTTTTTTAAACATCTTTATTGAAGTATAATTGCCTTACAATAGTGTGTTAGCTTCTGCTTTATAACAAAGTGAATCAGTTATACATATACAATATGTTCCCATTTCTCTTCCCTCTTGCATCTCCCTCCCTCCCACCCTCCCCATCCCACCCCTCTAGGTGGTCACAAAGCACCGAGCTGATCTCCCTGTGCTGTGCGGCTGCTTCCCACTAGTTATCTATTTTACATTTGGTAGTGTATATATGTCCATGACACTCTCTTACCCTGTCACATCTCACCCCACCCCCTCCCCATATCCTCAAGTCCATTCTCTAGTAGGTCTGTGTCTTTATTCCCGTCTTGCCACTAGGTTCTTCATGGCCTTTTTTTTTTTTTTCCCTTAGATTCCGTATATATGTGTTAGCATACTGTATTTGTTTTTCTCTTTCTGACTTACTTCACTCTGTATGACAGACTCTAACTCCATCCACCTCATTACAAATACCTCCATTTCATTTCTTTTTATGGCTGAGTAATATTCCATTGTATATATGTGCCACATCTTCTTTATCCATTCATCTGTTGATGGACACTTAGGTTGCTTCCATGTCCTGGCTATTGTAAATAGAGCTGCAATGAACATTTTGGTACATGACTCTTTTTGACCTATGGTTTTCTCAGGGTATATTCCCAGTAGTGGGATTGCTGGGTTGTATGGTAGTTCTATTTTTAGTTTTTTAAGGAACCTCCATACTGTTCTCCATAGTGGCTGTATCAATTTACATTCCCACCAACAGTGCAAGAGTGTTCCCTTTCCTCCACACCCTCTCCAGCATTTATTGTTTCTAGATTTTTTGATGATGGCCATTCTGACCGGTGTGAGATGATATCTCATTGTAGTTTTGATTTGCATTTCTCTAATGATTAATGATGTTGAGCATTCTTTCATGTGTCTGTAGGCCATCTGTATATCTTCTTTGGAGAAATGTCTATTTAGATCTTCTGCCCATTTTTGGATTGGGTTGTTTGTTTTTTTGTTATTGAGCTGCATGAGCTGCTTGTAAATCTTGGAGATTAATCCTTTGTCAGTTGCTTCATTTGCAAATATTTTCTCCCATTCTGAGGGTTGTCTTTTGGTCTTGTTTATGGTTTCCTTTGCTGTGTAAAAGCTTTTAAGTTTCATTAGGTCCCATTTGTTTATTTGTGTTCTTATTTCCATTTCTCTGGGAGCTGGGTCAAAAAGAATCTTGCTGTGATGTATGTCATAGAGTGTTCTGCCTATGTTTTCCTCTAAGAGTTTGATAGTGTCTGGCCTTACACTTAGGTCTTTAATCCATTTTGAGTTTATTTTTGTGCATGGTGTCAGGGAGTGTTCTAATTTCATACTTTTACATGTTCCTGTCCAATTTTCCCAGCACCACTTATTGAAGAGGCTGTCTTTTCTCCACTGTATATGCTTGCCTCCTTTATCAAAGATAAGTTGACCATATGTGTGTGGGTTTATCTCTGGGCTTTCTATCCTGTTCCATTGATCTATATTTCTGTTTTTGTGCCAGTACCAAACTGTCTTGATTACTGAAGCTTTGTAATATAGTCTGAAGTCAGAGAGCCTGATTCCCCCAGCTCCATTTTTCGTTCTCAAGATTGCTTTGGCTATTCGGGGTCTTTTGTGTTTCCATACAAATTGTGAAATTTTTTGTTCTAGTT